>NC_063355.1:36890762-36915669 GCF_021869965.1 Rhincodon typus | reverse complement strand
CTTCAACCCATCAAGTATTTTTGACTAGCACAGACGTGATGGGTTGAAGATCCTTTCTCAATGCTGTAGACCTCGATGAACAAAGTCAATGGTTTTGCTTTGAATAAAGCATTCATCTTTGAACTTCAGAAGACATTAACTCCTATTAGAATATCAAAATTATGTGCTGCCCAGTATAGGTCCATTACTGTAGCATAAAGGAGGCATGGATGTGTTCAATGAGAAACTAAGACTGAAGCAATTGTCAATTGGCACAAAATGGGAATATAAGGTGCAACATCTACTAAGTCTATCTATGCTCTTAAACTCAAAGAAATGCTAGGAGCTGATCTCTGAACATCAGTTACTCCCACAAAACCAACCATAATGTCACTAACTTCAACATTAAAGCCTCCTACCTTTTCTTCAAAACTTTGCTTTTCCTTTGTAGCTTCTTCCAATTGACCTTGTAGCTCCTGTATCTGCGCAATGTCATTGGATGACTATTCACAGAGAGTGAAAGGACATAAAATTTGATAAGTTGAACAAAAATTAATATTGACAACAAATAAAGTTTCTTTTAATATGTATGAAACTGCAACAACTCTCCTGAAAAAAACTGCTGATCAGTGGAAAGGTTTTCAGTGGAAGAAGCCAGCACGCAGAGAGACCTGGACAATATTCAAGCTTGGGCTAATGAGTACCAAGTAACATTTGCAACACACAAGTGCTCAGCAATGACGATCTGAACAAGAATCTAACCATCACCTCTTAACATTCAATGATATTACCATCACTGAATCCCCCAAGGACCAACAACCACAGGAAGGAGGGTTTGAGCTGAAACTGAGATAGGCCGGCTATATAAATGCCACGGCTACAAGAGCAGATTGGAAGCTGGAAATTCTGTGGTGAGTAAGTCACCATCTGACTCTCCAAAGCCTCCCACAGTCTAAAAGGCACAAGCCAAGACTATGATAGAATGTTTTGCACTTGCTTGGATGAGTGCAGCTCTAGTAACTCAGGAAGATTGAAAGCTACAGGACAAAATAACCCATTTGATCAGCATCTCACCCACTTCCTTAATCATTAATTCCCTCTACCACCAGCACACGGTGGCAATGTCTACAACATCTGCATGTGGGTCCCATCTACAAAATGTACAACATCAACATTCCAAGACTCTTTCTGTAGCACCTTCAAAGCTCATAACCACTAAGAAGGATGAAGGCTGGAGATACGTAGGAACAATACCATAAGAAATATCCTCTGAGAGTCAAAAGCCATCCCAATTTGGAAACATTCTTTGACTGTCACAAGTCTCAAAAACCTGGAACCTGCTTCTTATCAGCACTGTATGTGAACATACACTTCAGCCACAGTGAACCAATGAAGATGGTTCATCGCAACGAGGATTATTAGGGATATGCAACAAATATTGTCCTTGCCAGCGACACTCAAATCCCCTTAACTAACATTTTCTAAAAGGGGTGGTTGTTTGAAGACCAGTCTTTCCCAGATGAAGCTCCTATCTTTCTGATTACCCCCACTTTTTCTCCTTTAGTTTGAAGCAAATGTTTACAGGTTGCCTCAGTTCTTTTTTTCTAATATTCTAATATTCTTGTGAAGCACCTTGAGTTTTGTTCTAGAAATACTAAGCTGACACACATTGTTGTCATTGCCCGAGACTATATTGAAGAATGAGGGTCAATACCCCTTGAACAAAACCTGTGAAACCCACAGAATGTTACCATTTAGAAGCACATGAGCAACAGATGCATGAGGACACCATCATTATATTATTCCCCTCCAATTCACATGACACGCAGCCTTAAGCATGCAATCGTATTCCTTCTCTCTCATTGAGTCATACATCTGTAGCACCCTGCCAAACAGCATTGTGGGTGCATCTACACCACACAGACTGCAGTAGTTCTCGAAGGCAGCACTCCACAAATGCTGACCTTGTCAATGACATCCGAATCCCTTAAAGGGTAATTTTAAAAAATGCAGGAGTTGCAGTGTTGAACGGAATGATGGATTTTGTATAATGTCCGAAGGAATCCCAACTGCTTGAGTCAGCTGATTTTATTGTGTGATGATGCATTTCTGTTTGTGTCTTCGCTCAGACCTGGACTCTCATCCTCACTCAACAAGAACAGGCACCTTCTGCAAATCAGTACAACACTTTCACAATTGCCCTCAATCATAATTACAAGCCCTAAACTCGACAAACTCAGAAGAAATGCAGAAATAAAGCAGTCCTGGGCATGCAAATGCCACAAACAGAAATATTTTTACCATTTTTGCTCTGTAAAATAACCTTTCCTCCCTATTGCTAGGCAATTGAATTTACAATAATTTAGAAAGGAACAAGATTAAGATTGTGGTTTTGTGAGTGCTCGTGACTGATTTTTAAACATCGAAGAGTTTTAATATCCCTGTCAATCAATATCATAAAATCACACATTAATAGATCAAATAATAAGCGACAAATCATTTTTGCATTTTTAGGACAGAAGTGTTTGCAGCAGTGTTTCTATGTTTTCAGAATGTGCACCAGATGAAGAAGCATGAAATCTGCTGACTGAGCTGACGCTGAGGATATATTGAAAGAAATAGGACAACAATCTAGACTTGATGTAATTACAATGAAGCAAAGCACAGAAAGCCAATCTGTTCACCACGATTATTATTCAACATAAGCAGGAGGCTGCAAGCAGAAATCGACAATGTCGTCTGTTTACCTGAGCTATCAGGTCCTTATGTTTCTTCATGAGTCCATTCAGATCCTCCTGGTCCTCTTCGAGGCGTTTCAGCAGATCAGCCTTTTCATGCTCCAATTGGTATAACTGCTCATCGACCTACCATCAAACAGTCATATATCTCAGTGAAGCATGGACTAACTCATATTTAGCATCTTTCTCCATCATTGTGCTCCCACCGTATTAGATACCAAATGTAGACTATTCAAGGTTTTTCCTCAAATTTGACAAATTTGTGCATTTTTCTTTCTGCTATTTCAGCAACTTCAGGAATCAAACATCTGGAAACTGGGTGACTGACAATTCTCTGCACTTGATCCACATAGTTGTTAGCTTCTACAGACTGACCTGGCCAAGGTTTCAAACAATGTCTCCCCTTGCTATCCTACAACAATTCACAATTGTCTGTTTGGAAGCTGGAAAGGGCTCCAAATTCCAATGTTCACTCCAAAACTGTACAACCTGAGGCTGCATGGTATAATTGATAGGAAATTAACAGCACCTACGCTGAGAGAGAGGTGGCCTATTTGTTAATTTACACAAACATATGGTTGTATTTTGTCCATCAAAGTTTGAGTCCTCTTTAACCAGTAACACCAAATACTGTCCATTTGAACAGGTTGTTCGTTCATTGTTTATGGGCCGAAGGTCTTTCCTGTACTGTATGATTCTATGTCTTGCCCTCCACAACTTGGGTGCCATGGCAACCTGCAAACAGCAGTGGCTGTGCTTCAAAAGGTATTTAGTTGGTTGTGAAACATTTCGAAAAATCTCGAGGATCTGTAAGGCAATATATAAATATGAGCACTTTGTAAGAAATATAAGCAGAGAGACTAATTTTGAAGTATGACCTATTGTTGCTCATGCAATTGTGTAAATTGTTACATAATTGTACAATTATGACTGTATATAAACGCTATATAACTGCAGAAATGCTCAGTAAATCATTTCCATTTAGCAATGTGTTTGCTGGATCCCTTATTTCATAAACATTTCTAATCCAGAAAGCAGAGGAAAAGAAATCATATTAATAATCTAAGCATCAGTAATCTGTTAAAGAAATGCATAAAACCATTTGCAATGAATGTCAAAAGCATATGTCCATCTGCTAACTGGATGATCGTTCCTTTAAATGGTTCCCTTTAAATAGAAACTTTAACCCAAGGTTTAGATTGCTGCCTGTTTATATAGGACGAAAGCACGGTCGGGTAGGGATTTTGCCCAAAGGTCTGCTCACCGACTAAATGCCCTCATCAGTGTGTTGGGCACACATGGTTAGACTCCCACTCAAAATACATAGAGTCCATAAGGAAATTGTAGCAGGTGCTGATGGATAGATGACGTCATCAACAAGGTCGGGTCACCTGGAATTGTGACCCAAGGAAAGAAAGCACCAGTAAAATCCCAAGAAGAGGCTTCGCAGTGGGGTTATAACTCACTCAGAGATAGTAAGAACTACCGATGCTGGAGTCAGAGGTAACACAGTGTGGAGCTGGAAGAACACAGCGAGCCAGGCAGCATCAGAGGAGCAGGAAAGCTGATGTTTCCGGTCGGGACCCTTCTTCAGAAATGGGGGGGTGTGGGGGAAGGGAGCTCTGAAATAAATAGAGAGAGGAGGGATGGGGCTGGGGAAGATAGGTGGGATGGTGATAGGTGAGTGCAGGTAGGGAGTGGTGGGGATTCTTCAATATGTGGCCAAGCAGTTTCAGGGTAAAGAGATTACCAGAGGTTTGCATTGGGAGAGAGATCTCTCATTGAGAAAGAGAGAGACCAGAAGGGTCCCGACCTGAAACTTCAGCTTTCCTGTTCCTCTGATGCAGTCTGGCCTGCTGTGTTCCTCCAGCTCCACATTGTGTTATCAGTGAAATCCTACTCAGCCTTATTGCTCCTTATACAATATAATGGTTCTTCATTCTACTAGTTTGAATCAGTTCTCACCCATCTACTGTTTCCAGAACCTGCTTCTTACATGGTGGCAATGGTTGGATTTGAACCTGGAGCCTCAAGTGGTCTTCTGCTGGATTAGTGGAAATATTGATGAAGTGCATGCCAACCATTTTTTGAGGTCTCACATTTCAGAGCTTGGTTAGAAGTGCCACCAGATAGGAAAAGCCCTCATTCATATCTTATGCCTATCATTGGCAGCTACCCTATAAGCAGACTATGTACCAAATCAATCAGGCATTTCACTTTGAAAATGATAGCTTTTAACTGAATGACATTACTGCATCAAGTAAACTCAAGGTTTATTTATTGAATAATTATTTGGTACTACAGAAGTTTTGCTGAAAAAAGACGCATCTTGTTGAAGCTTTTCATCTTTCTTCATTTGGACAATTTGCCAGAAATACTAATAGAAAGGGAAATTACATCATATACAGTATAGGTTCATTTCTAGCTCATCTCTTGAGGATAATGCGTTGATAAATCAGAGTCAACTGGCTTGATTAAAACAATGCTTGGTAGTTAACTATCAGTCACCAAATAACTGGCGCTTTCTCCATGGTAATGCCAGTACAGAGTCCATTTGCCAACCAATCACTTCTTTCACAAAAACGTCTTATTCAGTAAAACAATTTGTTCTCCCTTCATGCTGATATTTGTGTGAATTGTCCTGATGAGTGCAAGGTGAAAAGCTTTGCCAAAATGTGTTTTTTTTTCAGTATAATAGTTATAGCATAATTTTTAAGAAATTATCAGAGTTTTTTTTTGCTGTACAATGAGACACAGGAGCACCTTACAGATTTATTATAGTATTACCTCTCTCACGTTTTTCAAGGGCCATCTCACATGGTTTCTAAGCCTAGCTGACTATCACTTTGGCTGTTGTGGTCCTCCTGCAATCTTCATCCTTGTTCTTCCAGACAGGATAATTAAGACTGGCACGCTGCTCTATATCTTGTTAATTGGTGCAATGCCAAACAGCTTGATGGGCAAAGCCATGACTGAAGCAATGGAACATGTATATAGCACCGCTCACTGGGGTAGCATGGCTGGAAATCCAGCCCCACTATTCACAGAGTCATCAATAAATGTAAAGTTTTTAGTAATGTACTCAAAATTCCCCAATTTATGTGACTTTCAGACTCAGGTTAACAGAAAGCATGGACTAAATTTCTGTAACTAACAAGAATTACTATTTATTAAAAAGAAATAGATTCTAGCTGCAGGTAACTATGAACTGTCACATATAACTCCACTAGTTAAAACTCTAGACCCCGTTGTAAACTCCCTTACACATACTTGCAAACGGATACAAAACTTTGATGTTATGGATGGAAGGGAAAACTGGAAAGGGAATGGCTCCTGAGCACAGGGTTTGTTGAGATGATCCTTTCTGCTTGCCAGACAGTGCTGTTCCTCCATCTCTTTCCAGGTTATTTCACTTGCTTACAGGAGGCAACAAGTGAATGGTTTACAACTTAATTGAATTATTGAATTCTCTGAATTATTGGTTTAAAAAAAACAGCTCACAGCAACCAGTGAGGGAAAGCAAAGTGGTTTCTGCAGGCTTTAGGTGTTTGTTCACAGCAGACCTCCTTTCTGGAGGTCTGAAAGCTTCTGATTATATTATTCACATTCACAAGCTATTCACGTAGCTGGGAGCCAATCACATAGCTGCTGGTAGGCAGAAGACCTTTATCGTCAACAACTGATCACCACTCTAAAGAGTGACCATTGAGCTTGCCAGCTCAATTTCACTTCATTCATACCCCTTGGTGCCAGTTTATCTGCAACTGAACTTCTCCACTGGCTGAACAAACTATAGTGTAAACACCACTTACAATCAGCATTAGTAACTTGCTTTTAAAAAGAGCTGCACAACACTTGGTTTTATAACAGTCCTTTTCCCATTCTAGTCCACAAACAAACATGCAGAAAAATAAAAAGATACGGGGCTGAAGCTTACAGTTTTGGGGAAAGTTGGTGAAGTGATTCTTGCTGGGAGTCAAAGTGAGGTTTCTTGTCATATTTTTGTCAACTCACCACATTAATTGGCATTTCTCCCTGTGGCAAGACTCATGTCCAATTTACAACCCCCACCTTTACCAAACACCGTTCCCAGCAGAGGTCCTCCCTAAGACCAGCATCCCTTGCGGCTGCACCATCTTCCAAAGCCCACTGTGCACCTGCAGGAGTGCTGCCATCTGGAAGCTGTGCTGCTCGGCTGTGGAAGGAGTGAGGAGCGATGGCAGAGAAAGAGAGGCTGGCTCCATGATTCTCTGAGAGGGACCTTGACATTTTTGTGGATGGGGTGCTGGAGGACCAACAGAGGAGCCCTATCATCATCATACCTTGCTAGCATGGTTGGAGACTATCACCCGTGTCAGCACCATCTCCATGGTAAGGAGCACTGGGCAGCAGTGCAGCAAGCAGATCAATGATCTTCACTCCCTCAGGGAAATCCAATGTTGCGCTCTATTTTACCCCACACTTATCTGAGCCACAGCACCCATTTCCCACTAATGCTAATGGTCTAACACCCTCTCTGTTGCATGAAACACCTTCCCTGACTCACTCACATTGTCACCCTCCCTCCCACCATTCCGTCCCTGCAACCCCTTCATGCTGCCTCCTCACACCTCTTTCTCTTTCCCCACATGCACAGCCTTAATGCTACTCACTTGTGTATTACTCATTCGCTCCCGCTATGTCATTACAGGAGACGACATCCCAACACACGGAAGAGCAACTTCAGATGAGTGATGGGATCAGTGCCTGATATCTGTGCCCTCACCCCTCCCAGGTAAAGACAGGGACCATTCCCTGCAGGGATTCGGAGACATCTGAATGGTGGCACGGCGACTCAATGGTTAGCACTGCTACCTCACAGGGCTAGGGACCCAGGTTCGATTCCAGCCTCGGGTGACTGTCTGTGTGGAATTTGCACATTCTCCCTGTGTCCTTCAGGGTGCTCCAGTTTTGTCCCACAGTCCAAAGACGTGCAGGCTAGGATTGGCCATGCTAAATTGCCCAGACTGTTCAGGGATGTGTAGATTAGATGAGTTACAGGGGGATGGGTCTGGGTGGGATGCTCTGAGGGTTGGTGGGGACTTGTTGGGATGAAGGGCCTGTTTCCACACTGTAGGGATTCTATGATTCCTTCTATGATCTATACCCCAACACCCAAGTAAGTATCACTTGTCATAGCATTGAAACACTCACACTCACCAGACAGTCAGTACAATGCATTAAACACCAGTGCTCACAAGGTCTTTTGTCCCATGTGTCTTCCAGGTGCACCATCTACCCTAGGCCCAGCTCATCTCCCCCAGAGGAAAGGTCTTTAGCCTCACTGTGTGTGAGTGCAGAGATATCTCACTACATCTCTTGAGAAAAATGAACAAGATGCAGTGAGGTGACCTCAACGTCGAGATGGGCTTCGCCAAACATCTCTCCTTTTTCTACTGCTCATCTCACCTTCACATCGCTCAGAGGCAGCTACTGCTAGTATTACCCAGTGTATCAAAGGACAGTCAATGGACCTGTCCAGGTTTTGCTTCATGATTGCCAAAACTCCAATGCCTATCTCCTCTCACCAGGGCTACAGGGATATGGAAAGAGGAAGTTCACTCTTGGATGGGCTGTAAAGGAGGCAAGCAGAGATGCAGAAGAAGAGGCACCCTTACTATTGTTGTCTACCTCCTACCTTTCTTTCATAATGTTGGCAGATCACACAATAAAGGGAGGTTCAATTGTGAAAAAGGGCTGTTTCCCAGAATTTAATACCAAAACTGCCAGGGCTGAATGTGCTATGAATTCAGAAGTCACGTGACACTAGGTGATAGTCCAACAGGTTTATTTGAAATCACAAGCTTTCGGAGCGCTGCTTCACTGTCTCGTGTGACTTCAGACTTTGTCCACCCCAGTCCAACACGGGCACCTCCACATCATGTGTTGTGGCAGGGCCAGCTGCAGTTGGTCATTTTTGCTGTGTACATGGATTCCCCTGAGGTAGTGCTACATGTCACAGTGCAACTGAAATAGGGGTCTTCCAAAAGTGCAACAGGAGAGTCATGCAAACTAACCACTAACGGTCATTAATAAGTCCCAGCACCAGGAAAAGGATTGGTTACCCCTCGATGCAGGACTGGGAGCAACACAAGGATTTGTTTTGTAGAGGAAAGCCAACCGCAACATGAAACAATGAAGCGTTAGTGAGCAGAGGTGAGGAATTATTTAACCTTGGTGAAAAGCAACTGGGGCAGCAAAAAGATAGGAGAACATTAATGGAAATGACTCAGACAAGATCCTAAGATGAACTGAAGGGAATTCCATGCCTTGGGAAAGAGCACAGCATGGAAACTGAAGAAAGAAACAAGATAAATCACTCCCAGATTGTGAGTTAAATTAGGGGGCTTGTGTTTTGCATTGTGTGTTATCTTACTGCCAGTACAAAAGCCACGATCATCAAAGAGACCAGACAAGCTATGCTAAACCATCAGAAACAGCCTGGGCAGGGGACACCAAACTTTTATTTCAAATGAGAAAGGACAATTCCTTTTGATGTCGTGCTGACAAGCTAATGGGGATCAATTGAGATACATGTAATTGATGTGGCAGCTTTAGGATTGTGTGGTTCACAGAGGCATCAACATACCAGACCATCACAAAACAGAAACAAAAAGGAAATCAAAGCAAAATGGAGCTGAGTGGGATATTTCAGATATTCTTATCGTTTTTTTCCCCAGGAATGAAAGTCCTTTGACATCTTTGGGAGTATTTGGGAGGGGCAGGTATCAAAAAGACACGAAAGAGATTGTCAGGTACTACAGAAGAGGCTTTCAATCCACCAAAGCCAAACTTAATGAGGTTGGTTTAACACACATAGGGAATTAAGCTCTGCTTTGATTATTTTCTTATTTCCCACAGAGTACAGAATAGCAATGTCAGTTTTAAGATGAGGTCTAACTATTTAAGCTGTAAATCTATAATCCTACAGCATTGGGTATTCTACTCACTTAATAAATGCGAGTGTGCCAATCATACTAAGGAAGCCATGGGTATTAGAGCTTATCATTCACTTGTGATAATTACTTTGTGAGAAATGCCATGGTTTCATTCCTTAAAGTTCATGCAAACCAAGGAAAGGGAAAGCTTGGAGGATATGTCCGCAGCAGCTAGTAACTGGGATCATCTGGTGGTCCAGCAAAATTGGACAGTGGACTGAAAATAGAAACAGAAGTGAAGAAATAGACTTTCTTACCGTGTTCTTGTTTCTCTGAATATTTTCCAGCTGAACGTGGAGGTTTTCCAATTCCTGCAACGTAGATTTGTAAACTTTCTCTGTCTCCGCATAGCGAGCCACGCTTTCGTCTAACTGGTGAAGGGAAAGGGGTAACGGATTTTTGAGTGTCAATCTTGTTCTTTCCATTTCAGAGCTGTTCAAATGGCACAACTGTGCACCAAAGTATCTACTGCAAGGTGCCAGGATACAAGAACGTATTCCCTGTCTCCCAGTGAAGTGAGATTCCCATTCTCAGCCAAGCCATCTGGACAAGGCTTCAGAAACAGAAACAGAAACATCTGCTTGCATACACTGAACAGAGGATTCATTTCATAATGGGTTCTGCCTCACACATTTAATATCCTGAAGAAAATCTCTACATAAATGATAGTCAAAACTTGAGAGCCAAAGGCACAGAATACCAGAACATTGTTCCAATTATAAATCCCCATCAATCAACTTTGACCTTCTACTCTCCACATGGATCTGTTCCCTGTAAAGTACTAAATGCAATCATGCAATTTACCTTGTCCCATTGAGTTGTTGATAATTTCAATCAATGATCTGCAAATCTCAAAACCCATTGTCAACAAGAATTTTAGCTTTTTTTCAAAATATTTGTTCATTTCAAACTCAAGTGCCTTGTTAAAAGTTTGTTTCACTTCAGCATAAATACCATTGTTCCCAGACATTAACGGTTCTGAAGGATCACCGGACTCAAAACATTAACTCTGCTTTCTTCCCATAGATGCTATCAGACTTGCTGAGTTTCTCCGGCAATTTCTGTCTTGGTTCCACTACTACTGTCTGGGGAAACGATCCCTTCTAACCTTCCAAGGACAGGCAATCTGAAACCCATAACTTTGATTTCTCAATCCAAGTAGCCACCTTATCACTATTAAGTTGAAAAGCCAGGAAAGAAAAACTGTGTAGATATAATTAACCTGAGACCCAGCAGGAACCATCTTAATAACCTCTATTTATGTTAGAATCTATTTTTCAGATTTCTCAATGGCACCATTATACCCAATAGTGCAGAAAGAAAGGGGTGGCTTTTCCCAGTAAACTGTCACCATTCATCATTAATACACCAGAGTGTATTTGGTAGAGACAGCACTGATGACAAGAGACAGTAGACAGACAAAGGAATTCTTTAGTCCAATGTAACACATATGGACGTTCCCTGTCCGTAGTGTCAACAGTTCCATGCTTATCCTTAATTTCTGTTTCTATCTGGAATGACCTGATGCAAGTGGAATAAAGAATCCTTGCATCATGACTTTTGTGCCTTCTGTGTGCTTAAATCTCATGTTACATTAAAATTATTTTTCAGGGGCAGTTCTAACTTTAATCAAGTTTTGCTCATCCAATTTCTAGCAAAAAGCCCAAAGACACGAGATTGGTCACGGTGTAACTTTTTGAAAGGATTGTGATTAGGAAAGATGTCATTCTCACTGATTTCATGGTTGCGAGCTTTTGGGGAGATTAGGGGGCTGGGTCCATACTGCAGCCTGTGCTACAATCCTGAGTCCAGAACCCAATGACAGGACTTTCCTTCCCTGGAGCGTGGGAGGCTAAGGGGTGACCTTTTAGAGGTTTATAAAATCATGAGGGGCACAGATAAAGTGAATACCTAAGGTCTTCATACCAGGGTAGGGGAATCCAAAGCTAGATGGCATAGGTTTAATGTAGGAGGGGAAAGACTTAAAACAGATCTGAGGGACAACTTTTCACACAGAAGATGGCAAGTATATGGAAAGAGCTGACAGAGGAAGTGGTACAGCCAAGTGCAATTGCAACATTTTAAAGACATTTGGACAGGTATACATATAGGAAAGGTTTAGAGGGATATGGGCCAAATGCAGGCAAATGGAACTAGTTCAGTTTAGGAAACCTGGTTGGCATGGACAATTTGGGGCGAAGGATCTGTTTCTGTTCTGTTTAACTCTATGACTCTATGGTTGGATTGGATTGGATAGCATATCCCACCTGATCTGTTTCTGTTTTCTTAAATTAATGGATGCGGGTGTCACTGGCAAGACCAGTGTTTGTTGTCCATCCCTGATAACCCCTGAGAAGATGGTGGTAAGCTGCCAACCTGAGCTGATGTAGTCCATTGTACCCATCATGTAAAGGTGTGGTCAATTTCAGAGGTGGGCAATATATTTCATGAAAAATACATTAGAGGGAGTGCAGTCTATATCTACTAGAATGAAATAGGGATTCCGATGGTTAAGTTATATGAGGAGATTACATAAACGAGAATTGTCTTCTCAGGAATTTAGGAGGGTGTAATTAAGGTTCATGATATATTATTATTGTTTGGGAAATTGTGTTCTAAAATGGATCAATTACTTTTTGTTTAACTTCGATTTGTACCTCTAAGCTATGAGGGATAGGATTAAGAAAGACGTGGTTTTTAGTAATATTTTAGATTTGGTCCATGAGTGGTAGTGGGGTCTCTTGGAGATTTGTTTTATTTGCATGCATTTAAATCACATCTTTAAAACTCTTGAGGTGCACAGTTCAGTGCACTAGGAGAAAAAGGACAGAAGAGAGAAAATAAAACCTGCTGTTGCCTAGTGACAGGAATCTCATCATAAAGAAAGTTCAACCATCCAGAAGAGACCAGATAGTTCGGAGGTTCTTGAACAGGAGAGCTACTGTCAGTTTATCAGTCTGCAAAAGCAGTTGGGACTAGGGAAGAGATCCAGAGTTGCTTAAAAGAAAATTCCAGAGGTAGGATTCTCCGGAAGATATGAGGTTGCTAAACCTGTGTTTAACAACGTGAGGTGAAGTAGCCGTTTATTTTAAGGGTTCCAGAAAAAAATATTAACTACAGAAAATAGTAACGATAGAATGCATAAATTTTCCAAAAAGTAACCAATTCTAAATGTGCCAAATGAAGAAGGAAGTTTAAAATGAGACAGAGCTAACTCTTCACTGCAGTAAGGTAATGATTTTGCATGTTTCTTTTTAAATTTCTGGTAAAGCCATTTTAAATAGCTCATATGTAGTAACACGGTTCATGTTTTTGTCTTTTGTGTGTAATAACATTATGTTTTCTTGCTAAAAACACATTGGTAGTCTCTTGTGCACATGTTCAAAGACTGACCACCTTGGGAAATAAACATGAAACTGATGATCAAAGTTAAGGAGTGACTTGACCAAAGATTTTAAGATATTAGGGTGAACAGATCGGATAGATACATGGAAATGTTTTTTCCACCGGTTGGCATTTAAGAAGTTAAGGCAATGACCAGTACTATCCATAACCAGCAAGTTCTCCCATGTGAGTGCAAGTGAAGGTGTAGTCACAACTCGGGACAATTGGATCTATCCTTTTCTCTGCCATGCTGGCTCTTCACTCAGTCTCAAAGGATTCTTTAGCCCTCCTGATGCAGCATCTCTAGATTTCATAATCTATCACCTGAAGGTTAATATTACACACAGTTAACAGTTGTTAATGTTAGAGATTAGAGTTTGCTAGATTTTGTTAATGAGAATTGTTGTGGCATTAGGTCACAGTTGAACCTGAATCTCATTGAATGTTGAAACAGATTTCAGGAGCCCAATGTTCCCACATTCCTGTGGGTGACAGGAAACTAACAAGTAGGCCAGTTAAATAATATCAGTCATAAATTGCACCAAGGCGAAGCGTTGATATTTGGAAATACTTATGAGAAAGAGAAAGACAAAGACAACATCATGTTTCCAATAGGATCCTACATCATACTTTTGAGAAGAGGACAAGAGTAAAAAGAGTGAAACATTTGGCCCCATCAAAAATCAATCTCTTCTTTTCAATTGCAGTATAATTCCAGCATTTTATTTCAGACTTCCAGTAATGATGGCTTTCTCTAACCAATTAGGATTAATTTAACAATGAACACATCAATGGGCCACATCATTGTGACTTATTTTGATCCATTTCTACTTCGTAACAAAAGTAACTTACACGGTATTTAATGTAACCTGAGATTGTTCCCGTACATTATTTGCCACTTTGACATCACAAGAGGAACATTTTTTTCTATCTGTTCCAAATCATTGAAAAAGCTCTACCAGCAACAACCTGTTGACAAAATATTAGGTCTACAAATATCCTCTCAGTCTTGATGGTCTAAACTGGCTCCCATCGCCCCTTGGAGCAAATTCAAAGACCATTCTGTGGCTTTAGCTTCTGTTACCTCAAGGTATCATTTTCTTAGAGTCACAGAGAGCGTCAGGTCATTCTAGCCCCAAAGGAAGCTGTTTGGGCCATCAATTTGATGCCAGCTCTCTGTGGAGCAATCCAGTCAATCCCATTCCCCAGCTCTATCTCTGTAGTCCTTCAAAGTCTTTTCCCTCAAGTGCCCATCTAATCGCACTTAAAAATGGTGTTGGGGGCCATGGCCTGAGGAGGAAATCCAGAAACCCTGGTCAGAGTTTCACCTAACGTTCCCAGTTAAGTAAACATCACTGTAAATGATTCCAGTATAATGGGGAACCATGTGTAGTCTTGTGTTGTGCAAGAAATGATCCATTCCTTCCAGTGTCTACTGGCAAAACTTCTGAAAACTTCTTTTGCATGGCATCCAACCAACAAAGGATCCATATACAATTTTGTCAGGTCTTTGGAACAACTCTTGTGATTGTTGGGGGACAGGAAAGTTATGAAAAATTCCAAATTTCGCGGCTTCTCTGGTTATCTGTCCCTTCCTACTCTACTCCACTTATTCAACAAATCAATGGCAAAGTCTTGAGCCATTTTAACGCTACACTTTCGAGCTCCTCTCGAATCCCCACTGCCTCATTACATCAGTTGCCAACAGTTCCAAAAAAATGTCAATGGCTGTAAAGTACATATAGACCTCCTGTGATCATGAAAGGTATTGAAATAAATGCAAATTTTTCCCTGCCCTGTTTTATAATGCCCCAGTGAAGTACACAGGTAACTTTATCGCATTCAAGGAGCTACGTAAATACAGGATGTAGTTGTTGTGGCCCACATTTAAAAAAAAATCTCAAAATACATTTTCAAGAGGTGATATAGTGTCTAGGCGATTAGCACTGCTGCATCACAGTGCCAGGGACCCAGGTTCAATTCCACCCTCAGGTGACTGTCTGTATGGAGTTTGCACATTCTCCCTGTGTCTGCATGGATTTCCTCTGGGTGCTCTGGTTTCCACCCACACTCCAAAGATGTGTAGGTTAAGTGGATTGGCCATGCTAATTTGCACATAATGTCCAGGGGATGTGTAGGCTAGGGAAATATAAGGACAGGATAGGGGATGGGTCTGGCTGGGATGCTCTTCAGAGGGTCAGTGTGGACTCAATGAGTCGAATAGCCTGCTTCCACACTGTAAGGATTCCATAACTGTTTTAGGGAACATACTCCCTCTCTATCACAAAGGCTCAGCACAATCTTCTTCTCCACTGCTAAGCACCATGGAATATTCCCTATGGCTTTACATGGGTTATAAGTTGTTGAAACTTTGTTTGATGTTTATTAATGATCAGTGTCATGCTGTTGTTCCTTAATGTTCACAGCGACTCTCAATAGTATACACTGGTGATTGAGAAGCAGAAATGAAAAAATAGATTCCAACACCAGAAGTTAACATTTTTTAGAAAATGGTGAACTGAAAATGTGCAATACTTCACCATTTCAGGCAGCTTTCTTGCAGATTGTTCAAATAAATCAGCTTCAGACTTTCTAAGATGAATAGATGTTACTGGAGAGTGCTAAATTCCAAATACGCTCTGGGAACAGAGTATGCAGTCTTGATATAAAAAGAACAAGTGAATATTAACCTGTTAAAGACTGTGAGAATGTCATGACAGCACAATTATAATACAGGCAGTCCCCAGGTCCATTCGTAAGTCGATTTGTACACAAGATGGAACACAATGTATTGACAAGGTAAAGGACCCATCCGTAAGGATGGCACGATGGCTCAGTGGTTAGCACCTCTGCCTCATAGCACCAGGGACCTGGGTTCGATTCCACCCTCAGGCTATTGTCTGTGCAGAGTTTGTATGTTCTCCCTGTGTCTGTGTGGGTTTCCTCCAAGTGTTCTGGTTTCCTCACACAGTCCAAAGATGTGCCGGTTAGGGGGATTGACCATGCTAAATTGCCTGTAGTGTCCAGGAATATGCAGGCTAGGTGGGTTAGCTATGGGAAAGGGTAGGTGGTGGGTCTGGGTGGGATGCTCAAAACTAAAAGGGGCAGCGCAGTGGCTCAGCGGTTAGCACTGCTGCTGCCGCACCAGTGACCCCGGTTTGATTCCAGCCTTGGGTGACTGTGCAAACTGCACACAGACATTCTCCCTGTGCCTGCATGGGTTTCCTCCGGGTGCTCTAGTTTCCTCCCACAGTCCAAAGATATGTGAATTGGCCATGCTAAATTGTTCATTGTGTTCAGGGATGTGTGTAGGTTACACGGGTTAGTCATGGGAAATGCAGGATTACAGGGATTGGAGGGGGGAGTGTGTGATTGGACTTAATGGGCTGCATGTCCTGTTTCTACACTGTAGGGATTCTATGGTAAGTGAAACAAATGTTCATATGTTGGGTCTTTAAAGTACATCCCCGTACTGGGCTGGGGAAGGTAGGTGGAATGGCAACAGCTGAGTGCAGGTGGGCAGTGGTGGGCATTGGTCAGTGAGGTTTGTATTTGCGTTTGTAATACGAGTGTTCGTAGGCCAGATATTCACAATCAGGCACCCCCCCACCCTCCACCATATGTTTATGATAAATGGTTAGCATCAACAGAAAGCAGTTAGAAGTTATAAGTACATCATTTAATGTAATCTTTTGATCATCATCATATGATGAAAGGTCATAAAATATGGTTATTATTATTTGGAAACATGGCTTCCAAAGTTGAAGAACAATGTAAAGCTATAAGTTTAATCTGTATTTTTATGGATTATGAAAAGAAAGACATGGTTTTTAGCTTCATTTTAGGTTTGTTCTGTGAGTAGTACCAGGGTAGATATCCTGTTTGTTCACACATGCACTTTTAAAAAGGTTTTACAGCATTTAAGTAGAGCTGGTGTGTTAGTGGTTCAATATATTCAAAAAAAGTCAAGAAAATTGGGCTTCTACCAAACAATTTTGTGTGCAACAACACGGAGGCAGAGATAGAAACATCCATAAAAGCAGTGAGCTAGGATGCAAGATCATTTAGAGAAAAGAGACCTTAACAGGAAAACTGTTGGCTTAGCAATAATTGAACAATGTCAAATAGATGTAACAAGTGGCTCAGAAATCAGGAAGAGATAATGTCCAGAAGCAGGAAGCTGTGGTGATGTCCAAGAGCAAGATATCCTACAAGACTGATGAAGGCATGCATATAAATAACACAGGTTAAGGAGTAAGTGAGCTGAGTTAGCAGCTTAATAAAAATCAAAAGAACGGTTCATGTTGTAAATGAGAAACCAAGACAGAAATTTCTGGAAAAGCTCAGCAAGTCTGTGGAGAGAAATCAGAGTGAACATTTCAGTTTGAGTGACCCTTTGTCAGAACAGGGTTAAAAACTGTTGAATCTTTCTTTTTGATATTTGTAATTATACCATTTCAAATAGTTTTAGCATAGTGTAATGTAGTTTGTGTTTCTACTTTCAGTGCAGTAAACGTTCGTGTTCTTTTGTTAAAAGTACATAGGCAGCCTCTTGTGAATATTGTCAATGCCTGACCACCACGTTAAATAGATAGCAAAAATAAACCCAATGGTCTATCGAGCCAAGTTTCACTCTGTATCTGACTTACCCAGTCATAACCATCAGCTGGAATCAAAACAATACTCATCAACCACAAACAGTTTGATGTGTCAATTCTCATCAGTGAAAATGTAGTTTGGAACATTACTCTCCAATTGACAGAAGGTCATTTCATTGCAATCTCTAGTTAATGGATTTTATGTCATTCTCTAGTTTTTGGGATGAAGTGTCACACAGTAGTTAATGCAAAGTGGTTTAATGTCCCTATCCAGTTAATGCAAAAAAAGCTTACTATCACTCTCTAGTTAATTGGTTTAATGTTCCCAATTAATGAGATATAAATTAAAGCATCTCTCTTTAAGTAATAGAAAGCTTTTTGGGACATCTCACTCTCATGGGAAGCAATTTACTTCTCCAACGAATTGAGGTTTGGTTCCACTTCTGCATCCTATTTGGATGTCTCTGGGTAACAGTGGCCTGTCTCTACCTAAGAGTAACTGATCAGATTCTGGTAGGATGCTGCAACTCTCCAGTTTATGAAGACTGTAAGGATTCCCTACTGTGAGGTAGAGAATTTGTATTCACTGCAGCCTGAGCAGTGTGAAGCCCACACTATAACCATCTGCCAGGATTGTTAGGTTCGGGGGGAGGATGGATTCCAGAAGGAAAAAAATGCAGACAACTCAATCAACATCTCTCAAATCCTCAATTTTGTCAGAGAAGAATGGTGTCCAGGAAGTTGAACATATTACAGAAAGGTCAAAGAGTTAAATGATAAACAAAATCAACTTTCAAAGGATGGTTAGAGCTTTTGGAGGAGTGTTCACTTCCTGAACTGTGATTCACTTTGATCCATTGCTACTGAGGAACACAAGCAGCAAACAGACCCTGTTTAATTTAATCCAAGATTATTCTTGGCATTTATTTGTTGAATTGATATCACCAAAAGTGGAAAATATCCTTCAACTTCTGTAAGTTCCAAATTATCCAGAACCCAGCAGCAGCATCCTGTCATGCTAAAACATTACTCCTGGCAAGAAAGCAAGAGTATTAAATAAAAGGAACACAATTATCAGCCTGTACGTTTAACAGCAGCAGGATGGCTTGGAGTGGTTTCAGATGTAGATTGGGAACCATTTAAATGTCAGATTAGGACATTATCTCAGTCCTGTGATTAAATCACTGCTTTTTAATCACTGCCAGGTGCCCATATATAATCCTCCTGAGTCTCTCAACTAAACTGTTGTTTTGTACTACACCAGCTAATACTTATACTTAGTCAAAAATAACTTTCTATTCATCATTATTTTCATCACCTTCAAAAATGTTGTCTGGTCTCACGTGGGTTAGTCCAACCGGCTCTTAGTTGATATGCCTACCAGAAGTTTGGAATCATGTCTAATATCTGGTTACACTCCTCCAAAAGCTCTAACCATCCTTTGAAAGTTGATTTTGTTTATCACTTAACTCTTTGACCTTTCTGCAATAAGTCAACCCTTGACTGGAATCATTATTCTTCTTTAATCAGACTAGGCTTCTTGCTCTTTAAAAAGAAACTAAGGATAAAGCAAGGTGTAGAGCTGGATGAACACAGCAGGTCAAGCAGCATCAGAAGAGCAGGAAAGCTGACGTTTTGGGCCTAGACCCTCTGAAAAGGGCCAGGCCAACTGGATGACAGATCTTAAAGAATGCATTATGTTGGCACAGATGGTACTGCTGGGTGGAACATAATCAGATCTCCTAGCCTATTTCTGAAAAGTAGAAATATGGCACTCAAAACTACTCCAGTGACAAGATGGCTTTGATACTTTATTAAACGCAGTCTGGTTGAACTATGGATCTTGCAGACTGAAGATTAAAATGAAGAATTGGCTGAAGTTTGAGAACCAGTGTGCTAACTGTATAGGAACCAACACTAGTGATCGAGGGGCTAGGAGAATGGGCACTCAGGCACAAGCTTAAACGCCAGAGATTTAGGACAGAGAACGGGAGATATTTTCTTTCCCACTGAGGCTACGGAGCAGTGGAATGCACTAGCAGTGTTATGGATTGAGAAAGAGAACAAATATTGCGAAGTAAATTTGATGGATGATTAAAGGATTGAGGAATAGGAACACAGTAACAAGATAGGCACATGGGTGACAGCTGTTTGCATAGTAAATAACAGCCTTTCTGAGTTGTAAGTTCCACGCAATTCTATGTGAGATAAATTAGGAAGAAATGAGGGGATGCTACTCTTGAGTTTCTAAAAACCTGTAGATAGATAAAGAAAGGAAAGACTGAATGAGGATCAAAGAAAGTGCAGCAGCTGAAATCTTGGAAACTCATGAGTTACAGATGAAAGCAATGGTGCACATTTGAATTCCAGCACCATAAGGCTGCAGAGAGATGAAAGAGCATCCATGGGACAACATTATTTAAAGTTGCTGCCACAGCCTCTGCATTTTGTATGATGAGTAGCGAGGACAAGAGAAACCTGTCCAGTGTGCAGTCAGTCTGCATTTAGTTCCTCATCTGTGGGTTTAGTCTCCCTGACTCTAGATTCAGAGCTGGTCCATCATGCAAATGTGTGAATAAAAACCAAAAGAATTGCGGGTGCTGGAAATCAGAAACACAAAAACAGAAATTGTCAGAAAAGCTCAGCAGGTCTGGCAGCATCTGTGGTCAGAAATCAGAGTTAATGTTTCGGGTTGAGTGATCCTTCGTGAGAACTGGTGGTAGTTAGAAAAAAGTTGGTTTTTACGTAGATGATAGTGTGTGTGTGTGTGTGTGTGTGTGTGTGGGGCGGGGGGCAGGAGGGGTGGGTTGGGGGACGTGGGAGAAATTAAGGAGTAAATGATAGGTCGAGACAGAGCCCAAAGAGAGAAAACAGTTGGATAGACAAAGGATTAGAGAACAATCAGCCTGGGAGAATGAATGGCAGCTAATAGGGACTATTAGTGGCTAACAATGGTTTGTGTGCAATAACAGGCCTGGTGTGTACAAGTTGGGGTAGAGACGTGGGAGAAGGCGTCTCAATCCCTAAAATTGCACAAGCTAGAAGAACAGCACCTCATGTTCCACTTAAGAACTCTACAACCTTCTGGACTCAATGTCAGATTCAACAACTTTAAGATTCCTGAAACCTTAACTCTGATTTCTCTCCACAGATATCGCCTGGCCCGATGAGCTTTTCCAGCAATTTCTGTTTTTGTTGTTGATGCAAGTGTGCGAAATTGGTGGTAATTGTGCCATTAAAATGGTAAATGTAGGAAATAAATAAATTAATAGATCTATTCATCTCAGATAAATTCCACAATTTATAAACAGACATTCCACAAGATGACCAAACAGGACACTGTGATAAGTTAAACGTGCCTTAAAAAACATCAGTTGCAAAAATTCCGCAGTCTTGTGCTGTTGTGCAGTAGGGTTAAATTATACAAAACATAACTCTAGATTCCAAACTTTCTGTTGTTATCTTTATATTAGATGTATTACTGATTGCCATCTTTATCCTTTGCATCATTTTGCACAATATTTTCTTAGAACAGTAAATATTCTGGTATTTCCAGTACTTTTCTTTCTACATCCTGATCTTCCTAATTTCTCATGCGAGTACCATATATCACTTAATTCTGAGTTAACAGAACCACAATGGACCCTGGTTCAACTCCTGGACTGTTCAGTGAATTTAATGTGTTTAAACAGGGAAGTATCCATTAGCACAGGGTGACAGCTTTAACAAACGGTAAACACACCTACCACAAGGTGAGGCGATGGCCTAGTGGTATGTTGACCCAGATAATGTTCTGGAAACCCAGTTTTAAATCCCGCCATGGGAGATGGTGAAATTTGAATTCAATAAAAACCTGAAATTAAGAGTCTAACACTGACCACGAATCCATTGTCAATTGTCAGGAAAGACCCATTGGGTTCACTAATGACCTTTAGGGAAGGAAACTGCCATCCTTACCTGGTCTGGCCTACATGTGACTCCAGACCTACAACAATGTGGTTGACTCTTACCTCCCCTCTGGGCAATTAGGGATGGACAATAAATGCTGCCTGGCCAGTGATCCCCTCATCCCGTGAATGAATAAAAGAAAAAAGAAGTCACTTCCTATTCACTCTTGGGACAATATGGATGACATTGACGGGGCCAGCGTTTACTGAGCATTCCTAATTCTCCTTGAGAAACTGATGACGATACCTTCTCAAGCCATGTGTCCTATAGGTATACCCACAGTGCTGTTCAGGAGGGAGTTTCAGGACATTTTATCAGGCAACTGAGAAGGAACAGCAATATATTTCCAAGTCAGGATGATGAGTGGCTTGGAGGGGAAACCTGCAAATGGTGGTATTGTATCCACATATCTGTGCCCTTGTCCTTCTTACTTGGTACAGGTTGGGATTTGGAAGGTGCTGCCACAGGCACTTCGCTGATTTGCTGCAGAACATGTTGTAGACAGTGTCCAGTGGAGGGAGTGAATGCTTGTGATCCTGTTACAAAATGCTCTTATCTGATGAGGTCCCAGCCACAATGACCTTCCCTCAATGCAACTGCGTTCACAATAAGAATCTTTACTTTGGTAAGGTCCTGAACAAAAGAACAAAGTGTTCTAACAACAATGCACTCAGGATTATAGGGGACAAAATTGGAAGGTGAGGTGTTGGTGACAAAACAAAAGGGGATAACTGGAAGAATAGAAGCATGCTTAAAATCTGGTAGAGTTCCACATTATAAAGCTGAAGACAAAAACATGAGTAGGTACAGGTTGCATCAGTTCTCTGGAATCTGATGGCTTAGTAACCAACTGGTAAAACCGTGTTGGGCTTAGGCTTTCTCTGGAACACCAACACCTCTCTGTTTTTATTTCCAAAGGCAGCAATGATAGAGGGAGGCAATGTGTTCTGACTGACCTGCATCTGGAGTTTGTCCACCTCCTGTTTGTTGATGGTTTGACCAGGATTCTGCATCGTACCCAGCAGCAGCTGAGCATCAGCCAGGAGGGCATTCTTGCGTCGTAAATCCTTGCGCAACCGTTTCTCCACGTCAAAGTCTCGGTGACCTATCTGGACAAGGAGATTTCCACTGTTACTGACAGTTACGTTTCTTTTTGAAACACAGAATGAAGCAGTTTGAATTTCCACAGCTGCTGTAATTCTCCAAACCATAGAAAGATAGACTAAAAGAGCTGAGGTGGACATTCTCTGTCTTCCCCCTCTTTTGAAGCAGAGTCTCATCCTTGTTCTGTTATTATCTAAAAACCCTCCTTTCTCATTCCGTTCCCACTGTTGCAATGCATCTCAAAATGGCTTCCTTTTTCAATCACATGCTGGCGTCTAGGAAATAGAATGTAAGAACATAGAACATAGAACAGTACAGCACAGTACAGGCCCATCAGCCCACCCATTATCCTACTCTAAGATCAAACTACCCTGCATACCCTACATTTTACTATCATCCATGTGCCTATCCAAGAGTCGCTTAAATGTTCCTAATGTATCTGACTCCACTACCACCACTGGCAACGCATTCCACGCACTCACCTCTCTCTGTGTAAAGAAGACTCAGCAATATCTCACTTCAGGGACTCTGAAATGGGCAGAGCTTGCCTGGGGTTAACCTTTAGCCAGTTAAATCAAGATTTCCCACAGGATAAACTAGGATGAACTTAATTATAGCAAATGGCCAATGCTCTTTGACTAACTTTCATATCTCTAATTAAACTGGGGATTGCTGTACAATTTTCATATGTATTAAAGTACAGTACAAATTAATCTTTATTTCACCTCACTCCAGGAGTAGCTTGCACTTGTACCTGATGTTACTAACATCTCCAATCTGTCAGTTTATTATGAAGATGTGACAAATGAGTGTAGTTCATTTGATAGCTTTTCACTTTTAAGGAAGAAAAGTGTTGCAGTCACTGGCTATATTTATCCCTGGAGTTTTCAGTCATGTGATTTCTTGCTCTATGTCGTCAAATCAGCCTTTTACCCTGTGGCTAATACTTCTAGAATAAATAAACAACGGAATTCAAAGCATTTGAACAAACGCACTATTTTGTTTGACTGCTCTCCAATATTTTTTCCAGGTTAATTGCGACAGTATCCAGGATATTATGATATAATAATATCCTGGCTCAGTGGTTAGCACTGCTGCCTCACAGCGCCAGGGACCTGGGATTCAATTCCACCCTCGGGCGACTGTGTGGAGTTTGTACATTCTCCCCGTGTCTGTGTGGGTTTCCTCCAGGTGCTCCGGTTTCCTCCCACAGTCCAAAGATGTGCAAGTTAGGTGGATTGGCCATGCTAAATGCAGGGTTAAAGGGGGATAGGGTAAGGGGGAGGGTCTAGCTGGGATGATCTTTGGAGACTTGATGGGCTGAATGGCCACCTTCCACACTGTAGGGATTCTGTGACTCTCCATCAGGAAATAACTCATATTGTAGTGTGGGCTAGTGACTCTACAGAGGTGTGAAATATTACTGAGCTATTGGTCATTTGCATGTAATTGATCTTACTGCACCCTTTCCAAAGGCAGGGGCTAATGGGATAGCTCAACTCAAAGAGTCAATGCAATATCAAATTGAATCTTCTGTGCTGTAAGATTCTATGGGACGTCAGATAAACCATATCGGGAGGTCAACTACAGAGCTGTTCGGAATTTCACCTGTGTTGTAACAGAAAAGGGGCTATTGAACTGGAAATCTTACAATCTCTGAGCTATTTTACCATTGAGTTTTTGATGGTGGATTTTGCACTTCTGAAAATGTTACAGATGGGAGAGCTGTACGATGCACTTCCATATCAGGGGTTGCATGGGCTACAGTGAAGGCAAATCTTTCCTTACTCTAACAAAAAGATACCAAACTACTCCTCTCTCTTTTCCAGCTATGAGCCATGTACATTATTTCAACAGGGCTCTGCCATCTGCCATCTGCCATCCTTCTGAGACTGTACAATGAAATTAACAAGTCAGGGCCAACTTATCAGCATCTTGTTGATACAAGATAGGATTTCGCTTATGAAATTACCTAAACTCACCGAATGTTTGACCACAAGATCTAGCAGAGGGAGAAAACCACTAGATTCCAAAGTGATGGAATCCATTTCCAACCCACTTACCTCCACTACCAGTCATCAAATAACCTTGAATCAGAGACAGTAGGAACTGCAGATGCTGGAGAATCCGAGATAACAAGGTGCAGAGCTGGATGAACACAGCAGGCCAAGCAGCATCA
>NC_063355.1:36873709-36890362 GCF_021869965.1 Rhincodon typus | reverse complement strand
ACCTTGTCATCAAATAACCTTGATTTGTTAAGTATATTCAAGGTTGAGATAGACTGATTTTAATCAAAATGGAATCGAGGGCTATGGGGACAAGGTGGGAAAGTGAAGTCGAGGATTTTCTGAGGAGCCATGATCTTGTTGAATGGCAGAGCAGACTCGATGGGCCGAAAGGCTTACTTCTGTTTTCACATTTTATGATCCTTTCATAAAGCAAAAACAAAAGCGATAAGGTTGCATTTGTCACTGCAATAGATTCAGAATAATGCCTTGCTGTAAATGCCGGTTCTTGTAAAATGAGCTGCAATCTTGCCAATAACGAAGGAACAATACCCTCAAGGAGAATGATATTCCACAATACGCAAAAAGGAAAACTATTCCTGCTGTCTAAAAGGGTCTCCTGCGCATTCAACATCTTGAAATAAAGCACGTATAGATTTTATTTTGTAGCCAGCCTTGTCTGATGAATCAGTGGCTTGTAAATTTATGAACCCTCTGAGCTCCCTTACAGTTGAGAGCCACATCCTGAAAGCAGCCTACTCTTCATCCTCTGCTTAGCAGCTATTGAGCTCATTTCAGAGCTTTCTAGGTCACAGGATGTATTCTACCTTCTGTCCTGTGCCCTGATTTTGTTTCAGCCAGGAGTAAAGAGCTGAACCAGTCCCTCAGCATCACAGGAGAAGAAACCAAAGGAGAAGCAACGTCTTGTGCCGGGTTTTGTGATGCGATTGATAGGCCAAACCGAGAACGTTTGCTGACTGTAGATTTCTATTAAAGTCTGTTTTACTGCAACAACCCAGACTGAACAGGCGACATGGACTACATCACAATTTTGTGCCTGTCATTACACATATGGACAAAGGTTTTAAACTGCAGTGTTTTAGACGATATCCTGATTTAATAATACATATTTGTCTCTTTAAAGGGGATTGGTGGCATTTTATTGTCACCATTTGAAATTTATAATGCCAGCCCAGAGATAAAAAAGTTCTATCAATTTCACCCAAATTATGTTTGAGGTTGCATCCAGCTGAGCATCTTGATTAGAAATAAAATGTAGATGTTGTGGTTTCTTCTTACTGCAGTGAACTGTGAAATAGGAGGCATTATTGCTGCAAGCTAATGCTCTCTGTCGGTTACAGCAGAACATTCAAGTGGAATTGACTGTGTGTTATCTGGCTGAGCTACTGCTTTGTGCGCATCAGACACATGCGCAATAGATGATCCAATGTTTAATTCCCAGTTTCTGCAGTGTTGGCTCAAGGACTCTCCACATGTAAATAAAGGGTGGCTTGGTGACAGGATACCGGCCTCTGTGGAGTTACTTCAGGACCTAGTGACCCAGGCTAATGCTCTGGAAACAAGGATTCAAATCCCACCATGGCAAATTGTTAAAATTTCAATTCAATTAATAAATCTGGAATCATAAGTCAGATGATTGTGACCAATAAACTATTGTCAATTGATACAAAATCATCTGATTCACAAATGTCCTTTAAGGGAAGGAAATCTACCATCCTTACCCTGTCTGGCCCACGTGGATCTCCATATCCATAGTGATGTGGGTGACTCATAAATAGGCTATAAAGCCACTTATTTGTATCTAACTGTTACAAAATCTGACAAAGAGAATAAAACCAGATGACCTGACACAAAGGAAGACAGCTGTGGTTGTGGAAAGTCATTCATCTCAGTTCCACGACTTCTGTGTAGGTGTTCCTGAGGGTGGTGTCCTAGACCCAAACATCTTCAGCTGCTTCATCAATGATCGACCCTCCATCAGAAGGTCAGAAGTGGGGATGTTCGCTGGTGAGTGCACAATGTTCAGCACCTTTCACAACTTCTCAAATACTGAAGCAATCCATGTCCAAATACAGCAAGACCTGGCGAGCAGGCTTGGGCTGATAAGTGGCAAATAACATTCGTGTCACACTTTACCTAAACTGTTAAAACCTTGCATAATTTTATAGCCCTCAATCAGGTCTTCCTTGGACTTCATTTCTTAGCCTAACAAGAAATTGCTGGAGAAATGCAGCAGGTCTGACAGCATCTGTGGGGAGAAAACATAGCATTTCTTCTGAAGAAGGGTCACCGGACTCGAAACATTAATTCTTGCCAAGTTTCCCCAACTCATTTTGTTTTTGTTTGTGTTTTTCTTCTTCAGATCTGTAGTTCTTTGCTTAATTTTTCCAGCCTATCCATTGTATCCTGATATGCCTTTCTGAAAATTTCTGAAATAATTCCTTCAGTTTGTATGACTGCTGGGGGCAGTGGTAGTGTTCCAATGGGGTTTTAATGATATTTCCATCACACTATTGTATAATCTCCATCACATCACAGAAGAACTGACCTACCTGCTCACAGAGGGTTCCAACCAAACTCTCCAAGTCCTGTTTCTCATGAAGGACCAGCTGGCGTTCCTCAAACTCCTGCTCCAGCTGCATCTCCAACTGACGGAGCTGTGCCAAACAGAAAGGACACAGAAAATATCAGAGGTGAGACTGCCCAACAACACTTTGGGCTGTTCAAAGGCCTCATACATCAACCTAGAGCAGCCTCTCAAGTCCTTTCAGAATTGTATCTGACTGCACAACTACACAGGACCTCCAAGTGGATGATGGGCCCATGGGGTGAACTATCATCTTTTGTTCAATGGTATTCCCAGCAATGGACTCTTGCCAGGGATATGCCTCATTGGGTCCTGCTGCCAACTGAAACAGGCTTTCCTCTTGCTTTCAGCCCTAGTAGCAGGATGTCTACCATCCTTGTGAAACTTAACCCCACTAACTCTGTTTCTCTCTCCCCAGATACTGCCAGCACTGACTATTCTCAGCATTAGTTCTTCTGCCCTTCTCCACAGAGCTAATTTGTTGCCCAGAACATGATACAAACTTGAGGCAGGAGGATAGGAAATCATATTCTCACAAGCAAGGCCTCTAGCAAACTCAGTAATCCCATTACATACACAGACAGAGTCAATAGGCTTACAACTGAATCACCTGGAAAAACACTGGAAAAATGTTGCATACTAAAGGAACTGTACCATATTTCTGTTGAAAGTATTTTGCTCATTCATGAAAGGGGACATCTGTCAGATTCTGCATCTTATTTGTGTTTTTATAGTACATGATACAAATGAAGTAATGGATTCTCTATCATGAACAGAGATGGTTCTGATCTTAAGGAACAGTTTATAATCCTTGTTATTGGCAGATTTTACTCAGTTTACAATATATCCCTGGGGGCTCACGTGATGCAAAGTCCCTACCTCTGGACCAGCATTCAAGTCCCACCTGCTCATAACATTTCTGAACAGATTGATAATAAAATATCTATATTGTATACTTGTAAAGTGGATACCAAGGCACATACAAAGATCGTTTGCAATACCATTGCCGAGTCCTGCGATATCAACTTCCTGAGGGTTACCATTGATCTAAAACTGAACCAGACCAGCCATACGAATGCTGTGACTGCAATTTACCTCCTGTTTCCCCAGAGCTTGTCCACAAGTCAGGAATGTGATGGAATACTCCCCATATGCCTGGATGAGTGCAGCATGGTGGCACAGTGGTTAGCGCTGCTGCCTCACAGTGCCAGGGACCTGGGTTCAATTCCAACCTTGGCTGACTATCTGCATGGAGTTTGCACATTCTCCCCGAGTTTCCGTTAGGTGCTCTGGTTTCCTCCCACAGTCCAGAGATTTGTAGGTTAGGAGGACTGGCCACGCTAAATTGTCCATAGTGTGCAGGCTAGGTAGGTTAGCCAAGGGAAATGCGGGGAGGGGCATGGGTCTGGGTGGGATGCTCTTCAGAGTCTTGGTCAGTGTGGACTTTTGGGCCGAATGGCCTGTTTCCACACTGTAGGGGTTCTATGGTTCTAGACAAGAAGATCAACACCATCCAGGATAAAGCCATGTGCTTGACTGTTAACACATCTCATGCATACTCTCCACCACCTATGCACAAGTGATAGCACTGTGTACCACCGACAGGATCAAAAAATCACATAACACCAGGTTATAGTCCAACAGATTTATTTGAAGACACAAACTTTTAGATTCTTGCTACTACTTCAGGTGTCAGTGAGAGAGGTAGCATCAGACACACAATTTATAGGCAAAAAATCAGAGGGTCATAGAATTGATGTGAATGTATTGAACAAACCTAAGATGTTAAAGCTTTAATCAGTTAAAAAGGATTAATATGCAAATTCCTGAATTTCTTTCAAATCACTGCCCCAAGATAACTAAAGGTTTTATCAGTGTACATCCCAGGTCAGAGAATGCATTTTAGGCATAAGGCCTTGTTTAGAATCTGGCTATGTAGAATCTGACTTTAAAGAAATTCTTGAACCTGCATATTAATCCTTTCCAACTGATTAAAGATTCAACAGCTATCTTAGGTTTGCTCAACATATTTGCAACAGTTCTAAGACTCTTTGATCTTTTGCTTATAAATTCTATGTCTGATGCCACCTCTCGCACTGACACCTGAAGATGGAGTGAGACTCTGAAAGCTTGTCTTCAAATAAACCTGTTGGACTATAACCTGGCGTTGTGTGATTTCTGACCTTGATCACCCCAGTCCAACACTGTCACCTCCATATCATGCTCACCTAAAGGAGGCCTTGCTCCTTTAATAGCACCTCTCAAACTCACAGCCTCTATCATCTAGAAGGACAAGGCCAGATGATGTCTCCTCACCATGTTGACTTGGATCTATAGCACCATCCCTTCAGTGTCACTAAGTCAACAAAGCTGGAATCCCTTTCTAACTGTGGGTGCAAGTAAACCAAAAGACTGAAGTCATTCAAGAAGGCAGCTGACCAGCGACTTTTCAAGGGGCTTTAGGGATGTGCAACACATTCTGGCTTAGTCATTGAAGCTCACAACTAGTTAAATAAAGAGAAACTGCCCTCATGTGAGTTTAAAACATACATGCACTATAGATGAATAATACCCAGTTAGTACAAGGATAGATCTCGTGCACACTGTATTACAAGTCACCATGAGGAACATACCCTTCTCTGGCACGACTTGCGAACATCCTCCAGCTCTTCCTCCTTGTCTTCCAGTTCCTTCAGATGAATCTCCTTCAGTCGTTCCATCTCGATTTCAAACCGTAGATGTGTCTGAATGAAGGGACAGGAAGATGAGGAGAGAGTGAGAGAAGGAGAGAGAACAAGAGGGGAGCTAGTGGTGAAGAGTGAACGAGAGGTAGGAAGCTCGTAGGGAGAGGAAAACAGAAAGATGGAGGAAGTGAAAAAGAAGGAAACGGAGGCAGAGGGATTAAAAGGGACTGAGAATTAAAAAGAATCCTAAGGAAGAGTGAGAACAAAATTTATAGAATCAGAACCAATCAGAAAACCAGTGGGAAGTCAGTAGGAATAAAAAAAGCAGAGAGAAAAACAAACTGGAGAATGAGAACAGAGAGTTTAAAACTATGGGGGAAATAATCAGTAAATATACGGCAACATCAAGAACACTTCATAAACATTTCGTCGGCCAACATGTTCCAGGTTAAAAGGTCTTTCTTGCTTTTCCTGCTTTTTTTTTCCACTTCCTTTTCTCAAAGAATAATCTCCTCCCTGAGGTAGAGCCAGACAGGAACTGGGGCTCTGCAATTTCTCACCCACTGGAGTTATCCTCATCTGAACAGAGACAACGACAGTCAGCAGCAAACAGTCACCCTGGGATAGGAGAGTAGGGAGGGAGAGGTTAATAGATCAGGGTTTGGTAAAGAGGTGGATTGATGCTGAATGTAGTTTGAGACTTGATGGGATGAATGTTCTCCTCCTGTTCCGATTGAAATAATAAAACGCCACAATCCATTTTCAAGTTGCTTCCTATTAAGAATTTCCACGCCATGCAGCATGAGTTTTGAGGTAGCCCAAAAACACTGCTCTGTCAATGCACCATCTGATACTTTTACCATTTAATAACTAGCAGTTCCATACCGGTTTTGTTTTAATCTTGTTATCTAAAGTGATCATTTGTGCCGCTGAGCAATCAATCACCACACCCAATTAGCGAAGCAACAATTGAAGCCCATAAACCATGTGATTCTGTGGTTCTATAAACTAAAAATGTTACTGTTTTTCTGTTCTCAGTGAAAGTGCACTTTTTAAATATATAACACAAACTGGGAGTTCAAAGGGTCTTCCAGGTTGGGCGTAGAAATCAATTCATTGCTCTTTTCATCTCATCAAGAAACAGATCCTTCCCATTACATACAGACAGTGCAGACCATGGTAAGTAGCCCTGGGAGGTCCCTTATCTCCTCCAGCATGCATCCCAGGCAATGGGAGACCAGTCAGGAGGATATTGCAAAACTAGGATACTAATGTACCCATTCAGCAGAAAGGAATGAGTGTTTGTACACTAGTAAGGCCTCATGACACCACAATGCAGTTGTGTTAAACAATTAAGTATTCTGCAGCCACTCATTTCTCTTGAAGTTGAGAGAGGGGGTCTTAAGCTGGTGCCATCAGCCAACTGGCACCTTTGGGTAAGTGGCTGCATTGAGGCTGGGCTGTAAGCATCTCCAAACCTTATACTTACTTGCACCCAACGGTCACTCAGTAACTACATTAAAAAAGGTCAGACCTTGCCCGGTGGGGCCTTGAACTGTCACTGTCAATGTAAAAGCACGCGCAATAGTGATAACTCTGGTTTGGGTGTACTGAGATTGGATTCAACAGTACATCTCAAACAATTTCCATTTTTGTTTACCGTTCCCTTCCTCTAGCGTAGAGCACAGATGAGGTTGACTTCTGCAATAGGACAGAAGCAAAACAAGAATGCAAATCTATTATCCAATGGGACATCCAACAACAACTTAACTTCCTTCCTCCCTATCTGACCACTACAGCATGAAATTTCCACGCGATAGCACAGCAAATGCACTGTCAATGGGGGATCAGAATCCAAAGTCCATTTGAGTCCGGGTTTCTCATGTTTTGCCAGACAAATATTTAGCCTTCCTAAGAGGGGGACAAGACCAGAAGGGCATCTTAGCGGGACAGTGATCAAATAGCCAACAGAAACACATTGAAAGCAGCTGAGCAAATGTTTCCAGAAGGGTGCATTAGCAGAGAAGTATGAAAAGTTGTGGGATGTGAGGAAAGCAGGCATGATAAATTTCTTCAAGCAGTGACAATTTAAGCTAGACGAACATTACAATGGGCTCAGGACTCATCGGATACGGGAGGAAAATTGGCCAAAGTTCGTTCCCTTGATCACTAAACAGTGGCACCTCTACTGAGATCTCTGAATGCAGGCTATCCAGAGGCTCGATTTTGAGGTCTTCCACAACTGCAAAGCCTCCTCCATTAGATTGGAGAAAGAAAGCTACAAATTAAAATGGTGACTGGTTGTTGGATGATCAAGTTGTGACTGACCTGTTCCAGTTGTTCTATAGTTCCCACTTGTTCACTGATCTCTTTACTTTGCTCCTTTGTCGTTGCCTCCAGTTGTCGAAGTTGCTTCTTTATCTGGGCCATGGTCTCCTTGCTCTGCGGCTCACAGGATGTCAGGTCACCCAGTTCCAGTTTCAGTTCTGCTATTTTCTCATTTAATGTTGTGACCTCAGATTCCTTTCCCTGTCAAAGAAGACAGAAATAAAAGAAAAGACTGCGTTCACTTTCTTGCTAAGGTCAATACTGAGAGCTTGCTGCTGGAGTGCTTGTGTGTTCAAATGACAATATTATTCATATTTAGAAGCAGGGAAATCAAAGGTTAGTCCCAATCCCTGACTGACTGTGGAAGTGGAACAATATAGAAGCTTCACTAGGCATTTATATACAATATATATTCTGCAAGCACTGAGTAGGGAGAGTGGCCAAGTTTGTCTTACCTTTTGATTCTCTCTCTCTCTGTCCCAAGTCATAGGATTCCCTCATATCTAATCCATGCTTTAATATGTGGAAAGAAGTGGACATTGATTTCTGGGCATACATTCCCCACTACTTCTTGAGAATGCATTGACATCAGCACTAGAAGTGTTATACAATAAAACGAACGTCTTCATCATTATGTAAGACCAAAAGGTATAGAAGCAGAATTAGACCATTCAGCCCATCGAGTCTGCTCTGCCATTTGATCATGGCTGATATGTTTCTGAACCTCATTCTCTTGCTTCTTCTCCGTAGCCATTGATCCTATTACCAATCAGGAATCTATCTATCTATCTTAAAAACACTCAACAACTCGGCCTCCACAGTCCTCTGCTGTAATGAATTCCACGAATTAATCACCCTCGGATCTGAAGAAATTCTTCCTCCTCCTCAGAGTACTAAAGGGTCATCCCTTTCACTGTGAGGCTGTTCCCTCAGGTCCTAGACTCTCCTACCACGTCCAATCCATCTGGACTTTTCAGTATTCTGTAAGTTTCAATCAGATCTCCCCTCATCCTTCTAAACTCCATCAAGTACAGACCCAGAGTCCTTGACAGCTCCTCATATGATAAGTCCTTCATCCCCAGGATCATTCTTGTAATCCTCCTCTGGACCCCCTGCAATGCCAGCGCATCCTTCCTTAGATATGTGGCCCAAAACTGCTCACAATACTCCAAATACGGTCTGAGCAGAGCCATATGCAGCCTCAGAATACGTCTCTGCACCTGTATTCTAGCCTTTTAGAAATGAATGCTAACATTGCCTTTGCCTTCCTAATTGCCAACTGAACCTGCATGCTAACCATGACAGAATCCTGAACTAGAACTCCCAAGTCCCTCTGCGCTTCAGATTTCTGCAGACTTTCCCCATTTGAAAATAGTCTATGTCCCATTCTTCATACCAAAGATCAAAGCTTTACACTTGCTCACAGTGTATTACTTCTGCCACTTCTTTGCCCACTCTTCTAGCTGGTCCAAGTCCTTCTGCAGCCTCCCCACTTTCTCATCACTACTTATTCCTCCATTTATCTATGTATCATCTATAAATTTAGCAACAATTCTTTCAGTTTCATCTTGCAGATCATTAATGTATAATGTAAATAGGTGTGGTCCGAATACAGAATCACGTGGAAAACCACTAGTCAATGGCTGCCATCCTAAAAAAGACCCCTTTAACCCCATTCCCTGTCTTCTGCCATTCAGCCAATCCTATATCCATGCCAGTACTTTGCTCCTAAGACTCTTATTTAGCAGCCTCCTGTGCAGCACCTTGTCAAAGGCCTTCTAGAAATCTAAATAGATCACATCCACTGACTCTCCTTTGCCTAACTTGCTTGTTACCTCCATAAAGATTTGTAACAGATTTGAAGTGGAGGTGCCGGTGTTAGACTGGGGTGGATAAAATCAGAAGTCACATGACACCAAGTTAGATTCCAACAGGTTTGTTTGAAATCACAAGCTTTTGGAGCACTGCTCCTTCATCAGGTGAAGCTTGTGATTTCAACTAAACCTGTTGGATTACAGCCTGGTGTCATTCGATTTCTGATCTTGTCTAACAGATTGGTCAGACATGACCCTCTCCGACAAAGCCATGCTGACTCAGCCCCATTTTACCAGGCACTTTCAAGTACTCCCCAATCTCAACCAACCATGGAAATGTACTGTTTCAAATAAGCAGCCTTTAAACACCAAATATGTGTTCCTTTACTTTAATGGGTCCTCTTATGACTAAATCAAGGATGAAGGGAACAGTGTACTGAGCTGGATGGATCAGCCATCATGATATTGAATGGTGGAGCAGGATTGAAGGGCCGAATGCCTACTCCTGCTCCTAGTCTGTATAAACAACATCCATCTTTCTAATGGGCCTAAATTCTCTGATCTTGAAATCCATGATATCGTTGTTTCTCCAACTACATCAGTCTAGCTATGTTGAGAACAACTTGACACAGAAATGTCCACGATATAAAAGTTGGTCAGTGCATGGACAGAGGGGTGCCATGAAGAGTTTTGTAAATCCATAGATATAGTAGGGAGACAATGAGGTGCAAAGAATGCATTCAACTGTCTGGGATTTAAGCAACACTTTTACAATTGGCTGCCCATGTGCTGGTTCATGGTCACTGTTGACTGGCCAATAAAAGCAGTTGCCCATGATAAGTGTAGATGGCGCACATGCTGAGGAATGTATTGAACTGGACAGGACGTCCAACACACCTCAAGAATTCACTGCTGCAAGTTAAGAATCTGAGGCTGCTGCACCGTAACAACTGTGTGGATAGTTCACATTAATGGTCTTTGCAGCATGAGACAGAGAGTCTGTCATTTTCTTTCCTCTACACAAGTGTGCACTTCAGCTAAGCAAAGGATCCCTGCAGAGAAAGGAAGGGAACTTAGCCATGTTTCCAACAGCCTGTCTCTGCATAGTGCTGCTTCAGGAGTCCTGCCTGCTCTCTTCACTTGCAAATGGAAAGCCCATGATGAGGAAGAATATAATACCTCAACAAGTAAAGGAGAAAGGGAGCACAGCTTGTAGCAACTGAAAAGAAGCTATTTAACAAGGATTTCATTACTCATCACAGGGGGAGGGGGTCTTTCAACCTTAAATGACATGAGTATTTGTGTTCCTCACTCACGATGATCAATCTCTAAATTGAAGCTGCCAGAAAAGTTAAAAGATTGACATCTGCGTCTCACCTGCAGATTCTGTTGTGCCCGATAAAGCTCTGTCCGCAATGCTTGGTTTTCTTGGACAACTTTCTCACGAAGGGTCTTCTCGAAGGCAGCTTCCCCCAGAGCCTGAGCCAGCTCCATGTCGAACCTTGTCAGTGAAAGTGGGACAAAAGCAGAGAAATCACAATGAGACTGAATTACGATCAAGCTTTTCATTGAAGTTCTGTCAGTCAACAATCCCTCAAGCCATCAATGAAGTCATCAATTTCTACCTCAAACCAGATCCAAAAGTAATTTGTCAAAAAGCAGATCTTTCAATGAACTGAAAGTGATTCTCCATTAAAAAAACAACCAGGGTGTCAGAACTGTAAAACTGAATGTGTTACTGCTCCTCTCCTTCATTGGCGTAACCCATTTTGAAAATAAATTGCTTTGAACATAAAAACAACTGTTGTGATATTGCCAGGCAAACACTTAAATGTGTTCATTTGACATTTCCATGTTAATAATTTTAATAGCAGGGTGACCATAATTATTGTAATTGGCTTCATGCTCGCATTAAAATAGGGCTTCCTGAAATGTGAATCACTCATTCTATTTCTTCATTGTTCAGAAAATCCACAGGATGGTTCAAGTAGATAATGTATTCAGCTGTGGTCTTCATAGATTAGGGCTCAGGACCCTTTTTAGAACATAGATTAGGGCTCAGGATTGTTTTTAGAACAAATAAAGTGAGTAGTTTTACTACATTGCTGGATCTGAACATGTTTGATGTTTGTTTAGATACTTGGAAGAAAATTAATGAACTCTGCAACATTTATATTACTCATTCCAATGCAAACTAGATCTTAAAAACTAAATAATTCTGGATGTTTCAACTTGTGACAGGTAATTTCGCCCTCTCTCCAGGACCTTCTGGAAACCTCTGCGAATCTGAATTGGAATTAGAAACTTTGGACAGCTCCATGGTGCTAACCCAGAGAATGTTAGGCGGAAAATATCTAGTCTGACTTCTGGATGACCCTAGAACAGACATCGCGGTCACTCAAACTGTAAACCCCCAACAATTCCAAGTCTCCACTCAATCACCTGACTATCCCTGACCTTGCTGACTAACTCCCAGATCTAACTACCATCTAACCCTCCTATGACCCTACTCACTTACCAACTCACCCATTCTGCCAACTTGCACACTTACCTCCGAGCTACCTATAGACCAAGCCCCCCCTACACATTCAAACCAGACCTTTAAACTTACCATACAGACGTGGTGCCATTAAAATGGTGCTTATTCTGTCCTTGCCCCATCTCTATTTCCCTGCAACAGAGTTCCCTGATGGGTTTGAGACTGGGAGTTTCTGAGGAAGCTGGGTTTGAAACACTCAGCAGAAACAAAAACAGATGTAGATCGGGGAGAAATGTGAGTGGTAATCTGATGATGATCGCCTGTCCTCAGGAGCCGTAGATCACTACATAAATATAAATTCTAGTGTTCTATCAAGTGGTCTGTTTGAAAAACTTCAGATCCAGAGAATATGTTTTTGTGGAATTTGTTTATAAGACTCTTAGGGCAGAATTTTACATTTTACATTTTCCAAGCAGGGGCTTTAAAGAGGTCTTACAAATGCATTCTGTGGCATGCCCAGCCTAACCTGCATTCCATATCATACAGGGAGGGAGAGTGGAGGAATCTGAATACATCCTTGGGCCTATTGGTCTTTATGTGGGCAATTAATGGTAATTTTAGTGACTCTTTCGATTCCTACTGTTGTTTTACCTGCAAGGACAAGGCACAGGTGAGGCCCTCAGCTTTTACAGAGCCCACTGTTATCCGGTAGTGGGAGAAACCCACTTCTAGGGGTTCCGTGCGGAACACCCCCACCTCTCGACCAAGATCATGCCTCCCCCTTTATCTTACCTGCCACCCCTTCCTGCCAAGATCATAACCCCACTGGCCCCTCAATTCCAACTCCCCATCAACACAGTCCCCCACCCCCTCAGGCTGCAGTTCCAGCAGTGGCCACTACTCAAACACGGAGCTGCTGGGAGTAAGGAGCTGCCGGCCAATCACATTTGCTATCTAAGGTGGAACTTCAGAGTGGGGATATGGGTGCTCAAAATAGTCACAGGACAACAGGTAACAGTGGGGATGTGTTTCCCACTGACTCTTCAAGTGCATGCAAGGAAATCCCTTCATCCAAAACATCCTGACCTTCGAGTGATATTCAAGAACATGATTTGGGGGTGACAGTGTTGGACTGGGGTGGACAAACTTAGAAACCACACATCACCAGGTTGTAGTCCAACAGGTTTATGCGAAATCACAAACTTTCAGACTTGGTGCTGTGTAACATCTGACCACATTTAAGAACAGCAGTACAGGGGGTCACCAATTTATAAATGTCTGACTCATAGAAGTGATCCCAAACAGTGGTGTAATTTTAAAGATCCATCATAAGGAACATTTCCTGTACTTATGAATGGCCAATTTATATTGTCTTGTTTTGTGTTCTGACTTGCGTACAAATTGACTTGCAAATGTATACAAAATGGAACCGGTTCACAACCCAGGGACTGCCTGTACAGTAGAAATAATAATTCTTCTCTTATGTATCCAGAAATAGCCGAGCAATTGGTTCGCACGGAACTGGAAAATGTCAAGTGCTCTCTAACCATACATAAAACTCACTCCAACTATTAGCCGCAGAGTGAAAAAAAAGCAAGTAAGTTAAGACTGGGTCATCAGTTAAAGGATAATGTCAAGAGGAGATTCCAAAGAGTGCCAGAAAACAGTTGTGACTCCAAAAAAAACCTCTCTCTTATGTGATTGACAATGTACTGAGGTTGTGCATTCACCACTGAAAACAAAAAGAACACTGGAAATCACAATGGTCAGGCAGCATCCGTGGAGAGAAAGCAAGCTAATGTTTCGAAAACTCTGATGAAGCGTCTTCTAGACTTGAACCGTTAGCTTTCTCTCTCTCCATGGATGCTGCCTGACCCGCTCTAATTTCCAGCATTTTTTGTTTTCAGTACAGATTCCAGCATCTGTCGTAATTTAATCCTAAACTGTGCAGCCACTAAGTGAGTAGTGGTGTAATCTATATCTACAAAGTGATGAATCCTCAACACTTGTATCTCCTTCACAGCCACGAATATCATGAACCTCTTAGCAAATTATTTTTTCTAGCCCATTATCACAAACACTTGGCCATTTGTTGCTAAGGCAGCCCTGTGTAGACAAGTACACTGTATCAAAAAGAATAAAAGCAGTGACCAAACGCCAAGTAATTCACTGAATGAGAAACACCGGATCAGATTAATCATAGAAACATAGAAGATAGGTGCACGAGGAGGCCATTCGGCCCTTTGAGCCTGCTCCACCATTCTTCACAATCATGGCTGATCATCCAACTCAACAGCCTAATCCTGCTTTCTCCCCATAACCTTTGATCCCGTTCACCCCCAAGTGCTATATCTAGCCACCTCTTGAATACATTCAATGTTTTGGCATCAACTACTTCCCGTGGTAATGAATTCCGCAGGCTCACCACTCTCTGGGTAAAGAAATGTCTCTTCATCTCCGTCCTAAATTGTCTGCCCTGAATCCTCAGATTGTGACCCCTGGTTCTGGACACACCCACCATCGGGAACATCCTCCCTGCATCTACCCTGTCCAGTCCTATTAGAATTTTATAAGTCTCTATGAGATCCTGCCCGCACCCCCCACCCCTCCTCATTCGTCTGAACTCCAGCGAAAACAACCCAAACTAGTCAATCTCTCCTCATATGTCAGACCCGCCATCCCCAGATTCAGCCTGGTAAACCTTCGTTGCACTCTTTCGAGAGCAAGAGCATCCTTCCTCAGAAAAGGAGACTAAAATTGCACACAATATTCCAGGTGTCATCTCATCAAGGCCCTGTACAACTGCACCAATATATTCCTGCTCTTGTACTTGAAACCGCTCGCAATGAAGGCCAACATACCATTTACTTTCTTTACCGCCTGCTGCACCTGTATGCTTACCTTCAGCAACTGGTGTACAAGGACACCCAGGTCCCGCTGCACACTCCCCTCTCCCAAGTTACAGCCATTTAGGTCGTAATCTGCCTCATGTTTTTGCTTCCAAAGTGTATAACCTCACATTTATCCAAATTACACTGCATTTGCCATTGATTTGCTCACTCACCCAACCTGTCAGGATCATGCTGAAGGATCTCTGCATCCTGGTCACAATTCACACACCTCCCCCTCCCCCCACCCCCCCCCCCCCCCACACACACAAAAACACCCCTCCCCTCCCACCCAACTTGGTATCATCTGCAAACTTGGAGATGTTACATTTTGTTCCCTCATCCAAATCATTAATATATATTGTGAATAACCGGGGTCCTAGGACTGATGCCTGTAGCACTCCACTAGTTACTGCCTGCCAATTTGAAAAGGACCCATTAATTCTTACTCTTTGTTTCATCTCTGCCAACCAGTTTCCTATCCATCTCAATACACTTCCCCCAATCCCGTGCACTTTAATCTTGCACATTAACCTCTCATGTGAGACTTTGTTAAACGCTTTCTGAAAGAGTTTGACAGCCAAAAGAATAACAAGCACCTGCTTCTCCGGAAGTCACTCCTACCTTTTCTGTTTTTTCTCCAGCTCGTGGTTCCGGCTCTGTTGACTTTCCATCAGCACTTTAGTGTCCTCCAGTTCTGAGGTCAAACACTTGCTCTTTCTCCTTAACTGTTGAACATTCCGCTTTGCACTCTCATAACTTTCTTGGAGGTCTGTCAGCTGACCAAACCGAAGAGACGAAAACAGTGGGGACAGGCAAAAGTGAGGAAAACTTGTTATTAACCACTACTCAATGGGGAGCTGACTCAGTTGTCAGTGCATACAACAGTCCAGACAGGCAGTCACACTCTCCCAGTTTCATTGATGCTACATGCAACAAAGTTCCCAACCATGACTAGCCAGAGGTCTTCAACAAAATCAATACGATAATGTAGCTATTCAAATGAAATGTTTCAAAATAACAGCTGGGGAATTCTGACATAATTTTCAGCACTTCTTTCCCAATTAACTCCAAAAACAACTTGACCAACTGTTCAGATCACTGTACTATGTGGGATTTCAACGTGCAGCAATAGCACATAAGACCCATATGATGGGTCCTTCATTTTGCCTCAAATTTGAAAGCTCCTTTGTAGTTTACATTTTTTGCCCAAATTTTTACTGATGGTTCTGCCAGCGACATTTTAAAATGTACAAGATAAACAGAAAGAAAGAGCGTATTTTATGCAGTTTGCAGCCAACTGCTTCGAAATTCTGAAGGGGTTCTCCTGAGCACGCATCGGAAGAAAACATCAAAACAGCAAAAAATGGTGAAAGAGCAGAAGACCACAGTTGTAATGTGTCACCTCAAAATCCAGGTGCTTTTTACCTTTTGTTCCAGTTCCTTTCTGATCTGCAATTCTGAAGCAATTCTTTCCTCAAACGTATGGACTCGTTTCCTGAGAAACTCCATTTCCAGTAAAGTGCAGTCATAGCGCATTTTCCATTCTTCCTCTAACAATATAGAAGACACCGTAACATTAAATGTGAAGGCTTATAAACACAAGCAAAGCTGTCGTAATTATTCCTAATCACAGAGGGCTACACCAGCCGATGAGGTAAGCTACTAGACCAACAAGCTCTGAATTTTCCAGCGTGTGAAGCTGCATTAAAAGCAAAATCACGCACCAGCATCAGAAAACTGGTCACAAAAGCTGCTACAGTCTTGGAAAAGCAAAAGGATTCACCAAAGTTCTCCAGAGAAGTTAGCCTATCACTCCTGCTGGTCTGGCCAACAAGTGACTTCAGGTTCTTCGCTGTATTTTCATATCATTAGGAATTTAGAGTAAAAATGCAGACTGACTTAAATCTCAAGATTACAAAAATAAACGATTTTTGGAAATCAACAATACTTTCTTTTTTCATCTCAGTTCATCCAACCCTGCATGTATCTTACTACATTAATTGCTAGTGGGGAGGCAATAGCCTTGTGGTATTATCACTAGATTATTAATCCAGAGACCCAGATGGTGGAT
>NC_063355.1:36812624-36873309 GCF_021869965.1 Rhincodon typus | reverse complement strand
ACACCATGTTATCTCAGAATCTCCAACATCTGCAGTTCCTACTAACCCAGACGGTGGAGCCTGAATTCATGAAAAAATCTGGAATCAAGATTAACTAACGGCAACCGCTTCCAATTGTCAGGAAAAACCCATCTGGTTCACTAATATCCTTTAGGGAAGGAAACTGCCATCCTTACCTGGTCTGTCCTACATGTGATTTCAGACCCACAGCTATGTGGTTAACTCATAATTGCCTTCAGGAAATTAGGGATGGGCAATAAGTGCTGGCCTAGCACATGATATCCACATCCCATGAATGAATTTTAAAAAGTTCAGCTGGTATGGCCCTGTTCCAGAATCCTTCTCTCAGAATTCTGAACTCCATCATCTCCAGATGGTTACAAACATTCCCTGAAATTTCCCACAGTTCCCTCTTCTGTCCTCTTTACTCAAAAGCCACCATTGTACTTTTGTTTTATAAAGCATTGTAACTTGCCCCTCTGTCTGTGAGCAACTTCACAGCAACTTCAAATAGCTCTAGAAGTTCACCAGAAATGGTAATTTGAGGTAAAACTTGCCACTTAGGCTTAAATTAGACACTTTGTACCAAACCAATGGTGATTTCCAATGTGTCCCTGAGCATGGCACAGTTGGAGGGGACAGGAAGTGATCGATTTAGGCTCCAGACCAGTAAGCAATCTCATCATTAAGCCTGGCATGTTACTGCAGCATTGAGGGAGTGCTACACTGTTAAGATGGGAAGTGAAATGGAAGCCTTTGTCTCCTGCAAGCAATGGAACCACTTTCTAAGGGTGGGCAAATAAATTCTATTGGCATGATTGGCAATCACTTTCCCTCAAATGAAACCACATACTGACTGATCTTTCGCCTTGTTGCTGATGATGAGACGCAGGGTGCAGAGGAAAACTTACACATTATCTACATGGAAGGAACATAGGTCTGAGGATCCTGAGAAGATCATTTGAGATTTCAAGCCTGCCCCAATCGATAGATCGTGGCTGGTCTGGTTGCAGTCCCAACACCGCCATCAAGTCTGCACCCCCCACTGAATCTTGATCCCCTGTCCATCAAGAAGCTACTTTAACTCAGCCTTTCCAACAATTCAATGAACAACCTCCAAAGATTTTTGGAGAAACGAATACCACATACTAATCACCCTCTGAGAGAAAATAACACCTCATCTTGGTATTAAAAAGGGAGTCTCCTTTTGTTTAAATTGTGCCCCCAGTTCTCCATGGGAATAAACATCTTTCTGATATCTACCCTATCCACTTCAGCCGTGATCTTATGTTACATAAGCTCACTTTTCATACTTCTAAACGCCAATGGATAAAGGCCCAACCTGTTCAACATGTAAGCCTTTCCTCCCCGGAAGGAGTTGAGTGAACATTTTCTGAACTGCTTCTAACGCAGTTAAAACCATTTTCAAACCAGGTGACCAACACTGTACACAGCTTGCAAGTTGAATTCTTGCCAAGGCTCTGTTCAACTGCAGTAAAATATCAGGACTTTTATATAATATTTGCCCTAAAATAAACATCAATATTCCATTTGGCTTCCTAATCACTTGCTGTGCCTGCTCACTAACTTTTGTGATTCATGTAACAGGACACTCAGATCTCTCTGCACCTCAGAGTTTTACAATCTCTCTCCATTAAAACACTGCTTCTGTATTCTCCTTGGCAAAGCAGACAAGTTCACATATTCCACATAAAGGGCTTCAAAACGTGAAGTTTACGCATGGTGATAAGATATCACATATATACACATGTCTCTTTATACTACTTTATCTCATGATGCTGTTTTACCTGTCGCTGCATTTCCCAGCTGCCTCATCTGTAGTTGCTGCCGCGCTTCCTCCAACTGCTTCTCCACAGCATTTAAATTCGTCACCACCTTCTCATATTTAGTCTATGAACAGAAGAACAAAATGCACATAAAAAATTATAAAGAAAAAACGTATGTTATCCAGCTAGTACAGTGTTTGGCCCAAGTCACAGAAATTGAGGCTAACCATTCCAGTAAAATAAATTCTTTCAATACCATAAGTTCACAGGAGAATGTCTGACAAAAACCTGAACAATTACAAATGGGTTTAAAACTGAACACAAAATGGTGACTAAGCAACAACCATTTCTAAACAAAGATATCTTTGGTTAGAAATGAGATGAAAATCAGCTCAAAATAATTTCTTCACATTAGGTGGTATTTATTGCAGATTCCTGAGAGATTAGGAACATATTTCTAAAGCTTTGACCATCATTAGACACGTGGAGACCACGAGAAGCTGATTCGAGTCGCACCTCCTCTGCAGCTGGTTATCAACATTTCTAAACAGGCTGATTAGGAACAATTTTTAGAGAGAGGTTTAGGGCTCTTCATCGTCAAACCAGGTGGATAAAATAGACTCACCAACAACCACCAAGAGACACGACCAATTCTCACTTGTCTCACTACGCATGGACAATGAGGGACATGAATTCGACTGGGACAACACATCGATAATAGCACAAGCCAAACAGAGACACGCCAGGGAATTCCTGAAGGCCTGGTATTCCAACCGGAACTCCATCAACAAACACACTGAATTAGACCCTGTGTACAAACCACTGAGAAACAGAACCGGAAGTAATGCCAACCACCCCAGCAAACTGAAGCATATAAATAACAAGCGGGACAGAACACCAATGCTTCACTGGAGGCGCACTGATGATGTTACCCAGCAGGGTGACGAAATGTTTGCAATCAAACCCACCCAGCTTGGCAAGCAAGTCCACAGCCTCAGGCTCACCTACAGCTTGTGTTTAACATACTAAACCATTGTGAGACACTTCTTAGGATTATCACAAGATAAAGTCTGACAGCAAGAAACATATGGAGATATGAGGGCAGATGACCAAAGGTTTGGGCAAATCGGTAAGTTTTAAAGAACATCGTAAGGAGGGAAGGGAGGTGGAGGGGAAGAGTGGTTTTGGGCCGGGATACCAGAACTTTAGGACTTGGCAACTTGAAGGCAGGCCCACCAATGTTGGGCTCTTGCATTGGTGGGTCCAGCGCAGGCAGCTACAAGACAGTGGATGTCTCTCGGTTAGTTACTGAAGGCTAGATGCTGGCATGGACTGTGTTGGAAGGACTGTTATTCTGAACTTTTTATTTCTTTATTTTTCCTAATTTATTCCTGCAATCTGTAATGCTGGACTTTTTATTTCTTTACCTTTCTAATGTTTTTTCCTAAGAATTTGTTCTTAAGAGTCTGTAACAGGGTATCTTTGTACCTGGAATGGCGCCGTAATGTGGCGACTTGTAAACTTTTCACTGTACTCTTTTGAGTACATGTGACAATAAAGCTCACTCAATTCAATTCAATTTAATGGCACAGTGATTAACATCAGGAGTCAGACTTGGAGGAGCATATCTCGGAGAGTTGTAGGACTGGAGGAGGGTCAAGGCTGTGGAGGGTTTTGAAACCAACGACAAGAATTTTAGAAGTGAGGTATTGCTTAAACAGTGAGCCTGTGAGCAGAGAGCTGATGGGTGAACGGGACTTGGGTGTGTGTTAGGACATGGAACTTTCATTCAGAACAGATTTACAAAGGGCAGAGCGTTGGAGGCCAGGAAGGAGTAAATGGAATAGCTGGGCCTGGAGGTACCAAAAGCAACAGCGGCCATTTCAGTGGCACACAATGGGGCAGGGGTGGATCCAGGCAGTTCAAGGATGTGGAAATCTTGGTGATGGCAGGGTTTAGTAGTTGGAAATTCATCTCCATGTCAGATGTGACATCAAGACACAGGTACCTGCAGACCTGATACAATGAAACTGGAATAGGGATGGTGCCAACGGAATTGACTCAATGTCCTTCCTGTTCCTGGTATCCACCGGGCCCCGCTGTAAAGATGTAAATGCATTTTTTAATATTCCCATTGACACGTACTAATAAAGGCTAAACACTGCAGATGCTGGAAATCCGAAACAAATGCAAGCAATGCTGGACAGACTCAGCAGGTCTGGCAGCATCTGTGAAGAGAGAACCAGAGTGTAGGACTGGAGGAGGGACAAGGCTGTGGAGGGTTTTGAAACTGAGTGTAGTATGACTCTTCCTCAGAACTGACACAGCCTATCTCAGGAAGCTGTCTTCGCGAGCTCCCAGGCTTTTCCTCAGGGTAGGCCATGAACAGAGAATTTGTAGAAGCTCATGGTGAAGTCCTCTTTTAAGTACAATTGCTCCAAATTAGAAAAAAAAACGGTGCAGTTCTATATTGTAAATAAAATGAAAGGTTAGTTTATGGCACAACAATTGCTGCAAGTTAATGAAATAAAAAGTGCTATGTTATTCACTAAAATATAGATGCAAAGATCAAAATTAAGTCAGGATAAAAGTTATGTATGAAGATGCCTCGAATATTGTTGCAGATTTAGCTTGCTTGAAGATTCTCTTTCTGAAGTGAAGGGGTTGAAATTTGAAATTGGATTTGGCAGTGGTGATGCCTTCTGTGGTTCATAGAACCCCTACAGCGTAGAAGCAGGCCATTCAGCCCATTGGGTCCATACCAACCCTCCAAAGAGCATCCCACCTAGATCCAGCCCCATACCCTATCTCTTTAACCCTGTGTTCTCCATGGCTAATCCATCTAGTCTGCATATCCCTAGACATTATGGGCAATTTAGCATGGCCAATCCACCTGACCTGCACATCTTTGGACAATGGGAGGAAACCGGAACACCTGGAGGATACCCAGGTGAACATGCAAACACCACACAGACAGTTGCCCAACGCTGAAATCGAACCCTTGTCCCTGGCAGTGTGAGGCAGCAGTGCCAACTGCTGAGCCACCATGCTACTCACCGTTGAATATTTTGCACTTGGTACTCAGTCGGTAAGACAGCTTCAGGGAGGAAGTGAAGGATCTATTATCCTTATTGGCTCTGTCAGCCTGGATTTGTTCTCAGCAGAACAGGGAGGGTTTCTGAGCACCTTCTTCTGTAACTCCCAATATCAGAGAGCAAACCCAGTTCTTTGAAGCTTGCTCGGAGCTAGTTCTGCTGGAAGTGCTGGCTGGAGCCGTTTACACAGACTCTCCTGAGATATTTGCACATAATGCACTGTTCACAGCCAACTTCTGTAGAGTTTAAAAACTCTAAGTATAGATGATATCCCAAACATGCTTCCATATTAGGTATTGAGTTGAGCCCAGATCTGGAGAATAATCCCATCCACTTCCTTTGAGTCAAAGTAACTAACTTTTTAATTGTCTCAGCCACCATCTTGAATAAGTCCCATTCTTTCAGGTTTTTGGTGAGATAGGAGGGCCTTTACATACCTCCAGCAAAGCCATTTATCTTTGCCCCCTTCTGAAACTGTGTCTTGAATTTCAAAATGTCTCTTGTAACTCTTATCCAGGAGAGTACAGTCTGATTTTCGATTGGTGTTGAATCCACAAGGGAAGTCAGGTGAGGTTTGAGATCCAATTTGTCAGACTCCTCATGACCATTTTTAAAATTACAGTTTGCTACAAAATCTATCATGTTATCAGAACACACTTGGGACAAATCACCCTTCAGTGCGTTGGTGATCAATGTTCGCATTTCACTGTGAGATTGCGAAGTTGGTGTCTGTTTTGTGCTTCAGGCCAATGTACATAGGAACTGAATTGGGGCTGCTTAACATGTAGGATCCAGTAATCTCGCATAGATGTGACCTACAGTCCTTGAGGGGAAAATATAGCCTTTCTCACCGAGCCAATTCTTTCTGTATTTTCCTGTGAGCTATTATAAGATACAAATTTTGGAGAAGCCAAAAACAGTAAGACTTTTTTTTTAAAATAGCCATAGTTTTCCTCTTCCAATCCCTTCTGTATATCAATATATTTACTTTGATTTATTATTGTCACATCCACTTAGGTACAGTACAGGCAGATCATACCATACAAAGTGCATTAGGGAAATAGAACTGGGCAAGGAATACAATGTTATGGCTGCAGAGAGGCTACACAAACAGCAAGATCAACATTTAAATTTTATATTTGAGAGGTCCACTCAGAAGTCTGATAACAACGAGGAAGAAGCTGTTCTAGAATCTGTTGGTGTGTGTGAAATAAGCCCTGTCTTCATTCTTCACAAGATGGACTAGTTAATAAGAGTTGGCAAGATATTTTATGATGGGCGATCGTGGGGAAATGATATCCATATCAGACATTGTGCTCATGCACACATTTGCAACAGGAAGTGTCAGACTTAGGATGGGCAATCTGGCTTACTCTCGCTCAGATAACGAAGGAAAATTATACTGCATTTATCAGAGAGAATCAGAGTTAACATTTCAAGTCTCATGTGACTCTTCTTCTGACTCTTCTGAAGCAGTTAATCCGGAATCAAAATATTCATTCTGTTTCTCTGTCCACAGATGCTGCTAGACTTGCTGAGTTTCTCCAGCAATTTCTATGCTTGCTTCAGATTTCCAGAAATCACACATTTTGCATTTATACCATATTTATTGTTGCACCAGCTGAGGTTAAATAATTTGAAATCATTTGAACAAGAAGTCAAACCAAGTGTAATTTCCTGGCTAATCAATGTATGAACAATCAGGGAGCCCCAACATTGGGAAATGTGGGAATGACCCTGATATCCTGGTGGATGTTACAAGGAAGTATTGTACATTATGGATTAGATTTTACAAATTACCAGATGTGCTAATTTACAGATCAGATGTCAGAAGGTTCTAGGAATTTAGGGTCAAAAGGTCAGAAACTCCTATGGAATATTCCATCCATTCACTTTAATGAACAGAAAATTGAGTCAAATGCACTGAACCTCACATCCAAGTTCACACCATTTTTTTATTCACTTGTGGGATGTGGGCATCACTGGCTGAGCCACCATTTATTGCCCGTCCCTAATTGTCCTTGACAAGGTGGTGGTAAGCATCCTATTTGAGGCATGCACTGCAGGTTGACCCAAATACCGTTAGGAAGGAAATTCCAGGATTTTGACCCAGTGACAGTGAAAGAACAGTGATATATTTCCAATTCAAGATGATAAATGGCTTGGAGGGGAACTTGCAGGTGGTAGTGTTCCCATGTATCTGCTTCCTTTGTCCTTCTTGTTGGAAGTGGTCATTGGAAGGTGCTGTCTAAGGATCTTTGGTGAATTTTTGCAGTGCATTTTGTGGATACTGCACACTACTGTTACTGAGCACCAGTGGTACTTGGATGTTTGTGGATGTGGTGCCAATGGACGTAGTTGCTTTGTCCTGGATACTGTCAAGTTTCTTGAGTGTTGTTGGAGCTGCACTTATCCAGGCAAGTGAGCAGCATTCAATCACACTTGTGACTTGTAGACGATGGGCAGGCTTTGGTGTGTCAGGAGGGGAGTTACTTGCCGTAGTATTCTGAGCCTTTGACCTGCTGTTACAGCCACTTTGTTTATGTGGTGACTCCAGTTCAAATTTCTGGTCAATGTTAACCTCAAGGATGTTGATAGTAGGGGGATTCAGTGATGCTAACACCATTAAACATCAAAGAGCAATGATTAGATTGGAGATGGTCATAGACTGGCATTTGTGTGATGCGAATATTCCTTACCATTTGCCAGTCCAAGCCTGGATATTGTCCAGATCTTGTTGCATTTGAACATGGACTCCTTCAGTATCTGAGGAGTCATGAATGGTACTGAACATTGTGCAATCATCGGCGAACATCCCCACTTCTGACCTTATGATGGAGGGAAGGTCATTGATGAAGCAGCTGAAGCTGGTTGGGCCTAGGACACTACCCTGAGGAATTCCCATAGAGATGTCCTGGAGCTGTAATGACTGACCTCCAACAACCATGGTCATCTTCCTGTGTGCCATGTATGACTCCAACCAGCAAAGATTTTGCCCCCTGATACCCATTAATTCCAGTTTTTCTCGGGCTCCTTGATGCCAAACTCGGTCGAATGCGGCCTTGATGTCAAGTGCTGTCACTCTCACCTCCCCTCTGGAAGTCAGTTCTTTTGTCCATGTTTGAACCAAGGCTGTAATAAGGTCAGGGGCTGAGTGGCCCTGGCAGAGCCCAAACTGGGCATCACCGAGCAGGTTATTGCTGAGCAGGTGCTGCTTGATAGCATTATCGATGACACCTTCCACCCAGACCCCTCACTGAAGAGCGATCTATCCCAAAAACACTGAAAAGTCTCATTTCTGTCAGTGAAAGAACCATCAAGAATTATAGCAGATGTTGCAGTTTATTAGAAAAAGTTACGGTGACAGGATTACTACTCAAAACGTTAATTGTACAGTGCCTTGGAAATGTTCGGAGACCGTAATTAAAAGATGGGGCAAAGCACACAACTGTTCGTGGCTCGCTGCAGGAATTAATTATTCATGATATGACAGGTGGCTCTTAATGATTCAAAACTGCTTCTGGACAGGAATGGATAAACAACATGCACAAGCAAGAATAGGGAGAAAGACCAGCCACAACCAGTTTCCAGGCTCCAATAGGACCCGATACATTGTGTTAAGTCCACCTCCCTGTGGCGTGAGGTCTCCTTATCTGAGGACGGGTGTTCTGGTTATGGAGGGAGTACAGTGAAGGTTGACCAGACTGATCCCTGGGCTGGCGGGGCTGATGTACGATGAGGCGTTGAATCGATTAGGATTGTATTCACTGGAGTTCAGAAGAATGAGGGGGGAGGGGGTGGTTGATGATCTCATAGAAACCTGTAAAATTCTCACAGGGTTAGATGCAGGAAGGATGTTCCTGATGGTGGGGGAGTCCAGAACAAAGGGTCATAGTCTAAGGATATGGGGCAAACCATTTAGGGCTGAGGTTAGGTGAAATTTCTTCACTCAGAGGATGGTGAGTCTGTGGAAGTTGCTTCCACAGAAAGCGGTCGAGGCCATTGTTTGATTTCAAGAAGGAGTTGGAATAGCACTTGGGGCTAAAGAGGTCAAAGGATATGGAGGAAAAGCAGGAAGAGGATATTGAGACAGATGATCAGCCATGATCATATTAAATGGCAGAGCAGGCTTGAAGGGTCGAATGGCCCACTCCTGCTCCCATTTCTATGTTTGAATGATGGAGTCTGCGCCCAACAATTATGTAGCCCACTAACACTCGGTGTTCAGAATTAGCTATAAATGGCCAAGAAGAGAGGAAGAGGAAGAAGGCACGGAAAAAAAGAAGTGAAAATGAGAAGACATATTACACACACAAACCTCTCATCATAGGCAATGGTTCTACAAAAGCAAAAGAAAAGTAAAAGGAGATGCGAAATAAAAAAAACACAGAAAATGCTGGAAATGCACAGCAGGTCTGGTTTCGAGGGCCTTTCATCATGACCTTTTACTTACACAACGTTAACCTAAAACATTACCTCTGTGTTTCTCTCTCTACAGATGCTGCCAGGAGTATTTTTCCCAGCGTTTTTTTTTTACTGGTTTGTTTACTAAGAGGATTATTCCAGAGGATGCCTCAAGATGTCCCAACATCGTCTATTTTCCTGAGTTTGTGTCATTTCAAGAAAATTTACTGGAGATTTAAAAAAATAGAAAAACCATTCAAAGGCTGCAGTTTTATTTTGAGGAACTGAGAAGTACTTGTTAAGGAATTACCTCAGCTTTTCAAAGAAATAATTTCAGCCCCATGAAGGAAATTGACAATATTTTTAGATAACACAATGTGGCATTGCATTGTTTCTCACCTGCATGTCCTTCAGTTCCTGGGACAGTTGCAGTCTCTCGGCTCGCTCGCTCTCTAGTATCCGACAGGTCACATCCCCCTTAAACCGTTCGTCTGCCAGCTCTGCCGTAAGGTCTGAAATCTACAGGATTGGTCGCAAAATTAGCACAGAATTGAGGACAGCACCAAACCTTGAGCAACCTGAGGGTGTTTTTATCAGACTCTATTCTATGTCACCTCTGAACTGATCTGAACTACAGAAATACATACCTAGGATGTTAGAATATGGAACTCATGACTATATAGAGGAGGAACACCATGGATGCAGTTCAGGATTAGTTAGATGTTGTGGACCAGACCAAACACCCTAAAAATATTTAGAAGCTAGTCTAGAGCCTAATGTTTTCTTATTTTGAAGTTAAATGTAAGATGTTGCCTTCCAGATGCAATTCGTTTGGTCAAACTGCTGCATTTAAAGCAAAACACACTTCATTCATCCGCTATAGCTAAAATACAACAAAAGAAAGAAGGAATTGGAATAGCTAACTCTCTTGGAAAACTGAACAAAATAGTACAAACTATAACAATTACTAATGAACTCTTTGAACGCAGTAACATTTATGAATGTACCCTTGGCAAAATGCAAATTCAGAACACAGATTTTCTCACACGCAACTCCTGTAGCAGGCAGAGAACCCCTCACTTTTGGTTGTAACTGCGAGAGGGAATAAATCGCTTTTACTTCTACAAGACCTCAACAGCAACTGCAGAAAGCTAACTAAAGATCCTGGTCCCGTAAGAGTTCAACCACACCCATTCAGGCTGCTTCTATTGTTCCACCTTTAAAAAACTCTAAGGCCTCACAAGCTCTTTTCTCTAGTGATTCCAGTAGACTGCTCTTCACCTCTGCTTTAAAACCTCTCTTCAGCAAAAAAAGTCAAAATAACCTCTTAAAGCCACAGTATCATCACATAGGTAAATATAGAAGGGACAAAGATATCGGAAGTTCTGCTAAAAGGGTTAGATGAAGCAGAGCAAGGGGACAGGGTTGCGTGGAGCATAAACGCCAGGATGGACCGGTTGGGCATAAAGGCCTGTTTCCACACTGCAATTTCGATATTCCTTCCTTTTGCTCACTGCTCTTTTGCTTTGTGGGTTGACATGAGTGCATCAGTTTCATGTAAACTCCAACAAAGAGCCTAAACTATCATTCAACGTGCATTATCCTAGTCAGGGACATTGACATAGCTGGTAGCTGAGGCATTGAGGCCAAATGTGAGTTTGAAGCTCACCTACTTGCCTTTCTCACTAAGAATAATTGGTTCTCAATCAGGAGCAAACAGCCATTTCATTTTTGGTCATCTCATTAAGACAAGGTACAAGACAAGGAGCAGCTTAAGGCCAAGTGTCAAAAGCTTCAGTGTCACTGTGGCTCAGATTAACATAGATCAAGGACAGGGTTCAAAGTTGGGAATTGTGGCAAACCAGTAAATCTACTTTATTAGTAAACATTAGGTCCACATAAAGGTTCTGGAGACATGGGTTTGAATCCTACCAAAGCTGGTGGGGGAGTTGAAATAAAATAAACATGGAACAAAACAATGATGCATTAATGATCTTGAAACTACTAGATTGGGAAAAATTTGGTTTACTAATATTCTTTAGGGCAGGAAATCTGCTGCCTTTACCAGGTCTGGCCTACATGTGACTCCAGACCGACAGTAATTAACAGTTGGCACTTACCTTGCAAGCCACTCAGTTGCATCAAACTGCACCTGGATAGCATTACTGGAAGAACTGAATCTCATGGGATGCAGCATTTCAGAAAGGCAGCTCACAACCATTTTCTTAAAGGCAATTAGAGATGAACAATAAATGCTGGGCCAGCCCACAACACTCACAAAACAACCTGGGGCAAAATGTAACCATTCTTGCTACTCACAGACAGAGCAATTACTGATAAAAGTAAAGTAGCCAAATATGGAACCACACACCCTCAAAAATGCCCCCTTTACATTCATAGCGACAGACGCTAAGCAGAAAAGAAAGTCTTTATCTAGTTTAGAATATACAGTTAACACACTCAATATAGTCACCCCACTGCTAAAAGCCCGCAGGGCATGGAAATATTTTAAAATCCTGAGTGCTTTCACATTACCACAAAATGCGTTCCACTTTTAGATAGCTTTACAATGTGAAAATGGAACATCAAAATGGACAATCTTAATTGTGAGGAAAGGCAGCAGACTGATTTTGTTCCTGAATTCTCCCTGACCCTGCAGACAGCTGCCTTTTCACAGATCTGGCCTGGGGTGCTTCTGGGGAAGACCTGACACTGCAGCAAGTTAACTCAGGAATTGGCAGAAAAATTGGCAGAGCAAGAACTGAGAGCAGAGGGCAAGGAAGCTGTAGCACGGAGCTGCACTTCAGAAATAACAACATCTGTATAGACACAGGGTAGAACATAGGAACAAGAGTAACAGCTCCTTGGGTCTGATCTCCTTCAGGCAATACTGAATCAGCACTGCTCAAAAATTATTTGAAGTTCATGTGACCTGACCTTGCCTAGCACAGTTTGTGCAGGTCAACCATGCGGGAATTGCACTGTTATGTTATTCAAACCTTCGAGTTAGAATTTCTAATCGTTATAGTCAAATCCTTAATGCCATTGTGGAACAGCAATAGCCTGGGTTCAAATCCAGCCTGTTCCAGAGCTGTTTAATAGCATCTCCGAACAGGTTGATTAGGAAAATGTCAAATCCTTTCACGTGCTGGTCCCTCTTTTCCTATATCTGTAATCTCAGTCAGGTTTACACTCCCTCCAAAAGCTCTATCTTCCTGTGGTCTAGGTGCACACCAGTTTCCTTTATCCTTGCAGCAACCATTGTGCCTCAAGCTGCTCAGGCCTCAAGCTATGGAATCTTTTTCCCTAAAAATTTCCACATCTCCACTTCACTCAAGCTGCTACTTAAAAACGACTCTAATTGCTTGTAATGTGGCTTGATGTCAGCTTTTGTGAAATAACATTACTGCGAAGCACCTTGAGACACTTTATCTACGCATTGAGTGATTTGTTATGCTGTCTCACTGGGTCTTCAGAAGCACCTTGCATCGTGTGGACATTACCAAGGTATATGCAAGGCTTGTCTCAATGCAAGCACATTTCCTTTAAGGAATATTAATCAGGAAATTTATATCTTTTGAACTTCTTATTCAGGATATAAAAGAGAACTAGGTTCTTGTTGAGACAGATGTCTTGAAGTTTATTAACAACACTAAATCATAGAATCCTTACAGTATGGAAACGGACCCTTTGGCCTGACAAGTCCACACCAACTCTCAGAGCATCCCACCCAGACCCATCCCCAGACACTACAGGCAACTTAGCATGGCCAATCCACCTAGCCTGCATATCTTTGGATTGTGGGAGGAAACCGGAGCACATGGAGGAAACCCACGCAGACACGGGGAGATTGTGCAAACTCCACATAGACAGTCGCCCGAGGGTAGAATCGAACCCGGCTCCCTGTGAGGCAGCTGTGCTAACCACTGAGCCACCATGTAAATATTTATACATTTGCTATGTCTGGGTTCTGTGCTTACTGATGTTATTGTAATTTACATACACACATAGTTGGCTGACTGAGGACATGGTATTGACTCCAATATACACAGAGAGTGACTGAGGATGAGGCAGGTACCTTTACACGTGATGTCATGAGCTATCTTAAAGGTACAAGCCTATTTGATCTAAATCTATGATAAAATACAAGATTCTCCCCTTGCGCCTTGAAAGAATGGGAACCTTCTTCCGATAATATAGATACAGATATATTGTCTAAAAAATATTTAGATAATGCCTCGGGATGCATACAATACAACCAGATCTGGTCCTTATACAGTCATCATGATTTGGATGTGTAGCTTCACTCTGCAGTGTGCTGTCTATCATCGCAGATGGATGGATATCATTAGCTGTAGATGTCTGCTTGGTTTCAGAATCTAAGGCACCATCTTGTGTGACTGTTGGTCAATGATATTGTTGTTATGGAGGCTGGAGAAGTCCCACTGTCCGTGGGTCACACCATAAAATAAAAATACTTCTCCAATGTGATCAATGAAATAGCTCATCTCTATCAGGTTGTAAACAACAGACAAAATCCATCAACTAAGTTTCTTCATTTTATAAAGATGCAGTGATTAACATAGACAGTCAGCAATGGGGAAACATAAGTGCTTATCCCTCTACATATCTTAACACACACGCACACACGCGCACACACGAACACACACAGTCTAATTATATGATATTATTGTCAAATCAATAGTTGTTGTCTCTGAACTCTTACAGGTACAACTTGCTCAGGAAATATGAACTTGAGATAGCCCTTCAACCAGTCTTTTTAAGAAGAACCAATAGGTTTCCCTAAACTGATGTAGAGAGTTGTCTTTTCAGAAATATGAGAGATCAGTTGAGTTCCTATTCTTAACGGGTTTTCCTCCAACTCAGTTAAATAAAATAACAAATGTTACAAATACATCACTGGTCACAGTCCCAACAACAAAGCAAAATGTTATCACTAGTCTTGTAATTTATACGATCCAGTGTTAAAAATAATCTTCAAACATCACAGTGAACTTTCAAAGATATCTTCTAAAGAAACCATTCTAGGTATGTTCACAGAACTTGGAATAAATTCCTTTTTCCACAACTTTTTAAAACTTAAGCCCTCCAAGCAATATTAAATATGAAGTTCTCATATGTTGTTGACATCTTCATAGGGCTTAACCATTACTCATTATAACATCACATGACCTATATTTACCACAAACTCATGTTCTTGGATGAAAACATACTTTGTCCAGATTCAAGTTGAGATAAAAGTCTTTTTACTCATTGGTTATGCTGTTGTATGACATTTATCCCACCTTTCCAACAATAAATCATGCACGTGTAGTGGAAGGGTAGGGGAGAGAGAGCTGTGTGTGTCTATTTCTGAAATATGAGAATTGCTCGTGTGTGTATAACCATTAGCTTGAGGAGTAGCATGTAGATTTAGCGTGGCTATCCGAAAATCTTGGCAAGTTGCTTTTCATTTAATGATCATGGATTTCATGGTACATTCAGTGAATTCTGTGAGACTGTTCAACTGAAAGCAGTGGGAAGAGAATGTAATTTGTTGAATAATACATTTCCAGCACATGTTTGAAGGGTGCACTACTGGACACAATTTGCCGAGGTACAAAAAAGACACTGAATTTGGTAGTCAAATTGTCAACAACCATTAATCTAGGGGTATCTTTGATTCGTCTTGCAGAAAGAGAATTGGTGAAACAGTTGGTAACCAGAGTGTAATCGTGTCCTAGGAGTTGGAAAGTATCAGTGAAAATATTGCATTGATGCACTGAAAGAATCTTATATGGAAGGAGAGGGTTTCTCAATTGCTAGGCTTGATGGAATTCACATGTTTGAGATGACTTGATTGTCATATTAATGCTGGGCCAATACATAGATCATGCATCAATCTCTTGGAGGGTTTTCTGTGTCCATGTACCCTATACGTGTTTGGTCAACATTGAACTAGAGCTTGTGGAATGACAGCCCGGTTTGTCTCCGAATGACCAGAACATGTGTACTAGCTCCGGTAGCTGTGGTTTTGTTCAGACCAATTTGATGATGATCTTCTTAGCTTGTTGAGCTGGTCATCATCTGATGTAGCTTACTCTGCTCAGCTGTGACCAAAATCTGTGAGATTGACTTTCAGACTGTCTGTCAGTTCAGACTCATACCCATTTGTAGCTCCAAAGGGTTTTCTTTGCTTTAAGCGAGTTTTCAACATCACCTAAGAGCATTGGAGATGGTCATTTGGGAATTTGTCTTGTATTATACTTTTAAATTGTATCCTTGGATCTTCAAAGGCAGAAGTTACAGTCATGGAGATGCAGATGGTGGAATTTGAATTCGATAAACATTTGGAATTAAGAGTCTAAATGTTGATCATGAATCCATTGCCAATTGTCAGAAAAACCCATCTGGTTCACTAATGTCCTTTTGGGAAGGAAACTGCCATCCTAGGGTCTGACCTAGACGTGACTCCAGACCCACAGCAATGTGGTTGACTCTGAACTGCCCTCTGGGCAATTAGGGATGGGCAATAAATGCTGGCCTAGCCAATGATGCCCACATCCCGTGAATGAACTTAAAAAAAAAATGGAGATGTTGGGATCTTGATGAACCAGATGTCTTGAAGTTTAATAACAATTATGCAGTTACAATATTGCGGACTTACACAGTACTTACTGATGATATTGTATCTTACATACATGGGAGTAGGTTAGATCATTCGGCTAGATGGCTGGTAAGTGATACCAACACCATCGGTTCAATTCCTGTTCTAGCTGAGGTCTCCATGAAGGATTCTCCTTCTCAACATCTCACCTGAGGTGTGGTGATCCTCAGGTTAAACCTCAAGCGGTTGTATTATTCCAATGAGAGCAGACCTATAATCCTCTAGCATTTTGGTGACTATTATGTGACATACACATAACTGACTGATTGAAGACAGTAAACAGACACCACACCACACCAAGAGTGACCAACAGTTTTTTGTACCAAAACAATCATAGACCAATACCTTTTTACCAAAACAAACATATCTTAAAGGTACAGGCCTGTCTGGTTTGGAATCTATGTTGTAATAGAGCAAGGATGAGGACCCTTGGTGGGATGGCAAGCTGAAAAGTTTGGGTTGCAAACTCTGACGCAGCAATTGGCCAAAACCCCCTCCCCGTTCCACCGGCTCCCATAGGTGTTCTGCCTTCTCCCATCTCTGGTCCCTAGTTCTCCTGAGGAGATATGACAATTTTCAACTCTCAGAATGGGGTCACAGTGGGAAATGCTGTCCCAAATACCGAGGAAAGGAATGCCAAATCGCTTTCTTTACTTTTTCATTTATTCGTACTGGTATGTTCTGTAAGGAGAATCTCATCAGAATTCACAGGCAAATCCCCAAACCCAGGCACAATGCAAAAAGACCAGTTCCATCTGTGGGTAATTAACAGCTCAGAGCATCTGCTCAATTCATCACAAATTCAGCCTCGCGGCCTTAACCCTATTACTCTCAAAGCTGTCACACAGTTGCAGTCAGAGAGAGCTGAATGCACAGATTTAAATGGGATAAAGTAGGGCAGAAGGATTTTGTGCTTGACTACATTTGACCCAATAAACGGCCGTGTATGCACAGATCCAGGTTACAGCGCTGCTGGTGATAACCTTGCAAGTCTCTTTAGGGAATTCCTGGAAGATATGCAGTTTGTGACACAGCAGAAAAAAAGCTGGGGGTGAAAACGCAGTTACTGTTGGTGTGAGGCGGGGAATGGCTGTGGTCACTGAGTTTCGATACAACATTCCTTTGGACGTTGCGGTTTGAATTTAGAGATTTAGATTGACAGTGGACACACTGAAGGGTCTGTGAGCATGTAATCATCACGAGGAAAACTGCTCACAGTGTCGTTTTGGCTTTATCCTCCTTTATTTTATTCATGAAGAAATGAGTTGATTTAGCTCGGTCACCATTGTAGAGTGACTGCATTCAGCATTCAGGCCATAAGGTATAAAACACCAACAGCGTTTTGCTCCAGAATTGACTTCTATTTATACAGGAAAGATTGGTACAACCATAATTAATGGTAGAAGTTTGAATAGGGACAGAACTGGGCAGTACAGTGCATTTGAGAGCTTACTACTTACTTTCAAGAGCCTACATTTGACAGCAGTCCAAACGAAGGGAATGATTCCCATTGTCCTTGGTTTTCATTCTCTCTCCCAGTCTGGAATTTGCTGGAAGCAGCTCCTTATGCTTCATCCCGGTTCAGCTCACAGTAATCTTAGATTTCAGTGCGAGACTGTGGGCACAGGTTTCAGGGCTCCACCGACAATACCTGAAACATCAGTTTCCTAAGCCATTACTGGACACTTTGGCCATTTTGGCCAAGGCAGCTTTTGACCCCCAAAGGACTGTTTCCCCTCCCCCACTTAAGAAGGGTGGCCAACTTGAGCCTCATTGAACTAGGTGACAGAGGTTGACTAGGATTTTCCAGGCCATCTCCTGTTTCCCAACGCAACGGGACAGGGGAGGGGTGGATCCAATGGCTGACGCCCAGTAACAGCTCAAAGATGAGATGTTCCTGTAAGGCTTCTAGAGCCTCGCTCTCTGCCTGAGTCTGGGGAACAGCTAACAGGCACCCTTGAGAGAGATTCCACCCTACCTCTGAAAGATTCCTGCCTGCACAGTAATACTTTCTCCGTTTATTCATTCATTGCTGAACCCCAATGTCGAACCACTCTCTCAGTTGCTTACTTTTTACTGAGGCTGGGAGCTTGTCTGAAGCTGGAAGGCCTTCCGGAGCCTGTCCATTGGTCTTAATGGGACCAGGAACTTGCCTCAGTGCCATCTGAGGAGACGCCCTGGTCAAAATTCCAAGGAGATAATGTTTCCAGCCAGATTTGGGGCCCAGAAACAGTCCCAGTTCCTGCTTCCCCACCACTGAAGAGAGAATTCAATCCCTCCTGACAATTTTCAGCATACCCCTCCCCCCAAACCACACTCCCGCCCCCGAAGCTCCCAAGTGTTAACCTCCCAAACACACGAGCAGCATACTCAATGATTTTCCAAAGCAGTGTTAAGAGGGTGCCACTTTGTTGGTGATGTTGCTTTACAATTGAGGTGTCACGCTAAGGTCCAGCTGCTTATTCTGGTGATCTTCAGAGAATGAATGGCCAAGAAAACCCGGAATTCTCTCCCAAACAAAGTTGCTGAAGGCAGAGATGAATGGATAGCTTTAAATGGAGATTGATGCAGCTTTATTTAGAATGGGAAGACTGAGAACCTTAAGTGAGCCAAAGAAATCAAGAGAGTTCAGTCATGCTCAGCTATGAGTAATAGAAGAAGATCACAAGAGGTAGAATGGGCTACTCCTGACCCTATCTTCCTACCCATGGCACCATCACAAGAACAGCACAGCATCATAGTCAATATGGTTCCCTCACTATATGCAACTGTACTCGAAGTTATCACCTACTTTCGATTCACAGGGTAAAATGGATGCCACTAAATGTCATTTACTGCACTGACAACTGAACAACTTCGAGACAACTTGGTGACAGAATAAAAATGATACACATTTCTTTCAACTCAATTAAGTGTGGCAACAATTCAGTATTAAACTGGTTTTAAAGTTTTTGTACTCCCAGCCCCACTATCGTTAACTTGGATATGCATAAACTCATAAATAAATAGATTTTATTCGTAGAGTCTTCTCATAGGTTTTAAAGCTTATAATATTTTAAGGATTGAAGTATTGCAACGTTGGCAACGCAGCTGTGTTTCATTATTAATCTCAAAGCTACTCCATCTGCCCTGGTGTAATCAGAAGCGGGTTTGCTCCAGCTATTTGCTACGCTGAACAGATGTTATGTGTGTTTTGAATTCCAGAAAAATCAATGAATAGTAAATTGCTTCGATGCTAGATATTCTACAATGTGCTGGTAACAATGAAAGTTATTCTGACTCTTCACACATTGTAGGCTATTCTTTCACAAGCTGGTGGACTTCACAGTGTGGTCATCATTAAACCTGGCCCTGAGGCAGTCCAACCAAAGTGCCAGCCCGACTCTCCCACTCAACATCGGCAAAACACCTCACCACTGAGGGGACTTACTGCAGTTTCTGCGACATTGTGGACCTGCTCAAGTGCTGTCAGTCCAAAGCTGCCCAGCGTGGGTCATGACATTTGCCCCGGAGACGACAGCTGAGTGGGAACTGGCGCCCTCATTTTGGGCAGAATCCTGGTAGACAGGGTGGTGAAGAGCAGGGCTGTCCTGTAATCCCTCAGCACTGGCAGAGGACACCAAAGCACCAGTCCCTGCCAGGCTGGCCCATGATCGTCATTGGGTCAGTGCAATCTGGACCCTCTGCAGGAATGCCCAGCACTGGAGGGCACTGCTCCATCACAGTACATGCCATCAGCTTCTTTCTGTTGCCTCACGCTAACTCCATCGCAGAAACTGTGCCCACCCCCCCACCGAGGCTCATGGTCCACCACTCTCACTATTGCCCGAACTCACTCGCATCCGCTATACCCTGAAGTTACTAACCCTGAATGGCCTCTGTGCTGCCTACTCTCTCACCCGGGACAACTCAACACTTACCCCCCACCCGCAGCAGCACTAACAGCTGTGCTACCCACTTTCATCTCACTCAATCCCTCCCTTTCTGAGAGTCTAGGAGGGAAAATCACTCAGAACAGGGCCAAAGGAGACAGTTGGGGTGCTGGGGTGCCTGACATTTACCTCCTCACCATCAATGATGACAGGATCTAGGTCCTAATTGACAAGGACCAGGACCAGTCCTGCTGAGATGCAGAAACATCCACACCTCTGCAACCAAGTAGGAATCCTTATTCATTGTGTTCCCCTCTCCCATGACCCTTACTGTGAAGATGTCCCCAACTCTCCCCCTTTGCTGACAATGCATTCTCTCTTTTGGTACTGGTGACATCTGACTAGTCCTCACAGTCAGTACGATATGCCCACAAAGACAGCCCTCCTCCACCTCTGGGGATACCTCTGGGCAAGTGCCTGGCTGCCTTCATGCACAGGTCAGTGGCTGCCCTGCAGACCCAGGTCCAGTAATCCCAGAGAGGAGGGCACAGCAGGAGGGGAGGGCACACCCGGAGGGGAGTGCACAGCAAGAGGGAACTGTACAGTAGGAAGGGAGGGCACAATCAGAGGGAGGACACAGTAGGAGGGGAAGGTGTGGCAGGAGGGGAGGGCACGGCAGTAGGGGAGTGCATGGTAGGGAGGGAGTGCATGGCAGGAGGGGAGTGCATGGCAGGAGGGGAGTGCACAGCAGGAGGGGAGGGAATGTGAGAAGGGGAGGGTACATGAGAAGGGGAGTGCACAGCAGGAAGGGAGGGCACAGTAGGAGGAGAGACCACGAAATGAGGGAAGGGAATGCAAGGAGGGGAGGGTACATGAGGAGGGGAGTGCACAGTAGAGGCGAGGGCACGGGAGGAGGGGAGGTTACTTGACATTTACATTTAATCTGACCTTTACTTGCCAAAACAAGAAAGACAGCAATTATCATCAAACACAGGATGGCACTTACTGCCATCTTTTCATGGTGACTGATGCCACATGGAGGGATCAGATCAAAGGATAGCATTGCAGTGACTTCAGCCTTATCTTCCTTTCCTCACATTGCTCATCTCACTTTGTTTGACAGTCACTAGGTCTGCAATCTCACTGGGACCACACAGAGCTTGCTGGTCCCCCTCGATCTCGACTGGCTCCCTTCTCCCAACTATCGGTTCAAACCGCATCCTCTGAGGTGAATACCTCACCTTATGCTTAAAGTCAGATCTGAATTCCCATTCCAGCACTGAACAAGTTTGGGTCCCAAAAACAGCCCAAACACCGGACAGTTTCTGAGACTGGAATATTCTGACCATTGTTTCTTAATAATGAACCAATATGAACATGAAGCAAATAGTGTGCTCCTAAAATGGACTTAGTAACGTCTTGTGGTTTTTATAAATGTTTTGAGGGAATGTGGGCACACTGGCTAGGCCAACATTTATTGCCCATCCTTAATTGCCCAGAGGGCAGTTAAGAGTCAACAACACATCACTATGCATCTGAAGTCACATGTAGGTCAGAACAGATAAGGACATTAAATTTCCGTCCTGAAAGGGCATCAGTGAACCAGACGTGACTTCAGAACAATCCACACCCCTCCCAACCCATCAACCAATTATTCCATTCTCCCCTGAGTCACCATACTTCAGGCAAGGGGAGATATTAAGAAGGAAAGCCCTTTATGTAACCTCAGCTGGTAGCAGGAATTGAACCCATCCTGATGGATTCGTCAGCACTATGAATCAGCCATCCAACCAGCTGAACTAACCAACCTTAATGCTAGCTTGCTATTGAATTCAAATTTCACCATCTCCCATGGGGTAATTTGAATGCATGCCCCAAATTGCTAGCCTGGATTACCAAACTAGTGCTATTGTCATCACACCACCACCTTCCAATATCCACCAGACAGGTCTTTCTGCCATTGTTCAGATTGATGAAACAAGTTGAACGACTAAGGCACATTGTGAAGGACAATGTTGACATGAGAAAAAATGGAAGAGAGCAAAGGTATGTTCTAATGACACAGAGCCTGCAGCAATAGATTATAAGAGGAAAGGCACAAGGAGAGGAACTACGATAGGAGGCAGGAGTCTTGACGCCAGGGCTGGAAGTGGAGTGGGGCAGGCAGTGAGTCACAATGCTGCTGCCATCCCAATGGGACGGCTGGCAGCTCAGCAGCACCACTGTTAGCTGTGGTCACTGTTGGGACTGCACCTAATTAATGAGAGCTTTTATCAATGCATGGGCACATTCACAGTCGGGGCAGTGAGTCAGGCACCAGCGTGGAAGGGGGATGGGGGGCACCAGTGTGGAAGGGGGATGGGGGGCACCAGTGTGGAATGGGGATGGGGTATGGGGGCATCAGTGTGGAAGGGGATCGGGGTGGCGGCACCAGTGTGGAAGGGGAATGGGGTATGAAGGCATCAGTGTGGAAGGGGGATAGGGTGGCAGCACCAGTGTGGAAGGGGGACGGGGTATGGGGGCACCAGTGTTAAAGGGGAATGGGGCGGGGGCACCAGCACGGAATGGAGATTGAGGGGGTATGGTGTTATTTTGCTCATGGTATACTGGGCAGTCATTGCTGACCACAGAACCTTTGTGGACAAAGATTTCTCAAAAAGGATACCCACCACCCCAACACCCCAGAGCCTGCTGAAGGTAAAATGCCAGCAGGGATGGGAAGAGGTGCATTGTTGACCATTTAAGTGGCTGTCTGCTCCCTTTGCTCCTGCTGGTAAACAAACACGGTGGTAGGAAGTGGGCATGCCAGCCACAATCTTCTTTGCCTTTCTACTTTCTTGCCCATTCTCAGTGCACAGGTGAAACCGAAGCCAAACAACCCCAAGAGGTTGGAGAAACGAGAGGGCCAGGTTCAAACAGGAGATAATGCACCAAATCTTGCTTTCAGCACAATGACAATACAAGGAGGCAGAAAACAGCACAGTACGGGATGTTTGGCCCTCAGAATGTACAGGAGAGGAACGCAATGGCCTTTAGCTAAAAGGGAAGGATGGAAGGATGTGTAATATGGCAGTGAGAAATGCGAACAGTCTGCCAGTGGTAATCTTCAGAGAAACCTTACAACCTGGAGATCCCATTGTTCTCCTCTTTCAACACCCACTAATACATGATTCTGAAATATTGAAATGAAGGCTGCAGTCATTGTGCAACAATATTAATCTCCACAATGCCTGTTATCCCAGTAGGAACACAATAAAACCATGCCAATTATGCATGCCAACATTCCATTAGGAGCCAGGCTGACTGTGACAGATAAAAATGTTTGAAGAAAATATAATAGCGATTCCTTCCTCTACCATGTGTGTGCTGTCTACTAATGGAGATAATGAATATTTTGAGAGGTTTTATATTGAAATGAGAGGAACCGTGGGCCAACCAATTTAATCAGACTCTAAGAGCCTACAACATAAAATACGCTGCAACATTCTTTATTATTGCATCGGGATTCATAAAAACTCTGTTGTCCCTTGTTTCATGCTCAGCATTCCACCAAATCATTTTTCTATTACAACGTTACGACGAATCTATTTATCTCCAAATAAGCTTCAGTATATAATGTGCTTCAGTTGGCTGATTGAAGGTTTCCAAATTGATCCAAGATAGATTTTAAGCTTTTTTCATTTTGTTGACATTCTCGTTTAGGTGACAAATGAGAGCTGGTGAAATATATTTTACCAGGAATTCAGTTGGTTAGTGGATCGCCCATGACTGGAGATGAGATACAAAGTTCAAAGTGTCCAAGGTCCAAACTTCGGCCAATGCTAAGAGCAATGCTAGTAGGGAAGGGAATATTTCATGAGTGCATTCCCAAGTTAACAGGTTTCTCCGCAAGCTCCCACCTCTCCCTCAATGACGGGGTATCTTCATGAAGGAAAGGGATTTGGTTGACACTAGATTTAGGATACGGTAACTCAATGGAAGAGCAGATCAAACTGAATAGTTGGGCATTTGCAGATCCTTTTCTTCAGAATTATCTAGGACAGAACATCATTAATAGCAGCTGCATTTAAGCCTCAATTTCTTTTTCAAACAAACATGAAATTAATAATAAAAAAATGCATGCTTTTAAGAACAGACATTTAAATGTGAAATCACCAGCAACGAAGGCTTATGCAATAATAGGAGCTGTAATTAAATGCATTGGCTTTGCATGAGGTCAAATAACGTTTTATTTAGCTTTAAACTATCAGCAGTTGTCGCAAGAGCATGATTGATCGATTCTCTCACTAAGCATTACATAATCAAAATGCCAGCTTAAGACAAGGAGAGAACCAAAATCAAGATTGGTGTAACAATGTTTTGACAACATAATCTCTCCGCAGAGTTTTTCCAGTGCTTTGAAACACTCAGCATTTAAACCAAGAACTGCTTTAATTCTTAAATGTCAAGCTCTCTGCTGAATTAAAACCAAATTTCAACAAATGGGGAAATCTTATGCTAACGTGGCTTTTATTGATGACTTGTCTGCACATTGTATCCAAGCTCCAACAGTTCTCACCAAATAGCTTGTCTATTAAGATATCCGAATTCCAACACATTATTTGTTCCTGCCTTCATTGCACTTTAGCACAATGACAAGGATTTGAGTATTTTCAACCCTGTTCCACTCTCGCCTGAAGATGCTCACTCATGTTAGAGTGCATATCTACAAATACTCATCCCCTCAGCTCAGTGGACATGGAGGCATTGTGAATCTACACAGTGGGGTTCCACAGGCTAACCAACAGGAAAGTAACACAACTAAGTTCAATCCTCAACATCCTCCACTGTTGCCCACACTCTCCTCTGGTGGGTGAGGAGAGGTCTTTTCATTGCAGCCTCAAGAGAGGCTTTCAGCTGATTTACCAAACTTCCATAGTCCTGTAAAACTGATGCTAATTGCAACCCTTTTATTGCAGTGGTTCACCAAATCAGGTCTTGGAATCAATAATACTGTCCCACACATACTGTCATTCACTGTGTCAAGGGTGAACATGTATTTGTTTAATAGGTTGGCTCAGTTTCGTACAGTATTTTAGGGAATGGAGAGAAATAGGTGAATGAATTAACAAGCTCCCAAGAGTACTGGAATTTAGATTCAAAGATTTCGGTGCTGTCAAGTTTCCAACGTTTCACCATTGGAGGCACTCATATAACAGCCATTCATAGCATTTTGATAAACTGCAAAGATTGCAGATGCTTTCCACAAATTTCTTCCATCCTCCTAAAGTAGTAACATAACTGGGCTCATTAATCAGGGACCCAGTCTAATTATCTGGAGATGTGGGGTCAAATCTCACCATGGCATCTCGGGGGAATTTAAATAACATTAACAAAAATGTAAAATTTGGGTCCCTCATTTGGTGCGGTGGTAGTGTCCCCACCCCGGGCCAGGAGGCCTATTTAAGTCCCACTTGCTCCAGATGTGTATAATAACATTTCTGAACAGCTTGATGAGAAAAAAATAGGTAAAAATCTGAAATGCAAAGCTGGTCTGCATGATGGTGGCCAAATTAACTAACACTGGTTGGCATAAAAGCTCATCTGGTTCACTAATGACCTTTAGGGAAGGAAACTGACATCCTTACCTGGTCTAGCCTACATGTGACTCCAGACCCACACCAGTGTGGTTGACTCTTACTTGCTTTCTGGAATAGCCTGGCAGGCCAGTCAGTTCAAGGGTAATTTGGAATGGGGCAGAAATTCTGGCTCTGCTAGCGATGCCCATAAGCCATCAAAGAATAAAAACAAAAATTGTACAGATCCTTAGTGTTCAGAGTTCTGTTTACAGGGAAAGGTTGAGGATGCTTCTGCCTCCCAGTCTTGAATGGGGATATTGTAAAAGACTGCATATTTTTCTCTTCTGTAAACAGAAATGGAAGTGGAACTGTTCTACATCTGAATTACCAAGTCACTTTTGCAACTTGAGGATCAAGTACTGCATACTTTCTGTGTGCTAGAACATGTTGCTTTTTGAAGAAGTCAGTGAGAGAATTTGACACTGAGCAGTGCCAAGAGGCTTTTGAATTAAGGATATTCTGCCTGACAACAGCCTTTCGATTGACTGAGGTGTACAGTGTTCAAAATGTTGTAAGTGCTGGTGGAGGGAAGAGAGAAAAAAACATCCAGGGCTGGCAAACTGAAATCATCCACTTCTCCTTGCCTACTTTCTCTCTCTCTCTCTCTATCCCCCTCCCCTCAGCACGCTCCTACCACCCCTACATTCACCTTTTATTTCGGAAAAAGACAGAAAATTAAAAATGTTTACAAATGTACGATCAACGAATAACAGTAGGCCACTCAGCCCTTCGAGTCTATTCTACCAATCGATAAGATCATGGCTGATCAATTCTACACCTCTACATGCCCACATTAATTTTTCAACACCTTGGTAATCAAGAATCAATTATAAACAACGAACCCTCATTGTAGAAGTTTAAAAGAAGGAATTCAAACAAGAAAGGAACTATATATAAAAAAAGAAAGAACTGCAGATGCTGTAAATCAGGAACAAAAACAAAGTTGCTGGAGGTTTCTGAGGAAGTGTCATTGGACTCAAAACATTAACTCTGTTTTTTTCCTTCACAGATGCTGCCAGACCTGCTGAGCTTTTCCAAGAAAAGAGCTATGTCTGCAGGTCAGTTATTGGTTTGACGAATTACTACTGCTTTATAAACAATCATGTGTAATTAGTTCTAACAATCAAAAGGACTGTGTGAGGCAATTTAACCCACCCCTGAAATTTGGACTTTAGATCTTTGAAATTACGTTTACCCAGTCTGTGTTCGTCTTCCAACCATAGTAACTGTGTCAAGCCATTTATTTTTTTGTCTGTCTTAATTATGATTGAGTAAGTCTGAATTTAGAGTTTGTTGAAGGGGTATTGTTTAAATTGCACAGTAATAGACTGGAACCCCAGTTTCCTTTACTCCACCACTTGTTAAAGTTAAGTTTGTTACAATAAATAGCTACTTTCTGTTAATGGCGAAACCTGGAGTGAATTACTTCTGTGCTGAGTAGCAGAATGGTCATTTTGGTGATCACATTGGGATTTCACCTCTCCCTCAGCTCTGATGGTTTGTATTACCCTTCATAAGTATACACTGAAATTAATCAGTTGGAAAACGTGAGTGATTTATTGGTGGTGGCTAAATCAATGAAAAAAATACCATGGGTGATCTGGTGATGAGAACAAAAAATCCAGTTGTGCGTGAGAGCACTTATGGATATAAAAGACAAGAGCTGGGTTTTTAGGGGCCTTGTGAGGCAGTGGTAGTGTCTGTACCTCTGAGCCAGGAGGCCTGTGTTCAATTCCCACCTGCCCCAGAAGGCTGTAATAACATCACTGATTAGACTTTTTTTTTTTAGGAAAAGCTAGGTCTTTCCCCAGAAAAGAAATTATCCTTAGACACATTGATGTAGAAAATTGGAGCAACAGTAGGCCATTCAGCCCTTTGCACCTGTTCGACCATTCAGTATGGTCGTGACTGATCATTGAACTCAATAGCCTATTCCCATTTTCTTCCAATACTCTTTGATCGATTTAACAGTGAGAAGTGTAGCAGTCCTTCTTGATAACAAGGGAAAATGGACCAGGTAGGAAGCTGGTGTTAGTGCTAAATTATAGATTAACGATAAAACCCTTGCAGATCTCAGAGTCTTTCATTGCATCATTCAAAACATGGATATTGGTTTGTTAAATAACAGCGACTTGGCTGGACAGGGTTCTGGTTAAAATAGCAGACATACCCTGAGGACACCATCCAAATGACAAGTGCACATTTAAAGAATAATCTTTCTCGCATTTAGTTAAGATTACAAAGCACAGGGCGGAGGAAGCTGACTGATTCAGGTTAGACTGCTAGGGCCTGCCAGCCAAAATCTTGCACCAAGATTTAAAAACAATCTTGACCGGCCTTGTTAACAGTTACACAAGTGCTGACCAAGTGGATGGAGTGGTTTTTCTGGTCCGTACTTATTTAACACTCTCAGCTTAATGAAGCATACCCCACTGTCAATGATTCATCAGCAATTGGAAGTTAGCATCAGCAAAGCAATAGGAGCGCAAATTCTTCAGGGAATTTACTGGAGCCTGTTCTGCTGGAATGCTTGCGTGTGGTCAGAAAAATAAATGGTCTTTTCTTTCAGGGTCAAATAACGTCCATCTGTCTTTCCTTCTCTTCATTTCCTAGGTTGAAACAATTCATTTCTTTTTCTTAATTCACAGCCAAAAACATGCATACTGTTTATTGAAATCACGTAGCACAGCTAAGGTTAAACATGTGGCCTACTGACTGGATATGAAGTGTTTCAGTTACTGGAGCTTGTCATCTCATCATACAACTATATGGACAGGTGCTGGAGTAGGCCATTCAGCCCTTTGAGCTTGATCTGCTACTTCATAAGATCACGACTGATCTTATTGCAACCTCAAATCTACTTCCTGCCTACCCCAATAACCTTATACCCCCTGCTTAACAAGGATCTGTCTTAAAAATATTCAAGGAGCCTGCTTTCACCATATTTTCAGGAAGAGAAAAGATTCACAATCCTGGGTGAGTAAAAAATTAGTCTTGTCTCTGTTTTAAATGGGTGACTCCTTATTTTTAAATAATAACTCTTTTGAGTCTTCTGTTTTTATTCATTCTCCCATACGAAGAAACGTCCTTTCCACATTTGGCTTGTCAAGACCTTCCAGGTTCTGATAGGTTTCTGCTGTTTCCTTTTGATTTTGGCAACTTGTGTAATTCAAGTGAAACTTTATTGTCTTGTCAAAATAGTTACCATTCACCTTAACTATTTGTAAATTCCACACAGGTTCCTTTGTAGCTCCCGGAATCAAACATCACATATTGAGTTGCACAAGATAAAGTATGACTAGAAGAGAGATCACAATCAATATAGACACCTTGTTGATGCTAGTGGGAGCAAGCCCTGTTCAATAATTTACATTTTTAAATGAAGAGATGATGGACACAGTGCAGTGCCTGTTGCTGCTCAGGGAAGCAATTATAAAGTTTCTGTGTCAGGTATCAAGCTGCAAACCTCTACAAACATGAAACAGCTTTGTACAAATGTTTCCGCTGTGCGATGGTTTAAATTTGCACTGGACGGAGCTAGAGCTGGAATATTTGATGCGAATTGGGGGTCTTATTCATTAATTCTCCATCTCCCTTACTACTTACTATCCCTATATTGAGTATTTGTATAGTGGAGTGTCGCTTTAACAGCCTGATCACATGTTGAAATGACGATGCTATTGGCCATTCTGCACAGGAAATAGCCGAGTCTAACCTTGCTGCTTGTAGACTATAAACATCTCCACAATAAAACTGCTGTTTAATGCTTTGGCCTCCTGGTTGTTCTTGGAATGTAACAATCAAACCTCCTAAACACACACTCACTTGAGGTACCTCGGTACAGCAGAATGCAGACCTGCGAACGCAGTGGTTTGCAAATCTGCTCCTGAGTTAAAGCTGCACTTTGCATCAAGCTAAGTATGAGTAACTGGTCCTACCCATCTGCAGTTTGGGCCTGGATATTGGCAACAGAAGCCAGTAGATCAGAAACATGAGGAGCTGTTAATTGGCCAACTAGCCAGGGTCATCATTGGGATCTGAAAAGATTCAAGAATCACTGAGATTTTGGAATCTTCCTGCTGGCCATAGCTTAACGGGTTAGAGTGGCTATAGTTTGTGGTAATTATCACAAATTTAGATAATTCATATCCTTCAGTAATTTTTCATAAAAGAGGTCCCAAATCTTAATTGAAACCAACATGGTTGATACGCACAAAAATACGAACAAAGACTAAAAGTAGGCCATGAAACCTTTCTGGCCTGCTCCACCATTCAATAAGACCTGGTTTTAATCTCAACTCGGTATTCCTTCATGTCTCCCATAATCTTCCGTCAAGGATCTACCTACCACTGCCTTCAAAATATTTAAAGGTTCTGCAACCATTGCCTTTTGAGGAAGGCGATTCCAAAGATCTCAACCCTATGAGAGAGAGAAAAATGAAAATTCTCATCTCTATTTTAAATGGGCACTCCCTTATCCCTAGTTCTAGATTCTCCCACAAGACGAAACATCCTTTCTACATCCACCTGGTCAAGACCCTACAGAGTCTTGTTTCAGCTTAGTCAACCTCTGATTCCCCTTTTACAGTGAGATTTTGTACACTCCAGGAAATATCATTTCTGTAGATTTCTCAGGATCTAACAAGGCTTGGAGACATCCATCAGGCCACACCTCTACCTGTTTTACTCCACATTAGGTCCAATAAAGAGGAAAAAAATGTCCACAAAGTAAAAAACAGATTCTAAAGAACTCTATGGGTGGGCTTTAAATTCCCCGCAGCCTGATGGTCAAAACTGAACCAAACCAGGAAATGGCAGAGTCTTTGAAATGGGAGGACCCCTGAGACAGCAAGGTGTAGAAACGGACCCAAGCAAAGGATTAATGCACAATATTGTGAGCACATGTATGGTGGAGTGGTGGTGTTTGGACAGGATAAGAAACATAAAAGACCACACAGTTGAAACGTTTTTAATATTAACCCTTCAGAACCACTGTATCAATGCTATGGCTTTAAGAGGTGTATTTGTCCTGGTTTCTTTTAGAAAGAGAGATTGGAGGACAGGTGCTGAGCAGTTAATGAGAAGATAAACAACATGTGAGACCTTGGGTTTATTTTATTAAAGTTAGAACAATAGAAGCAGCCTGAGTGGGTGTGGTCAAGCTCCCACAGATCCAGGATTTTAGTTAGCTTTCAGCAGTTGTTGCTTTGGTCTCAGCAGGGTTGGAAGGCAGTGAATCTCTTCTAGCTGCTACACTCTGTCTCTCAGACTTGTCTTTTGATGTTCTTTCCTCCTGGATTGGAGAACTGCATGTGAGATAATCTCTTTTCTGAATTTGCCTTTTTCCAAGGATGTGTTTATGGGATGTTACTATATTGGAACAGTTAAATAGTAATAGTTACTGTATCTACTGTTCTGTTACGCTTTCCAATAAAGTTGTTATGCCAAATTTCTATTTCTTTTGTTGTATTTTAACTATAGTGTTTGAATAAATTGTGTTTTGCTTAACGTTCAGCTGTTTGACCAACTGAATTACAATCTGAAACACAGCACCTGACATTTGCCTTTAAAATAAGAAGACGTTAGTGTCTGGACTACCTTCTTAATATATTTTTAGGGGATTTGGTCTGGTCCATAGCAGTACAAAATCTACAGTTACTTTTACGTTTGCTTCATTCAAACTAATATAGCCAACTATTGTGTACAAATCTAAATGAAATAATTCAGCACACCAGTACTTATCTTATTTAACAGTAACAGGAAGGCTTTTCATTGTCCTTCAGCTTTCTGAACTTTTCAGCCAATACCAGATACTTCCAACATCTTTCTGCTTTAAAACCTGATTGACTACTTGGACACTTTTATCTCGTATGAGTGTGACAAGTAAAGGGAAAATTAATGAATTCAGCTAATGAAATTAATTCAAACTCTATCGCTATTGTGGAACATGGGCAATCTCCCTTGGAGCCGACAGGCATAGTATTTACTTTGTCCAATAGAATGCCTGTCACAGGCTGCCAGTGCCATAATAAAATCAGTGGCTTCAATCTCTCTCAGAAATAGATTGAGCGACCTAATTTTGTTAGAAATGACTCAGATTGGCCTATATTTATGCATTCTTTAAGGTAGGTTTTGTTAGAAGATTTACCTTTCAAGGCCACCTTTCAGGGAGAGAAGATTTCCAGCTGCAACCTGCATACAGGCAGTAGATGTTGCTGTACTATAGGACTAGACTAGACGCCCTATGCAGGCACTGTACTCCCAGCTACCAAATGGCAAGTGAGGCCCAGGTGGACAGAGGAAGTGCTTCAGGGATACCCTCAAGGCTTCATTGGCGAAGTGAGACATTCCCACAGTCACCTGGGAATCACTGGCCCAAGGCCATCAAAGTGGAGGAGGAGCATGCAGGAAGGCTTTGAGACTGGCCATCAGGAAAATTTGGAAACCAGACAAAAACAACATAAGGAGCACGCTGCCCCACCAATGCCCGCCCACCCCTTCCCATGACCACCTTCTGCCCTAAGTGGCAGAGTCTGTGGAAGCCGCATCAGGCTGTGCAACCACCTATGGACTCATCCTGAGAGTGGAAGAGAGTCATCCTAATCTGCCGATGACAATGATGACTATAGGACTTCAGTGATTCTGTGACTAAGAATGTCCAGGGATGTGGGGACGCGCAGGAGAGCAGCACGAAATGAAATCCTCAGTTGAAGAAACAAAGGGCTGAATGGCTTCCTTCTGCACTGTAATTATTCTGTCACATCATCACCCAAACTACACCACCAGAAATGTTTGTATCTTGTGCTTCTCCCAAATGCAGAGCGAGTAAAAGCCAGGTTTGGCTAAAGCAGACAGCAGATAGTAAAACAGCTCTATCTGACAGATGGTGGTAACCAACACTCCCTTCAAGCTAACACAGTCATGCAGCCATCCTAATGTTCCACACACCTCGACCAGTGTGACCAGTGTTCCTGCTTTGGAATTCACTGTCTCACAGGAGACTCTGAGGTCCATGCACTGAGAAATGATAATAAAGGGAGTGGCACAGTGGTTAGCACTGATGCCTCAAAGTGCCAGGGACCTGGGTTCAATTCCAGCCTCAGGTGACTGTCTGTGTGGAGTTTGCACATTCTCCCCTTGTCTGTGCGGGTTTCCTCCGGGTGCTCCGGTTTCTTCCCACAGTCCAAAGATGTGCGGATTAGGTGGATTGGCCATGCTAAATTGCCCATAGTGTCTAAGGTGGGATATGCAGGGATAGGGTAGGGGGTGGGTCTGGCTGGGATGCTCTTCAGAGAGTCAATGTGGACTCAATGGGCCAAATAGCCTGCTTCCACACTTATATGATTAGTGATAACTCTGGGTGATTGTTTGCCAAATCACTGTGTAGCAGGTGCTGCAGTGCATGATAAGCGTGATTTCCACCATCCTGTCTAAACAAAGGAAGCAACAGGGTCTGTGTATTAGAGAGAAAGTATTGCCGGTCTAACTAGTAGAATTCCTTCTAGTTAATACAATTTGTTTATTGCATGTTGGTAACCTGCTATATGTTGTGATGACATGATAGACATTGTTCCAGAGACTTAAGTAGGATGAGATTTTAAACCTCACTCCTTCCAGACCTTAAGCTATTCTGCTCACAAGTTCATATGAGAGCTTCATGTGGATGGAGCTCATGGTACCCCTCAATATTAACACTTTCAGGCCACTGATGGTACAAAATCTACAGTTACCTTTGCATTTGATTAATTCAAAGAAATATAGTCAACTATTGCATGTAAATCTAAAAGAAACAATTCAATTAATAGAAACAGGAAGGCTTTTCATTGTCCTTCAGCAATTTGAACCTTTCAGCTATTACCAGAGTCTAACAACATCTTTCTATGTTAAATCCTGTTTGGCTACTTGGGCACTTTGTCTCAGTTTGTTATAAGTCAGAAACACATCAAAACTTTCCAAACCTCCAGATCCACATCAGCAATTTGGATTACAAAGGTAGCATACATTTCTGGCCTGTCCTGCCGTTGTAACTGGTGATTCATTATGAAAACTACAGTGGGATGAAGGAAGATCAGAACATACAGTGAGAACAGGTCACCGCCCATCAGCATCATACCCAAAATAAACACAAGAAGGTGTGGAAACATCACCGTCATAATATTGATAATGATAAAACAATCAGAAGTGAACTTGCCTTGCCCTCGAGTAAATCGGTGTTTTCTTGGATCTCATTTCGTTCCCGTTGAGATTTCTCCAACTTCTGTCGCAATGCATTAACCTCATCCTAGTTATGTAAAAAACACCATGTCAAAACAAATAAAAGTAACATTTGCACCACACAAATACCAGGGAATGACCGTATCCATCAACAGGACATACAACCATCACCCCTTGACGTTCAATGCGGTTACTGTCACTAAATCCCACACTACCAACAACCTAGAGTTTACCATTAACCAGATATTGAACTGGACTAGCCATATAAATCTTGAAGCGACAAGAGCAGGTCGAAGGCTGGGATTCTGTGGCGAGTAACTTACCTCCTGACTTCCCAAAGGCTGTTCACCATCTACAAGGCACAAGTCAGGAGTGTGATGGAATACTCCCCACATGCCTGAATGGATGCACCTCCAACAACACTCAAGAAGCTTGACACTATCCAGGACAAAGCAACTAACTTGACTGGCACCAAATCTACAAACTTCAGCAATGACTCCCTGCATCACCGGTGCACAATGGCAGTAGTGTGTACCATCTACAATCACTCATCAAACAGCTTTGAAACGAAGGACAAGGACAGGAGATATATGGGAACAGCACCACCTGCAAGTTCACTCCAACTCACTAGCCATCCTGACTTGGAAGTATTCTTTCAATGTCACTGCGTCAAAATGCTGCACTTTGCTCTCTAACAGCATTATGTGTCGACCGTGCTCTTGTGGTCTGCAGTGGTTCAAGAAGGCAGCTCACCACCACCCTCTCAAGGGCAATTAGGGATGGAAAATAAATACTTCCCAGAAATGACACCCATATCGCATGAATGAATTATAACAAAGGCATGGTTTGAATGGGCAGCAAGGAGAAGAAACGTCTTTGGCCCGTTTATTTGACTAAAAGATGATCAATCTGGTGATGGAATGTAGGAACCGGAGCAGGCCATTCAGCCCATTAAGCCCGCCCCATCATCCCACACGATCATGCCTGAACAATCAATCCCTTTTCCTCACCCTATCCTCCTTCATTCCACTGGTAATCAGGAACCTATCAATCTCAACCTTAAACACACTCATAGACTGAGCCTCCACAGTCCTCTGGGGTTGAGAGTTCCAAAAGTTCACAACCCTTTGAGTGAAATGATTTTGCTTCATATCAGACCTAAATGGCATCCCCCTAATTTTAAAACTGTGCCTCCCTGGTTCTGGACTCCCCAACCTAAGAAAGAGTTTACATGCGTTTATCTTGTCTTTCCCTTTAAGTATATCATAAGTTGCAATGAGATGACGTATCATTCTTCAAAACCCAAGAGGATATAGGCCTGGTTTGCCAAGTCTCTGTTCACAGCACAGTCCTGTCATCCCGGGAACGAGTCTGGTGAATCTTTGTTGTGCTCCCTCCATGAAACAAATTGCTATCTCTTTGCAGCAGACTTTGTGATCCAATAGAGGGCACTTGGAGAATGCTAGAATGGGGGATTCACTTACACAAGGTGTAAATGAGGTGAATGGCATAGATTTAAGGGAAAGCAGGATAAACACATGAGGGAGAAAGGGATTGAATGATATGTTAATGGGGTGATGTGAAGAAGGTTGGAGAAGGTTGAAATGGAACACAAGCACTGACATAGACCCGATGGGCCGAATGGACATTATTTTGCTTTAAGCACCATGCAGCAAAAGCTTCTTTGGCCCTTTGGCACAGTAGGTCAGTGGTTGGCACAGTGGCTAGCACTGCTGCCTCATGGCGCCATGGACCTGTGTTCAATTCCACCCCCAGGAGACTGTCTGTGTGGATTTTGCACACTGTCCCCTGTGACTGTGCAGGGTTTCCTCCGGGTGCTCCGGTTTCATCCCACACTCCAAAGATATGCAGGTGAAGTGGATTGGCCATGCTGAATTGCCCATAGTGTCCAGGGAGCTCACTTTACTCCTGTACTTGAGTGCACATGACAATAAAATCTCAAAACCTAAATCTGAGCTGCACAAGCTCGGTGGGTTAGCCATGGGAAATGCAAGGTTACAGGGATGGGGTGGGCCTGGATGAGGGTGTGAGTCTGAGTGGGATACTCTTTGGAGGGTCAGTGTGGACTTGATGGGCCAAATGGCACTGTATTCTCACACTGTAGGGATTCTATAATTCCATGAATTTTCAAAAATTGGGTCAGTTCTGGTGAATGGGTGATATATGGAAGTAATTTCAATCTCTGACACTTGACTATAACTCTCAGAGAATGGTAAAACAATGATGATAAAAGAAAAATAAATTACTCTATTGATTCGAAGATTCTGTATCGAGGTACCTTTGTACCTAAGATGATGCCTTAAGTGGTGAATTGTAAACTTCTCACTGTACTCATGTGGGTACATACAACAATAAAGCTAATTCAATTCAATTCAGTTGCCAATTGCTCATGTAGATATTTAGAAACACAACTCCCACTAATAGGAATTTGTAACTGATTCACTCTGGAAGAATATCCAATATTTCTGTGTTCTATTGGGTGAACTAAGGTTTATTCTTTCAAAACAAACAAGAAGTAGGGCATGAGGGGGATTTGAACAGCCAAGACATATTTATAAACACAAACGTGCCTCTTTGACTCGAAGCTTTTCATCAACCAAGTTAACGCTGAGCATCGGACGGATACTGGATATCATCTGCCACCACTGCCACTGACGGATCGTCAAATATTTCTTAATGTTCTTCTGAATACAACAAAGAGCTAAACGCTGGGTCTGGAGAAAGAGAAAAGCTAACACAATCAACTTATTCAATACCAGTGAATACAGACCATTCTTAAATGGAAAGGTCAGGCAAGAGGAGTCTAACTACATTAGATTATGGTTAGAACTTACATTCTGTTTCTTCCCCCTGTGAATATACATTAGAGATGTGATTGGAGGCCATTACCATTATTAATGACTGAGCTTTACCTTCATCTTCTTGAATTGCTGGCGCCCAAGAAATCCCTGACACGTGGCCTGTAGCAAGATCAGGTTCCGGCAAATCAGCTTCTCACGCTGTTTCTCCAGGCGGGAAACAACCCCAGCTTTGAAGAAGACCTGGAAACCAATCCACATTCAAATATCACTTAATTATTTCATTCCATTTCATTCATTTATTGGTAAACTTCTTTTGAGGAACTGATTCATTTCTTATATGGTTTACTTTTGGGTGCACTGTGCGTACCCAAGAGGCAGATTAATATACAGATCGAGTAAAACTAGGTGGTGGGAAGAGGCTTATGTGAAGCATGGAGAAGTTGGGCTGAATGGCCTGTTTTTGTGCTGTAACTTATATATTTGAACAAAGCAGACTCTTTCAGCTACAGAAGGTTACTAAGGTCAGCAGGAAGAGTATATGACAAGCTGATCTTCAAGATTGAAACTTACTCCCAGAGAAGTTTGGCAAAAGTGTCACGAGTGATGACAATTGCAACTTGTGTCTGTATTTCTGTTGGATACATTCAGTGAAAAGGCTAAAATATTTCAAATGTATGATAAATCCCCTCCTGAATTCATTCATGAAAACTTAACAAGGAACTGACCGATTATTCTAATTACACTGGTATGGTTTAACGCATGGTATAATTTTTCAAATATAAACATTTTAATTAAAATTTGATTTCTATGATAGAATAACTTCTTTTCTCTATTATTTTTTACTCATAAGTAATTCTTTAAGGGTGAGCAATGTACTCGAAATGAATTTCCATTTTGTTTTATTCACCCATTGATGTGGGTGTCGCTGGCTGAGCCAGCGTTTGTTGCCCGTCCCTAGTTGCCCCTTGAGAAGGTGTTGGTGAGCTGCCTTCTTGAACCGCTGCAGACCGTGTGCTATCGTAGTATTAGGGAGGGAATTCCAAGGTTTTGACCCAGTGCCAATGAAGGAATGGCAATATTTTCAAGTCAGGATGGTGAGTGGTTTGGAGGGGAACTTGCAGGTGGTGATGGTCCCATGTTTCTGCAGCCCTTCTCCTTCTAGGTGGACGTCAACATGGTTTGGAAGGTTCTGTCTGAGAAGCTTTTGTCATTAGTCGTGAATAAGTGAAATGAAGGGAATAAAAAATGGTGTAACTTAGATTCTATAATCCAATTGCAACCACACTTAATAAGGATACAAGAACAGGAGGAGGCCATTTGCCTCCTCAAGCCTCTTCTTCCATTCCATGAGGTCATGACTGATCCGCTACCTGTATATGTCCCTGCTTTCATCACAAATCCCAGAATACCTTTGATTAACAAAATCCTATCGGTCTCAGTTTTAAAATTAACTTTCAATTTTGCAGCAAGAGTTATTTGCATTTTCTTTCGTCCTTTGCATGTAGAAGTATTTCCTAAATTCATTCCAGAATGACCACAGTTTATGGCCAGAGATAACAAGGTGTACAGTTGGATGAACACAGCAGGCCAGGCAGCATCAGAGGAGTAGGAAAGCTGACGTTTCGGGCCTAGACCCTTCTTCAGAAATGGGGGAAGGGAAGGAGGTTCTGAAATAAATAGGGAGAGAGGGGGACGCAGATAGAAGATGGATAAAGGAGAAGATAGGTGGAGAGGAGACAGACAGGTGAAAATGGCAGGGATGGAGCCAGTAAAGGTGAGTGTAGGTGGGAAGTTAGGGAGGGGATAGGTCAGTCCTGGGAGGACGGACAGGTCAAGGGGGCAGGGTGAGGCTAGTAGGTAGCAGATGGGGGTGGGGCTTGAGGTGGGAGGTGGGGATAGGTTGGAGGAAGGGCAGGTTAGGGAGGCGGGGACAAGCTGGGCTGGTTGTAGGATGCGGTTGGGGGAGGGGAGATTTTGAAGCTTACGAAATCCACATTGATATCTTTGGGCTGCAGGGTTCCCAAACGAAATATGAGGTGCTGTTCCTGCAACCTTTGGGTGGCATCGTTATGGCACTGCAGGAGGCCCAGGATGGACATGTCAGCTAAGGAATGGGAGGGGGAGTTGAAATGGTTCGCAACTGGGAGGTGCAGTTGTTTAGTGCGAACCGAGCGTAGGTCTTCCGCAAAGCGGTCCCCAAGCCTCCACTTGGTTTCCCCGATGTTGAGGATGCCACATCTGGAACAGCAGATAGAGCATACCACATTAGCAGATGTGAAGGTGAACATCTGCTTGATGTGGAAGGTCTTCTTGGGGCCTGGGATGGGGGTGAGGGAGGAGGTATGGGGGCAGGTGTAGCACTTCCTGCGGTTGCAGGGGAAAGTGCCGGGTGAGGTGGGGCTGGAGGGGAGTGTGGAGTGGACAAGGGAGTCACGGAGAGAGTGATCCCTCCGGAAAGCAGTTAAGGGTGGGGAGGGAAAAATGTCTTTGGTGGTGGGGTTGGATTGCAGATGGCGGAAGTGTCGGAGGATGATGCGTTGGATCCGGAGGTTGGTAGGGTGGTACGTGAGGACGAGAGGATTCTGTTTTGGTTGTTATTGCGGGGAGGAGGTGTGAGGGATGAGTTGAGGGAAATGCAGGAGACTGGTCGAGGGCGTTCTCGACCACTGAGGGGGGGACGTTACGGTCCTTGTAAAACGAGGACATCTGAGATGTATGGGAGTAGAATGCCTCATCCTGGGAGCAGATGCGGCAGAGGCGAAGGAATTGGGAATAGGGGATGGCATTTTTGCAGGAAGGTGGGTGGGAGGAGGTGTATTCTAGGTAGCTGTGGGAGTTGGTGGGCTTGAAATGGATATCGGTTTCCAGGTGGTTGCCAGAGATGGAAACAGAGAGGTCCAGGAAGGAGAAAGAGATATCAGAAATGGTCCAGGTGAACTTAATGTTGGGGTGGAAGGTGTTGGTGAAGTGGGATGAACTGTTCGAGCTCCTCGTGGGAGCATGAGGCGGCGCCGATACAGTCATCAATGTAACGGAGGAAGAGGTGGGGTTTAGGGCCAGTGTAGCTACGGAAGAGGGATTGTTCCACGTAACCTACAAAGAGGCAGGCATAGCTTGGGCCCATGTGGGTACCCATGGCCACCCCCTTTGTCTGTAGGAAGTGGGAGGAGTTGAAAGTGAAGTTGTTAAGGGTGAGGATGAGTTCAGCTAAGCGGATGAGAGTGTCAGTAGAGGGGGACTGGTCGGGCCAGCGGGACAGGAAGAAGCGGAGGGCCTTTAGGCCATCAGCGTTGGGAATGCAGGTGTATAGGGACTGGACGTCCATGGTAAAGATGAGGTGTTGGGGACCAGGGAATTGGAAGTTTTGGAGGAGGTGGAGGGCGTGGGTGGTGTCACGGATGTAGGTGGGAAGTTGCTGGACCAAGGGGGAGAAAATGGAGTCGAGATAAGTAGAGATAAATTTGGTGGGGCAGAAGCAGGCAGAGACAATGGGTCGACCAGGCCAGTCAGGTTTGTGGAGGAAGGAGATAGAAGCGGGCAGTGCGGACTTGGGGAACGATGAGGTTGGAGGCTGTGGGTGGGAGGTCACCTGAAGTGATGAGATTGTGGATGGTTTGGGAGATGATGTTTTGGTGGTCAGGGGTGGGGTCATGATCAAGGGGGTGGTAGGAGGAGGTGTCGGAGAGTTGGCGTCTGGCCTCGGCGATGTAGAGGTCAGTGCGCCATACTACAACTGCACCTCCCTTGTCCGTGGGTTTTATGGTGAGGTTGGGATTGGAGCAGAGGGAGTGGAGGGCTGCACATTCTGCGGGGGAGAGGTTGAAGTGGGTGAGAGGGGTGGAGAGGTTGAGGTGATTGATGTCTCGACGGCAGTTGGAGATGAAGAGGTCGAGGGAGGGTAGTAGGCCTTGGGGTGGTGTCCAGGAGGAGGGGGTGTGTTGGAGGTGGGAGAAGGGGTCAGTAGAGGGAGGGTTAGGCTCATAGTTAAAGAAGTAAGCGCGGAGGCGGAGGCAGCGGAAAAACTGTTCAACGTCCAAGCGAGAGTGGTATTCGTTGATGTTAGGGTGGAGGGGGACAAAAGTGAGTCCTTTACTGAGGACTGACCGTTCTGAGGGGGAGGTCTGGGGGGATGGTGAAGACCCGGCAGGGCTGTTTACGGCCAATTGTTTTACAAGATATTGTAAGTTGTCAAGCAGATAATCCATTTAATCCAGTCTCTTAAATGTTAAGGGAAGCACCTTGATATTGGGCAAGTTTGCAATATGTGTAGAATGAGTGAACCATCACTCTATCTTACACCTCTCCTAACTTTCATTTCCATTGTTCAGTGTACTCCAACCACGTTACATTATCTAACCAATCAATAATACCATTCACCTCATCAACTGAGAGGCGAACCCAGACAGAGATGCGGAATATTAAATTTCTCCTCTCCTCTATTCTTCTCTCCCTCATTCCCATCCACTACACTCTTCCAATTTCTCCCACCCCTGCTCTCCTCGCATGCCTATCCTACACCCACCCAATCCTTCTCCAGTTCTCTGCTCTTCCTCACAAATCCAACCTTGTCTTCTTTCTCTTGCATTCTACTCCCCTATTTTCTTTCTGTTCGTCACCTGCCTCTCCCTCTCCAAAATATCAGTTCCAGTATTTCCTACCCCTTACATTGAAAACAAAATCAAATTAGTCTTGACAGCAATACCGCGGGGGACCAGCTAGTGACTTAGAAATATCTGAATGGTCAACTGCTCACAAACTATGCAGTGGAATGCTTAATGGTTGCCAATCAGAAAGAGCCTCCCAATTAAAATTCCCAACATTTGGTTCCTTCTTCCTTTGTTTTATTGGCCATGGTTTCAAAGTGTAACCGTCAGCCTCACCTTCATTACAATTGGAAAACTGATGGCAATCTTTGTTGTCATCAATGTTGCAGTTCCAAGCAGAAACCCAATGGCTGCGCTGTTGAAAACCCCACCGATTTAATTCTTTTGAAATCACGTGAATTGATTTTAACATGCACTTTCACACTATTTAACGCACTGTAAAATCCCCGAAAAAATGATGAGGTTTTTAATGATGTACCAAGTTCAGAATATTAATGAAATATTAATGAATAACCTCTCTAGCCCTGAAAAATCTAATTTTATAATTGCAAAATGTCAATTATTTTCCAGTATATCAAAACAAATCACGGCATTCTCATTATATATGTAAGTTTGCTTATGAAATTTGACTTACTAGCATAAGGGCTTGACTATTTAGGGCTGAAAGGAGGACTGTTTTAACACAAAGGGTTGTGGATCTTTGGAATTTTCTGTCCATCCCGCTGAGAAAGACAAAGGCAGCACAAGCACCAATAGGTTTCTCTCCAGGCCACATGTTATCTTCTCTTGGAACTATCACTGGATTAAAATCCTATAACTCTGTTCGTAACAGCATAGTTTGGATGTCCCTGCACTTTGAGGACTGCAGCATTCTAAGAAATTGGCTCACCGCCACTTAACCCAGGAAATTAGGGATGGAGAACAAATGCTGGCTTTGCCCCAGCAATGCTCACATCTTTTGAAAGCATAAAAAATACTGTGGATGCTCCCTCCCTAACAACATTGTGGGTCAACATACAGCACACAGACTGCAGAGGTTCGAGAAGGCAGCTCACCACCACCTTCTCAAGGGCAATTCAAACAAAAAGTCATTGGGTATATTCAAGAGGGATATTGAAAGATATATGAGTATTAAGAATATTAGGGATATGATGATAATTCAGGATGATGAAGTTAAGATGATTACAAACCCCTATTACTCTTTATGTTCTTATATTCTTCATCATATATCCCAAACTTTATTTCACTCTCGTTAAAATGATTAAAAAGTGGAAGTTAATCAATGCATTTTATTCGCTGGTTGGCTGTGTGAGAATTCTTAGGACATGACGGTTGATGGATGTTCAAGAACCAGGATGAACTCCACATTGGGAAATTACTCCCAACAGGATCACTAATTTGATAGTGTCAGATAGATTTCTAAGATCTTTCTTCGAGATCAGCGACAAGTGCCTTCAATTTACCCCTATGCACAATATCCAGAACAATATAATTATCAGATGATAGTTCCTCCTTTCTCTTGCAAAATTGCCAACTGAGTTCCAACAGTAAAGGCAAAATTCAACCTGACGCATCTTCAGCCTTTGTTTCACATGTGATTTTTAACTGTAATTCTTCAGCTATGCTGATAAACATCAGCCTGGGTTATACATACCCGACTCCGACCCATAAAAAAGCTGTGTTTCTCCAAATCCAGCAAGGTAAGCAATTCTTCCATAGCCTGGAAAATAAATCAGCCAATCAACGACTTACTGGAAACTTACATTTAACAGACAAATATTTTGCCACAGTTAGTAAAAAAATAAGACCGCAACTTACTATCCCGCATAATGTAACCTAAAAATAGGACACAGCTGGGTGCCATGCACAGTGTCCAACTTTCAATGAGATGATTGTCTGTTCAAGTTCTGTTCTCTGAGGTGAGACACAAACATGAACACAGGGAACACAATCATTTTGGAGAGGTGGGCTTTCAGAGAAGATGTGATGTTGAAGCCTCTCTTCCTCCTGAGTTGGACATTGCGAGAAAGTTTTCATGGTGCTATTCAAAGTGCAACAGGGGAATTTGCCTGGAGTCCTGGCAAAATTCACCCCTGAAGCAACAGCACAAAAATCAGCTCATCCATCTCAGTGCTGATCTCAAGCCTCACTGAGCTCCACTGTGCCCATTTGCTTACATTACACCAGGAACTGCACTTCAACTAGGAATTCTTTGTTTGGCAAGTATTTTAGGGTGGGGTCTCTGGACAAGCATAAATGGGAAATCTCTCTTTTAATCAACTCTTCACATTATTGCTGAAGTGATTTTACTATACATACAAATGTTCCACCACCCAAAGGTCTCTCTAGTTGCAGATAAAACCAGACAGTTGCTAATAGATCCAGAGAGTGTGGCAAGCTCATGGAAGTCATTATCATAAGGAGTAGTTAGTTGAGGTGAATCACATAGCTACATTGAAGAGTAAACTAGGCAAACATGTGAAGGAGAAAAGCAGAGGAGAATGTTTTAATACACATAGATGCAGAAGGATGGAGATATTTTCCAACCAACCTGTTCAGAGATGTTATGATGCACCTCTAGTGCGAGGGACTTGAACCCAGGCTTCCTGGTCCAGAGATAGGGTCCACTGCATAACAAGACCCCTATGAGACTCAAGTGGAGCAAAGAAATACCACAATGAGCCTGTTGGGCTAAATGGACTGTTTCTGTGATGTAATATAGACCATGTATTCAGCAATTTCATGTTGGAATTGAGTCAAGCACAGAGGTAAAAACTGATGCAGTGATGATATCCTGTCAGAAGTTTCATTCAGCATAATTTACCATGGAGCGGCACAGTGGCTCACAGCACTAGGGACCCAGGTTCAATTCCAAACTCAAGTGACTGTCTGTGTGGAGTTTGCACGTTCTCCCCATGTCTGCGTGAGTTTCCTCCGGGTCCTCTGGTTTCTTCCCACAGTCCGAAGATGTGCAGGGTAGGTGGAGTGGCCGTGCTAACGGCTATAGTGTCAAGGTGGGTTAGCCATGGGAAATGCAGGGTTACAGGGATGGGGTGGATCTAGGTGGGATGCTGTTCGGAAGGTCGGTGCAGACTCCATGGGCCAAATGGCCTGCTTCCATACTATAGGAATTCTATGGTTCTTATTGATGTTATTTTAATGAGTCTCGGAAGTGTTAACCCACAAAGCTCAGAAAAGCTGAGCGCGTGAACAATAATGGTCATGAAATGACCCTCTGGTCCAGCCAGACTGCCTCAAATGAGGTCCTCTGTATAACACAACATGTGCCATCTCCATCCAGCCTGAATGAAGGAGGAGTGAAAATCCAAATCAAAAACCTGAGCTTCTGACATCCCCAACTCCCTAAAGATCGAAACTAGGTAAGATCACTCTGCCCTTGATAATTCTATACAAAGTGTATTGTTTGCACAAACAGCATGTGCCCCAGACAGAAGCTTGAACAGCTCTCACTTGAAACAGTAAACGAAAAGCTGGGCAAAAGGCTGACAAATTTCAACCTCTCTTCCCCAGAAAGAATGACGATTCTAAAAATATCACAAACCCAAAAAAGATATCCTCATTTGCCAAACACTCAACAAATGACAAAACTGTCCCAAATAAGCCATAAGCAAAACCTAATGGTACAAGGTGATAATAGGAACTGCCGATGCTGGAGAATCTGAGATAACAAGGTGTGAGGCTGGATGAACACAGCAGGCCAAGCAGCATCAGAGGAGCAGGAAGGCTGACATTTCAGGTCTGGACCCTTGTTCAGAAACATTTATAGCACAATACCTCGTACCATAAGGTTTTGCACTTTGCTTTCATACTGTCCCATGTATTCTTAGTTACCCATTACAATATAAGTGGCTATCCGTAATTATTTAATTATACAGCCATATTACTGTACCATATTATTGGACCATTTCACAGTGGTTCGCACATTATCTTTTGGAACCCTTGACTTTTATTACACAGTTAAACAAAGAAGTCACATTTTATGAAGAAGTTCACACAAATAGCAATGAAATAAAACAGCCAGTTTGTCATATCTGTCAGTGCGAAATGTACCAGACACAGTAACAAGTGAGCTGGCCTTCTTCAAATAGTGCCACTGGGATTTAGACTTTCAGCTGGGCAGACTGATCCATCGTCAGTTTAACAGAAGGATGTCAACTTCCTTTCTGCTGGAATGTTGGGCGGTGGGAGGTTACCTTTGTTTATGTCTTCAACTCAGAAACAAACCACTAGCTGAGCAAAAAGGAGGGATCTCATGACAGAAGATCTTTATTCTCTCTGAACAGGTAAATCTTTTGGATAGAAAAGATCATCCACTGTTGTTGGCAGTTTGACATCACTCTGTTTCCTTTGAACTTGTTCAGCTGCTAATGAAGAGCCTCTCTGTTTGGTTTCTCTTATCGCTCTGATACTTTCCTCTTTCAGTCCAGCAGATGTCTTTCACTTCCTTTGAGTCCCCTTCATGTGATTAGAGGTGAACAGCCGGGGGAGAGCAATTTGATTGCTGACAGATCAAAGAGACACTTAGAAGTAGCAGCAAGTGAGAGAAAGAATCAAAGGGAGTGAGAGATGGAAGGAGATGAGGCAGTGAGCTGGTCCAGTGGTTCTGTCCTTTGTTGTCATTAGGAATATCTATTCAGACTGTGAACTTTCTCTGCCTGGCCCCAACCATTCCTTTCTGCCAAACCTCCTATGTAAACCAGCTAAAAGGAGAAAAGCAGCAGATACATGGAACACTGCCACATACAGTTCCCCTCCAAGCCACACACCATCTTGATTTGGAAATATAACACCATTCCTTCACTTATGACAGGGATAAAACCCTGAAATTCCCTCCTTAACAGCTTTCTTCGTGTCCCTTCATCAAACTGGGGGGAATGGCAGAATGGTAGTAATGTCACTGATAATAGTAATCCAGAAACCCCAGACCAATGTGCTGGGGACATGGGTTCAAACCTCACCAGGGCAGATGGTGAAAATTGAAAACCTGGAATTAAACGCTAAACTAATGGTGACCATGTTGTAAATTGTTGCAGACCATTTGGCCAATTGTTGTGATTACCAATCTGGTTTGGGGCGGCACGGTGGCACAGTGGTTAGCACTGTTGCCTCACAGCTCCAGAGACCCGGGTTCAATTCCAACCTCGGGCGACTGTCTGTGTGGAGTTTGTAAATTCTCCCCGGGTCTGCGTGGGTTTCCTCCGGGTGCTCCGGTTTCCTCCCACAGTCCAAAGATGTGCAGGTTAGGTAGATTGGCCATGCTAAATTGCCCACAGTGTTCAGGGAGGTAGAGGGCGTATATTAGGTGGGTCATAGGGGGACGGGTCTGGGTGGAATGCTTTGAAGTTCAGTGTGGACTTGTTGGGCCGAAGAGCCTGTTTCCACACTGTAGGGATTCTATAAAGGTTCACTAATGGCCTTTACGTTGTGAAAGTGGCCTCCCTTACCTGGTCAGGCCTACGGCAATGTGGTTGACTCCTAACCGCCCTCTGGGCAATTAGGGGTGGGCCAGATAATGGTGGCCTTGCTAGCAAGGCCCTCATCTCATGAACGAATTAAAAAAAGCCTTCAATAAATAGGACACCACCTGGTAGACTTTACAGTTTATAAAGTGAATGGTAGGTCTCTTTTCCCTAGGTTTGGGGATTTTTTTAAGGGGAGAGGAGAAAGATTTAAAAAAGACATGAGGGGCAATTTTATTTTACACAGAGAGTGGTTCATGTGTGGAATTAACTTCCAGAGAAAGTGGTGGATATAGGAACAGTTATAACATTAAAAGACATTTTGGTAAGTACATGTATAAGAAATGTTTGCAGGGATGTGGGCTAAGTGCAGGCAGGTGGGACTAGTTTAGTTTGTGATTATGGTTGGCACGGACTGGTTGGACTGAAAGTTCTGTTTCTGTGCTGTATGACTCAATGATTCCCAGTGAATTCCATGATTGAGGGCAATAGGCATCATTTATGGTGTGTACCAGTACATGCCACCCTGATTGCTGAGGTCTATTGGCTCAATGCTGGCTCTGTAAGGGAAACATACCTTGCCTTTGACACACCTCACTATGAAGGAACCCTCCCTTCCATTTGCAGTCTCAGCAGTGGCCAATTCCAACTTCTGAATGAGCCAGCAGCTCAGTTAGGGGAGAGGCAGCACATCAACTGGTCCAAAGGTGGAACATCTCAGCTGCCACAATGATTCAGCCCTGAGGCCCAGAGTTTGTAGTTGTAACAATGGCATAAAGGATCACCTTCATCATCAATACTAGCCTAAAACTGACAGCTACTTCTGGAGTCCACACATGCTCACTTAAATGTGGAAACGCAAAAGTTGTTGTCGGTGATTCTAGTCTTCTTCATAGGTGTGCTGCTGATATCCCTGTAAACTACAATCAACTAGAAATCACCGAACTGCTGAGAACTCCCCCTTTTATGCCAGTCTATCACCATTAAAAAACACTGAAAAAGTTACAAAAGGAAAAAGATGCACATGCTGGAAATCTAAAATAAAAGTATAAAATGCTAGAAATATGTAGCAAATAGACAGTGTCTATTGCAGATGGAAAGACAATCTCAGATCAATAACCTGTGATCAGAACTGAGTAACGTTAGGAATGTAATGGGTTTTAATCAAATGAACAGAGGGTGGGTAGCAAACAGAACAAGAAAGGAAGATCAGTGATAGATTGTTAGGAAGACAGAAGAGATCAAATGAGAAAAGAATTGTTGGTGCACAACTGTAGGAAGAGATAAAGTGACGAGTAATGAAACACAAGACCTATCCACAGAAGAGGTATAGCAGGCAGAATAAAGATTTGCTGCTGTCCCAAGGCAAAAACGAGAGAGCACACTGAAAATTGGAAAAGAATGAAGAAACAAAACGTGGGCAAAGATCACAAATTATTGAACTCAGTGTTGAATCCATAAGGCTGTAAATCAGCAAATCAAAAGATGAAGTGTTTTTCATTACAAATGTTGGACCATGTTAACGAAGTGTAACCGGGCATGCAGTGTACTAAATTATAACCACTTCTGAAGAACTTCTCTGGTCACAAAGAAACAATTTAATATTTGTGTAATGTTAAATTTTTGTATTCTTATAAACAGTTCCAAGATCCTTTGATGAAATAACATGTTTCAAAGTTTGTTTATAATATCTCACTTCTAACACGTATGTTGTGATCTCAATTTTGTAAACCTCACTGAAAAAAAGTGATAATTAATCACTGCATTTACTCCTTGGTTTGCTGTGTATGAGAATACTTCAATGTGATTGGCTGTTATGTCATTTGCTGATATTAACATTGCTGGACCCTTGATGATCAGATTGAGTTGAAACCATAGACAAACTAGGGTTGTGTAAGGCAAAAGCCACATCACAGAGATCACGGGATCTTCATGCTTGGGGTTCTTTGCAAATCAGCGATGAGAAAAATTATTTTCCAGCTGACCTCAAAATGTGAGTCACACTCCTGTCACTGACTAGCTGTCCTGCACCAATGTTGTATTTCTTCTCTACTTACCTTCAAAACCGAGGCTATATCCAGGTTATAAAACACTGGTCTAACTACAGTCCTGTAACACAGCCCCGTGAGCAAAAGGTTGTGTGAACAGTTTATCATTTAATGCTTCACTTTCTGTGGTTTGGATTCTAACACCTGCTGAAAAGCTTAGGAGGAGGTTAAAGTTCCTATAAGTTTGGGCAAGGGTTTGGATTAGAATTTGATGTTCACATTCACTGATCCCGAATCCAAACAGATTACCTGTTTCTGTTAACAGTCCTATGTTGTCAAAATCCAAAAAGAACTGTAGATACTGGAAATCAGGAACAAAAACAGAAAATCCTGGAAATGCTCAGCAGGTCTGGCAGCATCTGAAAAGAGAAATTATGGAGATGAACTCAGAAGGATTCCGAGGAAGGACCCGAGCCGTTAACTCTGATTTCTTTCCACAGATGTTGCCAAACTTGCTGAGCTTTTCCAGCATTTTCTGTTTTTGAGTCCTATCTTTTATCTGGCTGTTTCTTTCCTGTTTTGACTCAGTGAAGGTAGTGGGTAGATTTTTGCAAATGTGTACCTTAATTAGTAAGCCTTATTCATGAACATCCACTTTCAAATAAAGGCATATCGATAGCTACGTCACATTATAATTGCTTGCATAACATGAAAGGGTTGACAATTACAGTAAAGAACATATTGTATTTAATGCCTACTTTATTTAGAGTCCTTTCTATCATTTGAAGTAAAGCAGTGTACCAGGAAAAGGGAATGAGAAGTATAAATGAGCACAGTAACAAATTTAGGTCAGATAACAGATGAAAATTTGTACACTAGTAAATGATTAATTTCCAATGAAACAACTGAAGACAAATGCCTGGAATAATCTGAATCATTGAGGTGCAATCTTCAGTAGCATTCTAAGCACATTGGAAGATGGGTTGGCTAATGCAGAAGACTAAAACTTCAATAAGTTGTTCCTGGGTTTTATTGTCCTTAAATTTTCAGAACAGAATTCACTCCCCACTAGGCCCCCATCTCAAACCTTCCTGCCTTTCAAGGGTATTTGAAGCAATAGAATGATATGAAATGTGCATGGCTCATCCTTGTGACTCCTTCACTCATCGACACTGGTTTTGCTTTGCACATACCTTCCTCTCATCTGTGACCATAAATGCTGCTCCATATTTCTTCACGATAGCTGGAGCCAGAGCCTGGAACCGACGCCGGAATTCGCCATGGACCATGTGATCAGGGAATCCTGCAAAGTAACCAAATAGGTGAATCATTACCAAACATGTCTGAGAAGGACAGATCACCCATCACCCCAAGGGCAGTGAGGAAATGCATTGCCTGACCTGGATTCAGATTCTTTTCCTAAATCTCTCTGCCTTATTGCCTCAAACTTCTTTCATCTATATTGTTACAACCAAAACAGGAGGAGGGCACTGTCACTGGAGACCCACTACTCCATTACATTCCTACAACACCAAATAAAAATCATTTCAACAGTAACCACGATGACCAACGAAATATCTTATCCATATCAGGGTTCAAATCAAAAAATCCATTCATCAGGTTTCCTAATAAACACAATCATTGATTCAGAGGTTTTATAATTAACTTATTCTGAGATGTTATTACTCATTAGGGACAGGCAACAAAAGCTAGCCTTGTCAGCAATGCTACATCCCAGTAAATCACTGTACAATTCACACTATTTCATCATTAGTCTTGCAAACATGACAACAAGCTATCAACCTCCCTGCATGAAGTTGCTGCATTTTGACATTAATCTCAAATAAATCTTGTCATGGAAAGTTTGGACTGGTAGTTAAAAGTGTAGATACCTTTTCATTGGAATTTCATCAGAAAAGCAGGCTAAGGACCAAGTGCAGGTAAATGGGAACCAAAATAACTGTGGTTGTTGGAAATCAGAAACGAAAACAGAAATTGCTGGAAAAGCTCAGCAGGTTTGGCAGCATCTGTGGAGAGAAATTAGAGTTAACATTTTGGGTCCAGTGAGGACATTCTGAGGAAGGGTCACTATACCTGAAACGTTAACTCTGATGTCTCTCCAAAGATGCCGCCAGATCTGCTGAGCTTTACCAATAATTATTGTTTTTGTCACAGGTAAATGAGATTAGTGTAGCTTGGTGTTTGTTGGTTGGCATAGACATGGTGGACCTATTTCTACGCTCTAATACCTCTGGAGCTGGTAGGGATTTGAACCCAGGCCTCCTTGTACAGAGATGGGGACATTACCATTGCACCAGCAGACCTTTCCAAGTTCACTACCTGGCATGGTGGGATTTGAAACTATGTCGCCAGAATATCAGCCTGGGGTTTCAGATGGTTACTTCATTGTCATTACCACTATACCACCACCTCCCCATGTAAGCATTGCAATTATGAAAACAAAATGTACTAACTAAAGATACAATAATTGATTTACGTACACAACCAGTAATTGAGAAGTATAAATGTTTATCTGTCTCAACAACCCCACAACACAGACATATGAAGACCCACACACTTTAGGGAATGAAAAAATAAATGGATTTCCCTGAAGATTAGCTTCTAAAAATAATTTTGGCCAATGAGTTCTTTTTGAAGGTAAAATGATAAAGCATAGAATGTTCTAAAGTTTATTGCTGCAGTGTTCTTGCATGTAGGTCTAGGCATTAATCATGCACAGTTGTCTCTAGAGTCTTAGCAGACACAGCTTGCTCAAAAAGTTCAATATGAGAAATTCCTGCAGCCAATCTTTCAGAAGAACAAATAGTTTCACCCTGAACTCAACAAAATGGTTTCATTTTCAGAAATGGAAGAGATCAGCTAGGTAACTCTTTCTCACAGGTTTCTTTGTCCATCAAATGAAGACCAGATAAGAACAAGAATCTCTCCAAACTAATCTCTGTTCAAACAGCCACAGCAGGGATCCCAGAAAAGCAAACAGATATCAATCTGATTTCTAGAAAGCCTTGATATAAAAAAAACCCTCCTTTATTCATAATGACCTTTTTTTTAAAGACACCACTCCAGGTATTTCCACAAAACTTGAAATAATTATATTTTCTCACAATCTCACAACACTTACATCCTCCAAGAAAGATTAAACATAAAATGCCTTTACATATTTATGTATACTTTGTTCATGACAACAGCTCATTCCAAAGCAGTTCACAATCAAGATACTCTTTAAAACTTGCCTCTTTGAGCAGGCTTTTAGCTATATGTCTCCATGCCTTCTTTGCTGTTTGCTGCCACTTCTAGTCTAATTATGCTATTTGTGCCACCCTGAAGCACACCAGGATCTTTAGAAACATTAAAAGTTGCAATGTAAATATCAGAAGTCACATTGCAGTCTCATAAGGTGCATTAGTTTTGTTACAATTGTATTGGAATAGCAACCCATGTTAAGGTGTTGACGTCTATCATAGTTTATGGGATAGCACTGGAAAATGACTGTAAAAGCTAACACATTGCCCTAAAATCCCAACTGGCTCTCTCAACATCCATCAAAGAATGAATCCTATCAGCCCTACCTTACTTGGCCTGCTTGAGACTCCATTTCCAACACTATATGTTTGGCCCTAGTTGCCTTCTGCTTTGACCTTCTCAAGCAATAAACTGTGACCTTAGCGACAGTCTGAGGACAAATCAACAATAAAACATCCTGAGGGCCACCCTAGCCAAGCTTTAACCCCCAATTCTATTGCTTCCTTTGGAATAATGGCTAATTTCTGTCTGATTGCACTCCTGCAAAGCATTCTTTAGCTAAAGGTACTATACAGGTGCACGTTGTTTTCAGAATTACATGGACACACAAAGTATTGGAATGATTTCAGCAAATAAACCAAAGCACTATAGACACAACAGTGGAGGTATTGTGCCAATTGTTCAATCATGGACTAAAGAGCTGAATTTCAGAGGTGAGGAGAGAATGATTTCCCTTAACACCAAGGTCACATTTGACTAGGTGCACCAAGCGAAACTCAAGTCAATGGGAATTGGGGGAACATACCTGACACACAACTAGATGGTTGTGGTTGTTGGAGGTCAATCATCTCAGCTCCAGGAGTTCCTCAGGGTAGTGTCCTCAGCCCAATCATCTTCAGCTGCTTCATCAATGACCTTCCCTCCATCATAAGGTCAGAAGTAGGAATATTCACCAATGACTATACAGTGTTCAGCACCATTCACAACTCCTCAGATACTGAAGCAGTCCATGCTCAAATGCAAAAAGATCTGAACAATATCCAGGTCTGGGCTGGCAAGTGGCAAGTAATATTTGCACCACACAAATGCCAGGCAATGATCATCTCCAGCAAGAGATAATCGAACCCCTGTCCCTTGGCATTCACTGGTGATACCACAACTGAAACCCACTCTATCGACATCCTGGGGGCCACCATTGACCAGGTATTTAGCTGAAGTAGCCATATAGGTACTATGGCTACAACAGCAGGTCACAGGCTAAGAATCCTGCACCAAATAACAGACCTTCTGACTTCACAAAGCTTGTCCACCATTGACAAGGCACAAGTCAGGAGTGTGATGGAATACTCCCCACTTGCCCAAATGAGTGCAGCCCCAACAATACTCAGGGAGCTTGACATCATCCCGGACAATGTAGCCGGTTTGATTGGCATCACATCTACAAACATCAATGTCCTTCGCCACTGATGCTCAGTAGCAGCAGTGTGTACTGTATACAAGATGCACTTCAAAAATTCACCAAGTTTCTTTAGGCAGCACCTTCAAAACCCATGACCACTTCCCTCCAGAAGGATGAGGGCAGCAGATACAAGGGAACACCACCACCTGCAAGTTTCCCTCCAATCCACTCACCATCTTGGAAATATATCGCCGTTCCTTCACTGTTGTTGGGTCAAAATCCTGGAATTCCCTCCTAAGAGCATTCTGTGTCTACCCACAGCACATGGACTGCAACAGTTTAAGAAGGCAGCTCACCACCACCTTCTCAAGGGCAATTAGGGACCGGCAACAAATGCTGGCCCAGCCATTGAAACCCATAGGCCAAGAATGAGTTAAAAAAGAGATACTTCACTCAATAGGGAAACAAAGGGCCAGATTTTTCTGATGGCAGATAATTGTTCCTACAGCGCAGATGGGAGTAACACATCAGGATCCTGTGGAAACCATGTTGTAACAAACTCTGAAGGAATTCCAGGGGAAATTGGTAATCCTGTGACGCCTTTCACTTTGCAGTACAGGTTTACAATGCGTTTTCACAATAAAGTTCATGCCTAACCCAAAAGAGAGAGACACTTCCCTGACATAGACCCTTCATCAGCTTCTCCCACCTCTCTCCCCCACACTTCAGTTTGCATCCTCCTTCTCTGCACCATCCTATGCAGGATATAATGTACAGAGACTGTCCTTGAGAATCTGACAGGCACCTACAGAACAGCTGAGGTGTATCTCCAGCAGCTCCGACTACTTGTTCAATGGTGGTCTATATCTGAACATGGCTCGCATTGTAACTCCATTGGGCACCATTCTGTGGAGTTCTCAGGAGAGAACTCTCTTAATGTGTGGCCCTTGTCACTGAGGAATCAGCCACTCGCCTGGGAGATGGGTTCTGTAATTGAGGTAGGAATGACTCTCACAGGATGTAGGCATCGGGACAGCTGGCACACATGGCAATGATGATGAAGTCTGCTGCCAATGCAAACAGGGCATCCATAAACTGTGAGGGTTTTGCTGCATGTAATGTCAGCAATTCAGCCCTGGAATGAGCAAGACTGAATAGACTTAGGGCTAGTGTAACCTAGACTGCTATAGGCAGCATCTGTTGGCTGTTGGTTTGAAGTGCCAGCTCATATTGCACGATGGCACACGTGCCTGTGACCAGCTGCCGGGAACATTCTCAGCCTTCTCCCTCACTAGAGCTCCAACATGTCCAGAGAGCTGTATCTAACATGATACACTCTGTGCCCAAGCTAATATTCTTCTCAGGCAAAAACCAAAATTACTGGAGGCACCCAGTGTTCTGTGTTCTGAAGAATGTTCAGCGGACCTGAAAAGTTAACTCTATTTTTCTCTCCACAGATGTGTATCTATCTGCCCCAGATCTGTTCAATTGCTCCAGCAATTTGTTTTTGTTTCAGTTTTTCAGCATCTGCTGTTCGTTGGCTTATAATATTCTTCTAGGTCCTGCTTCTTGCTGTCTGGGAACCCCTGATCTTGTGGCAGATGCTGCCACTAGCCTGCTACAATGGCCTGGATGTACGGTGAGACTGTGTAGGTAATGGAATGTCCTTTTCAAATAAAATAACAGCCCTTTTGGGACACCAAAAGCAACACTGGCCAACTGAGTGGCACGCTGGGAAATTGGTCAACTAAATGGTATGCTAGAAAGGGAACCAAGATAGTAAGCCAGGAAGCTTGCAGAATTTGATGTCAAATTGAATGAGGCCAGATAGATACACAACCTTCATTGACTATATTGAACAGATGTTGATGGGACAGTGCTACAAGGTTTCAGACAGAACAGTAGATTGGAGTTTCAGTCGAACTGTTTCCGTGGCAGCCCAGCTCTTGAAGCCGGCTCAATCAATAGGGAAATTGTAATGTCCGATATTGTCTTTTGTAACATCTTTTCCCAAGATGGAAACTCATTCACACGGAGTAAATGAATTATGCTAATTACATTGCTGTTATCAAACTGCTGTAACTACTTTGGACGAATCTGCATGTTGGTTACCATGCAGATATAGTAAACGATAGGCAGTGTACTTGGGGCTGACCTAGGAGACTGTATTTAAAGGGGCCACTTAAATCAGAGGGGCTGACACTCCGAACACAATGCCAGCACAAGAAGCAGGAACGTTGGGAGTGAGAACATAAGAACTAGGAGCAGGAATAGGCCATCCGGTCCCTCGAGCTTGCCCCTCGATTTAATAAGATCATGGCTGATCTTTTTGAGACTCAGCTCCACTTACCCACCCGCACACCATAACCCTTAATTTCTTTACTGTTCAAAAATTTATCTAGCCTTGCCTTAAAAACATTCAGCGAGGTAGCTTCAACCGCTTCACTGGGCAGGGAATTCCACAGATTCACAACCCTTTGGGTGAAGAAGTTCCTCCTGACCTCAGTCCTACATCTGCTTCCCTTTATTTTGAGGCTATGCCCCCTCATCCTAGTTTCACCTGCTAGTGGAAACAACCTCCCTGCCTACACCTTATCTATTCCCTTCATAATCTTATATGTTTCTATTAGATTTCCCCTCATTCTTCTGAATTCCAATGAGTATAATCCCAGCCTACTCAGTCTCCTCATAATCCAACCCTCTCAACTCTGGAATCAACCGAGTGAATCTCCTCTGCGCCCCCTCCAGTGCTAGTATATCTCTTCTCAAGTAAGGAGACCAAAACTGCACGCAGTACTCCAGGTGTGGCCTCACCAGGACCCTATACAGCTGCAGCACAGCCTCCCTGTTTTTAAACTCCATCCCTCTAGCAATGGTAGACAAAATTCCATTTGTCTTTTTAATTACCTGCTGCACCTGCAATCCTACTTTTAGCGATTCATGCACAAGGACACCCAAGTCCCTCTGCACAGCAGCGTGCTGCAATTTTTACCATTTAAAACATAGTCCATTTTGCTGTTATTCCTACCAAAATGGATGACCTCACACTTATCAACATTATACTCCATCTGCCAGACCTTTGCCCACTCACTTAGACTATCTATATCCTTCTGCAGACTTTCAGTGTCTTCTGCACACTTCGCTCTACCACTCATCTTAGTGTCATCTGCAAATTTTGGCACACCACACTTAGTCCCCAACTCCAAATCATCTATGTAAATTATAAACAGTTGCGGTCCCAACACTAATCCCTGAGGCACACCACTAGCCACTGACCGCCAACCAGAAAAACACCCATTTACCCCTACTCTTTGCTTTCTACTGGTCAACCAATCCTCTATCCAAGCCAATACATTACCCGTAATACCGTGGAACTTTATCTTATGTAACAGCCTTTGGTGTGGCATCTTGTCAAATGCCTTCTGGAAATCCAGATACACCACATCCACAGGTTCCCCATTGTCCACCATACAAGTAATGTCCTCAAAGAATTCCATAAAATTAGTTAAACATGACCTACCCTTCATGAACCCGTGCTGGGTGTTCCCAATGGGACAATTTATATCCAGATGTCTTGCTATTTCTTCCTTAATGATAGATTCAAGCATTTTCCCCACTACCGAAGTTAACCTAACTGGCCTATAGTTACCTGCTTTTTGTCTACTTCCTTTTTTAAACAGTGGCATCACATTGGCTGTTTTCCAATCTGCGGGAACCAGCCCAGAGTCCAGTGAATTTTGGTAAATAATTACTAGTGCATCTGCTATTTCCCCCATCACCTCTTTTAGTACCCTGGGATGCATTTCATCAGGGCCAGGAGACTTGTCTACCTTTAGCCCCATTAGCTTGACCAACACTGCCTCCTTAGTGATAATGATAGCTTCTAGGTCCTCACCTGCTATAACCTTCTTGTCATCAGTTTTCGGCATGTTATTTGTGTCTTCCACTGTGAAGACCGACACAAAATAATTGTTTCATGCCTCGGCTATTTCCTCATTCCCAGTTATTAAATTGGCCTTCTCATCCTCTAAAGGACCAATGTGTACCTTCGCCACTCTTTTACAATTTACATATTTATATACACTTTTGCTGCCTGTTTTTATATTTTGAGCTAGTTTACTCTCATAATCTATCTTACTTTTCTTTATAACTTTTTTTGTGGCTTTCTGTTGGCCTTTAAAGATTTCTCAGTCTACTAGTTTCCTACTAATCTTTGCTTTTTTGTCTGTATTTTTTTAAATCTGATACTTTCCTTTATTTCCTTAGACATCCATGGCTGACCATTTCTTTTCCTACAGTTCTTCCTTATCACTGGAATATACTTCTGCTGAGCACTGTGAAAAATCGTTTTGAAAGTCCTGCACTGTTCCTCAATTGACCCACCATAAAAATTTTGCTCCAATTTAACCTTACCTAACTCCTCCCTCATCCCATCATAGTCTCCTTTGTTTAAGCACAGGACATTGGTACTGGATTTAACCTTCTCACGCTCCATCTGTATTTTAAATTTGACCATACTGTGATCGCTCCTTCCAAGAGGATCCCTAACTGTGAGATCATTAATTATTCCTGTCTCATTACACAGGACTAGATCTAGGATAGCTTGCTCCCGCGTAGGTTCCATTACATATTGTTCAAGGAAATTATCACGGATGCATTCTATGAACCCCTCCTCAAGGCTGCCATGACCAACCTGGTTTGACCAATCGATATGTAGATTAAAATCCCCCATGATAATTGCTGTACCATTTTACATGCATTAGCTATTTCTATGTTTATTGCCTGCCCCACCACAATGTTGTTATTTGGTGGCCTATAGACCACACCTATCAGTGGCTTCTTCTCCCTGCTATTCCTAATTTCCACCCAAATGGATTCAACCTTTTGTTCAGTAGAACCTATATCATCTCTCACTACCGCCCTGATATCATCCTTAAAAATCAGAGCGACACCACCTTCCTTACCTTCCTGTCTGTCCTTCTGAACAGTTTGATACCCCTGGACATTTAACTCCCAGTCATGACCATCCTGCAACCATGTCTCTGTAATGGCCACTAAATCATACCCATTTGCCATGATTTGCGCCATCAACTCATCCGCTTTGTTTTGAATGCTCTGAGCATTCAGATAAAGCGCCCTTATGCCAGTTTTTGCACCTTCTTTTTGGGTCCTATCACCTCCATTACTAACAGTTCTTGAGTTCTCCTTCCCTTTAAGTTTTTTCCTAATTTTCAATGGAGTTGAAGCTTCCTCATCACCTGCTAACCTGCTGCTTTACCTTCCATTAATTGTCATACTCCCTGCACACTCACTCCTCTCTTCCCCCCTCCTTATTAGTTTAAAGTCCTATTGACCGCCCTATTTACCACCTCAACCTCAGTTCAGAGCAGTAATCAAGGGAGTATAAATTTCATTATCACCTTGCACTTCCAAAGCAGACTTTAAACAAGTGTGAGAACAGAGTAATTTAAGAGCTGTAAGGTTACTCGGGAAATTATAGAGAAAGACGGGCTTCATAGAATGCATGCACATAGCTTGTGTTTCAATGATTATAAATCACGTCTCATTGTAAATCTTGTCTCATTATTAGTGTAAAATGAGTCACAGTAATTAAGTGAGTAAATAAGGCACACACTTACAAGACCTACACCCGTTCCATCATTGGAGGCTTCCATCATTGGAGGCTTCCATCAGGGAGACACCATTTGTCTGATAGCCTGAGAACACTGTCTCATACTCACTTTGCTGCTAGGTATTACTGCAGTGCTTGAGATGACCCGACACTATTCTGACCCACTTCACCAGCTCATCACCACCTTAAGGCCAGTACTTTGAACAGTGACGTCCGGATGGCTTTAACAAACCAATAACTTTAAATAAAGATACCCCACCTCTGGGCTGCCCTCCAGCTTGTGTTCCCAGCTCCATCCGCTGCAGAGGTGGGAATGATGAAAACGGAAAACTTTTGCATTACTTCACTCCAAACTCATATTCTAAACACATCCCTTTCTCATTGAGGCAGGAATCTACAAAGCCAAGAATGGAGGCAGGGCATCTTCATCCAGGTTCATAGACTATAAGATACAGGAACAGGAGTAGGCCATTTGGCCCTTCTAGCCTGGTCTATCATTCTATAGGATCGTGGCTGATCCAACATTTTTTACATCCACTTGCCTGCCCTTTCCCCATAATCCTTGATTTCCCTACTCTTCAAGAATATATCTATCTAAGGACACAAGGACACAAGGACACTGCCCCCACAGCTCACCGCAATGAGGAGATCCAGAGGCTCACAACCATCAGAAAGAAGTAATTCCTCCTCATCTCCTCTGGTCCTAGTCTCGCCATGAGGGGAAACATCCTCTCAGCATTTACCCTATCAAGCCCCTTAAGAATCCTATATGTTTCAATGAGATCACCTTTCATTCCTCTAAATTCCAATGAGCAGAGTCCCACCCAGTTTAACCTTTGCTCATAAGACAATCCCTCTATAGTGGAGATCATCCTCATGATCTTCAGCCTCTGATGAAACAATATTTTCCCTTAAATAAAGGGACAAAACTGTTCACAGTACTTCAGATATGGTGTCACCAGCACCTTGCACAGTTGCAGTCACACTTCCCTACTCTTATACTCCTGAAGTAAAAGCCAACATTCTATTAAGTTAAAGCAAAGATCTGTGGCAACTGGTGATCTGAAACAAAAACAGAAATTGCTGGAGAAATTCAGCAGGTCTGGCAACATCTGTGGAAAGAAAGCAGAGTTAACGTTTCAAGTCCAGTGAACTCATTTCTGATGAAGAGCCACCGGGCCCAAAACATTAACTCTGTTGCTCTCTCTCCACAGATGCTGCCAGACCTGCTGAGTTTCTCCAGGAATTCCTGCTTTTGTTCCAATATTCCATTAGCCTTCCTGATTACCTGCTGCATCCATGTGCTGGCTTTCTGTGTTTTGTTCACAAGTATTCCCAAGTCCCTTTCTGTTGCAGCTTTCTGCAGTTTTCTCCATTGAAGTACTAGCCTGTTCTCTTGTTCCCTCTCCCAATGAACAACTTCACACTTTCCCACATTATACACCATGTGTTATTTTCATTTTTGGTCTGCTCTGGTTCTGATTGGGTCGAAGCATGACAATAGACTGCAAGCTCCATTATAGGGCTCCCAGGCTGAGCTCCATCACAGTTCTCCCAGGCTGAGCTCCATCACAGGGCTCCCAGGCTGAGCTCCATCACAGTTCTCCCAGGCTGAGCTCCACCACATGGCTCCCAGGCTGAGCTCCATCACAGGGCTCCCAGGCTGAGCTCCATCACAGTTCTCCCAGGCTGAGCTCCATCACATGGCTCCCAGGCTGAGCTCCATCATATGGCTCCCAGGCTGAGCTCCATCACAGGGCTTTCAGGCTGAGCTCCATCACAGGGCTTTCAGGCTGAGCTCCATCACAGGGCTCCCAGGCTGAGCTCCATCACAGGGCT
>NC_063355.1:36788227-36812614 GCF_021869965.1 Rhincodon typus | reverse complement strand
CAGGCTGAGCTCCATCACAGGGCTTTCAGGCTGAGCACCATCACAGGGCTCCCAGGCTGAGCTCCATCACAGGGCTTTCAGGCTGAATCCACCACATGGCCGTCATGGTCAGCTCCATCACAGGGCTCCCAGGCTGAGCTCCATCACAGGGCTTTCAGGCTGACTCTACCACATCGCTGTCATGGTCAGCTCCATCACAGGGCTCCCAGGCTGAACTCCATCACAATGATCCCAGGCTGAGCTCCATCACAGGGCTTTCAGGCTGAATCCACCACATGGCTGTCATGGTCAGCTCCATCACAGGACTCCCAGGCTGACTCTACCACATCGCTGTCATGGTCAGCTCCATCACAGGGCTCCCAGGCTGAGCTCCATCACAATGCTCCCAGGCTGAGCTCCATAATAGGGCTCATAGGCTGAGCTCCATCACAGTGCTCCCAGGCTGAGCTCCATCACAGTTCTCCCAGGCTGAGCTCCATCACAGAGCTCCCAGGCTGAGCTCCATCACAGCTCTCCCGGGCTGCGCTCCATCACAGTTCTCCCAGGCTGAGCTCCATCACAGTGCTCCCAGGCTGAGCTCCATCACAGGGCTCCCAGGCTGAGCTCCATCACAGTTCTCCCAGGCTGAGCTCCATAATAGGGCTCCCAGGCTGAGCTCCATCACAATGCTCCCAGGCTGAGCTCCATCACAGTGCTCTGAGGCCGAGCTCTACCACGTGCTCTCAGGCTGAGCTCCATAATAGGAGTCCCAGGCTGAGCTCCACCACAGGACTGTCAGTGATGAATGTCATTGCCTACAGCAATGTAGTAATGGAGTGAACAAAGCACAGAAAATGCACCTATGATGGCAAGGAAAAAGGCAGCTCAAAATAGTATGAAAGAATTCTATAATAAGGACATTCACAGTGTAATCTTGGGCCAGTTACTGTACCTAGCCTGTAGAGACGAAGTGCGTCCAGTAACTGCGTTCCCTGGAGCTGTGTCCTCAGTGTTGGGATGTCAAATGCGTCGAGTGGATGTTCTTTGCTGTTCTGTGCCTCTGCTACAGCTTCAGGTCTTTGACTAGCAGGCATTTTCCCTTCTGTATCATTCTCCTCTCGTCTTGCTACAAAGCAGTGGACAAAGTGTGCTTCAGAACGCTTCGTAAGGTTTGTAAGAACATCCTAAGATTTTAAAGAAAAGAGATTGAGATTTTATTTGAATTTAGTTGAGAAGAAGTTATTTGGGATACTGTATCATATTATTGGCTTTTGACTGCACTGGAGATTCAGGTACAACGCAAAAAGGACAATGGTAATGTCACCAAAAGTTCTCATGCAATATCTAAACATTCCAGCATTTGACTTTAACCAGACACAATATCATCTCTTCAATTTCCTACTTCCATTGGAAATTGCTGCATAAGTTCTCTTCCAGAAATGAAGATCAAGTGACACACAATATCCACTTCAACTCAGTTAACAATTTTTTTTATCAACATGATTTGAAATCTTTTACATTCTGAAATACAACCTAGCTTCTAATTTTAACTGAGTTTGACCTGGCTATGTGATAAGTGACTGCTCTCAGGCAAATGGTCAGGCCATAAAAGATTCTTAGACACAATTTTCACCCAATTTTACAGGGATTTTAATTCTAACCCGTGGAGACCAAATTTCCTGGGACTCAAAAATCCCAGCAAATAAAAGGAGGTGAAGCAGATCAAGGAGGTCAGAGCTTTTACAGCACGGTTGTGGGCCAAGAGGAATCATAGAATCCCTACAGTGTGGAAACAGGCCCTTCGGCCCAACAAGTCCACACTGACCCTCACGGCATCCCACCCAGACCTATTCCCCTATAACCCACCTAATTTACACATCCTGAACACTATGGGCAATTTAGCATGGCCAATCCACCTAGCCTGCACATCTTTGGACTGTGGGAGGAAACCAGAGCACCCAGACAAAACCCACGCAAACACGGGGAGAATGTGCAAACTCCACACAGACAGTTACCCAAGGGTGGAATTGAACCCAGGTCCCTGGCACTGTGAGGCAGCAGTGCTAACCACTGTGCCACCGTGCCGCCCCTTCATTTATTGCCCATTCTGAATTGGCCTTGAAAAGGTAATGGTGTGCTGCCATCTTGAATTGATGCAAACATTGGCGTCTAGGGACATGTTGGGTGCTGTCAGAAAGGGAGTTCCAGGGCTTTGATCCAATGACAATGATGGAATGGCAATAAACATGCAAATCTGGATGGCGTATAGCTTGAAGGGGAATTTGTAGGTGGTGGTGTCCCCATGCCTCCGCCACTGTTGTCCTTATAAATGGTCGAGGTTACAGGTTTGGAAAGTGCTGTTTGAGGACTCTTGGTGAGTCGTTGCATTGTAGCATTGCATCAGTGGTAAAGGGAGTGGATGTTGTAGATGGTGGACGGGGTGTCAAATAAGTGGGATGGTATCAAGCTTCTTGAGTGTTGTTGGAGCTGCACCCATTCAGGCAAATGGGGAGTATTCCATCACACTCCTGACTTTTGTCTTGTTGATGGCAGATGAAGATGCAGGAAGCAGTGGTGAATTGCTTGCTACAGAATTCCTAGCTTTTGACCTGCTCTTGCAGCCATAGTATTTTTATAGCTGTTACAGTTCAGTTTCTGATCAATGGTAAGCCTCCAGGATTTTGATGGCAATGTCATTGACTGTCAAGGGATGATGGTTGGTTTCTCTGTTGTTGGAGATGGTCATTGCCTGGCACTTCTGTGGAGCGAGTGTTTCTTGCCACTTACCAACAAAAGCCTAGATATGGTCCAGGTCTTGCTGCAAACGAACATGAAATGATTCAGTATTTGAAGAGTCACAAATGGCACTGAACATTGTGCAATCATCAGCAAACATCTCCAGTTCTGACTTTATGACGGAGGGAAGGTCATTGATGGAGCAGCTGATGTTGTTGGGCCTAGGACAACTACTCCTGAAGAGATATCCGGGAGCTGAGATAACTGACCTCCAACAACCATAGCCATCTTCCTACATGCTCAGTATGATTCCAACTAGTGGAGAACTTTAAACTATTTTCCATTAGCAACATTACATCTCCTTGATGCCTTACTCAATTGAATGGTTCCTTAATATCAGGGCAGGCACTCTCACTTTAACTCTGGATTTCAACTCTTTTATCCATGTTTAGATCAAAGCTGTACTGAGATCAGGAGCTGTGTTGCCCTGGCTGAACCTAAATTCAGTTATTCCTTTGTAAGTGCTGCTTAACAGATCTGACAATGACCCTTTCCATCATTGATGATTGAGAGTGGACTGATAGGGGTGTTAATTGGCTGGGTTGGATTTGGCTTTTGTGCACAGGAAATAACTGGACAATTTTGCACATTATTGGGTAAACGCCAGTCCCCTGTAACACAAGTGTGCTTGATTGGCCTCCAATGGGTATTTCAAAGGTGCCTACTGCAGGTTTAACTTATTGGACTATTCCAGACACCCTGTGGTAGGCATGGAGCAGTTCACTATGTCGTTGCTTCTCATTCCCAGAGATCCTCCTGACTCAATAAAGAGGTCTGCTCATGTGTCAGATAGTATCCCTGCCTCTGAACCAGAGGTCCAAAGTTCAAAACTACCCTAGAACATCGTAGTCAAAAGATGTGTATTCATAACATGGGCAAAATCTCAACTCACAAATCCTTCCAATAAATGCTGGGTACTAATAATGGGACCACGTCAGACATGTGATGGAAAAAAACACTAGAGTTTCTATATGACCTAAAGTTCCAGGTTACAACATGCTTGGAAAACATTTGCCACAGCAATGCAGAACTCCCCATGTGAATTATACTTCCACCATCCCATTGTTCTGGGTCAGAACCCTGGAAATTCAACCCGCTGTTTCTCGTTATGTTGTGCCAGGTATGCAACTCTTTGCCACCATTGTAAGCTGGACTGTACCCAAAATGGCCATTAATATAGCAGTTATCTTGAAACACAGAAAACAGGAGCAGAATTAGGCCATTCAGCCCTTCGAGCCTGCTCCACCATTCATTATGATCATGGCTCATCATCCAACTCCACACTCTGTACTTGCTTTTCCCCCCATACCCTTTGATCACCTTAGGCCTAAAGCCTAATCAAACTCTTTCTTGAAAACAAATTGCAACCAAAAGAAATAAAAGGTAAAGTATGAAGTGAAAGGAAGGCTAAAATATTAAGACTAAATGGGTAATTTTGATTTAGAGTAATTTTGCAAAGCTGCAAATTGCCCATTTTACATCTCTCCTGAATTTTCCTTCTAGTACTTTCCATCTTAAAAGTAGTCCCAGCAGCCTGTCCAGAACTCAGTTCTGGGATTGAATTCGATGGGCTTCCATCAGTTTAATTGTGTTAAACACAAATGAATGGAGCCCATTGCATCTATCCTTGGTATAAATATAACCCCATCCTGAGAGCTCAATCTGTTAACACTTACCACTTGTAGCTTGATTCGTGCACATACAGAACTTCTCTTCACAGCTGCAAAGCTAGTGCTGAATGTCTTCCGGACACAACCTATCCTTTGCAAAGCCTGCTGGGAAGTGCCTTCCAAACCAGACACTGACCGACATATCATCGGGATTTTAGATCGTGAAGAGAAAAGTCGCTTGAGGAATTCACTAGTTGAAGGAAACAATGGATGGATTAGTTGTGTTTCATTGTCATTGCTATGTTCAACAGTGATGCTCTGAAGACTGAAGTTCAAGATTTAACTCCTTGCTGTCTGACACTTTCACATGATCCACCTACTCTTGCCACTTGTCAATCTCATTGTTATTTGGGTATAAGCTATACCAGATCAAGATAAACCAGATGCAGGAGCACATTACCACAGATGCTGGAAGCTGTGCTGAAAACAACAAATGTTAGAGATCAGAGATAAAGGGTCTTCTAGACTCAAAACTTAATCTCTCTCCATGGATGCTGTCTGACTCAAGATAAACCAGAAAGAGGTAAAGTTGTCGGTATTTCCAAATGAAATTGCATTGAACCAACCCTAATGGTTGATTATAGAGTGCCATTGGCTGAACCCATGAAAATGCACTTCAGTGATCACATTTTTTGACAGTGGTCTTCTGGACCACAATGCTGCATGTATGCTGTAATTCTAGAAAATGAGTTCTTGACTCTCAACAGAAACCCTATGGCCACTTACACTTGAGTTCTAAGTAAATTGTCCAACTTCACCCCAGGTTATCTGCTGCTGAAACTCTCATCCATGCCTTTATTACCTCTAGACTTCACTCTCACAAGCCAGTCCTGGCTGCACAATCTTCCACATTCCACCCTCTGCAAGTTTGAAGTGATTCAAAACTCTGCTGAATTAATTCACATTGAGTCCCTTTTACCACCTGCCCCTATGCTTACTAATGTAAATTGGACACTGGTCAAGCAATATCAATCTTAAAATTCTCATCCTTGTTTTCAAATTCACATGACCCAGACCCCTCATCTCCTCCAACTCCACAACGCTTCAACATATCAATTGTCCTTTAATTCTAGTCTCTTAGGCATCTCTGATTTATACCCCCCATTGTAGCTATGCCTTCAGTTGCCAAGGCTGTGAGCTCTTGAATACCATCTCACTGTACCTCTTCATCTTGCTACCTCGTTTTCCTCTTTTAAGAAACTTCTATGGCTACTTCAGCTGGCCAAGCTTTTGGTCATCTGACCTAATATCTCCATGTCATATTTGATTTTATAAGTTAGGAAGAGTTTTATGATAATTTAAAATGTTACAGATGCAGTTAAATTATGGCTAAGTAGTGGGTAAATATCTGGTATAATGTGGGAAAATGTGAAACTATTTATATTGGTGGGAAGAATAAAAGACGTATATTATCTATATGGCAAGAGATTGCCCTGAAATGCACAGGGGCCTGGGTTTCCTGGTGCATGAATTGCAAAAGGTCTACAAGGCAGTACAGCAAAACTCATAGAATCTTAGTAGCTCTTCCAAGGGGAATGGAATACAAAATTAGAAGGCTATGCTTCAGCTGTAAAGGACATTTGTGAGGCCATATCTGAGGTACTATGTACAGCACTGGTCTCTTTATTTAAGGAACAATGTAAATGCTTCTGAAGGAGTTCAAATGTTAACTAGACTAATACTTGGAACTGATGGGATGTCTTATGAGAAAAGATTGAAACATGTACGATCCTGGGGTCTTGACAGGGTGCATGTGGAAAGGATGTTTCTTCTTACGAAGGGGTCACTGTTCAAAATGAGGGTTTGCCCAATTAATAGCGATAAGGAGAATTTTTTTCTCAAAGACGGTCCTGGGTCTTTGAAACACACTTCCTCAAAAGGTGTTAGAAGTAGAGGCTTTGAAAATTTTAAGGCAGAAGTAGATAGATTCTTCATAAATTATGGACTGAAAGGTTATTGGGGAGAATTTAGAACAATCTACATGTACCTGACTTACTTAAGGGAGAAAAAAAATTGGGAAAGGGGAATGAGGGAAAAGAGAGAGGGACTGATGGAATGATCCTCGATAGAGCCAGCATAGACTGAAAGGGTCAATTCATTTCCTTCTGTCCTGAGCTATTCTTTTATTCTATGATACTTCCCTTTTTTGTTGATACTGCTGCCACATAATTGAAGATAACTTAAGGCACTAGCAGAGACCAGATGTATGGTGAATGAGTGAAACTGTCCCCATTTTAGGATAAGGAAAAAGGTAGCCAGTCCACAGGAACAAAATGAACTGCCAAAAATATCAAACTCATGAAATTATAACAAGATTCTGCATAAAGCATATACAAAAATTGGCGGCATAGCTCCACTCCATCCCTGAAAACACCAATCAGATATAGCTCCATGTGGACTGTAAATTGAGGATTCCTTCAATTCATCCTTATTATAGCATGAAGCTTGTTCATGAGAAGCTATGTGAAGATGGACCACAGGAGCCTGACTCTTAACTATCATCACCTAGTGTTGGTTCAACTTGACCAGCCCCTCAGATTAGCTTGGTTGATCATTCCCCTCTCTTAACCCATTGACACTGAAGCCAATTGCCACACTGTCACTCTGGCTAAGATCAGGTAACGCAACAAAGGCCAGAACTCTTACCTGCAAGACTCAATTGGTGATGCAGTTTGCAGTTTTCTATATTTTAGCCAACATAACATATACCACAGAGAATCGGGCTCTTGTTGAGTCAGATATCTTGAAGTTTATTTACAACAATACCAATTCACAAAGGTTACAATATCATAGACCTACACACATGATCTGAGTTCTATGATTACTGACGTTTCAATACATTGGATAACTGACTGATTGAAGACATTGCACTGGCCTCATTGCACAGTGAGAATGACGAAAGTTGAAGCAGATAATCAGGAAAGCTAATGGATTTTTGGCCCTTGTTTCAAGGCATTTAGCGTTTGAGAGTAGGGAAGTCTTACTGCAAATGTACATGGTGCTGGTGAGAACTGGAGGACTCTGAGCAGTTTTGGTCCCCTTCTTTAAGGAAAGATATTGCTTCATTGGAAGCAGTTCAGAGAAGTTTCACGAGGATGATCTCTGAAATGGAATGATTGTCCTATAGCTAAGGCTAAACAGGTTGGGCTAAACTCTCCGGAATTCAGAAGAATGAGAGGTGATCTCATTGAAACATGTAGGATTCTTAAAGGACCTGACAGGGTAAATGCTGAGAGAATGTTTCCCTTTGTGGGAGAGTCTAGGATCAGAAAATATAGTCTCAGAATAAAGGGGCCGCAATTTAATACTGAGATGAAGAGGAATTTCTTCTCTTAGAGGGCAGCGAGTCTTTGGAACTTCTTGCCACAGACAGCTGTGGGAGCAGGCTCCTTGTGTATATTTAAGGTGGAGATAGATAGATTCTTGATCAGTCGGGGTTAAGGAGAAAAGTCGGGAAAGTGGATGCAAGGAGTTTTGGATCAGCCATGATCTTATTGAATGGTGAAGCAGGCTGGAAGGGCTGAATGGCCTACTCCTGTTCCTATTTCTTATGGCCTTGTGATTACATATTTTGTTGTTGTATAACTGCCTTAAAGTTCTAGAATCCTTGCCTTGATACAACGTTCGATTCATGTTTTAGTTTCTGGATCTTAGCTGGTCATCTTGTCTATGGGCTAGAACACTTACAGTCTGGATTCCTGCAGTAGCTGGCTGGCGTTCTCCAATGAGAGGTTTTGCTTGGCTTTGTTGATCCAGCCTGTCAGGTCATACCTCACAGGATCTGTACCGAGCTGGTGTGCAATCACAAACTGCTGTTCCTGCTCGCACCTCCTCACTGGCTGGTTCTCTGTGAGCACAAAGGCATCAATGAGACACGGGCAGGCTTGAGCGAATTCATGTTAAATATTCAGATCTCAAGAAGCAGAATCAGATTAAACTTTACCACAGAAAATGCAGATGAAGGAAAACATGAGGGTGAAGGGATGGGTGTGGCCAGGCAAGAAGAAGGTCCTTCCTGCTCCAAAAACTCTACCAATGAATATTTTAATATGGCTTCTTAAATAATTAATGATCAAGGACTTGCCCAAACCGTTTTCTTTTTCATAGAATACTCATAGAATCCCTACAGTGTGGAAATAGGCCCTTTGGCCCAACAATCATAGAATCCCTACAGTGTGGAAATAGGTCCTTTGGCCCAACAAGTCCACACCAACCCTCACGGCATCCCACCCAGATCCATCCCCCTATAACCCACACATCCCTGAACACTGCGGGAAAGTTAGAATGGCCAATCCACCTAGCCTGCACATCTTTGGACTGTGGGAGGAAACCAGGGCACCCGGAGGAAACCCAGGCAGACACGGGGAGAATGTGCAAACTCCACACAGACAGTCACCCGAGGGTAGAATCGAACCCAGGTCCCTGGTACTGTGAGGCAGCAGTGTTAACCACTGAGCCACTGTGCCACCCTGTTCTTTGCTGAGATGTGGGCATCACTGCCAAGATATGCACTTGCCGCCCATCCTTAAGTGCCCTTGAGCTGAGAGGCTCACTCAGCGATTGCAGAGGACAGTGAAAAGTCAACAACACTGTTGTGGGTCTGGAGTCACACATAGACCAGACCAGGTAAGGATGGCAGATTTCCTTCCCCAGTGAGCCAGATGGGTTTTTACAACAGTCAACAATCAATGATAGCCCCATGACCACCATCACTGAGATTTGCTTTCTTTTCCAGATTTCATTAGTGGATTTAAATTCATCAAATGCTGTAATTGTACCCATATGCCCAAAGTGTTAAATCAGGACTCTGGATCACTAATCCAATGAAGTTACTACTGCCCCTCCAGTCCTCCCTTAATCCCATTTGCCAATCCTGATTTTGCTCCTCATACATGATTTAAGTACAGCTTTTTTTTTATTTTCTTGTTTGCAGTCTGTGTGTCAATCTGATTTATTGAAGAGTCTCATTCCTCTTTGTCTTCTTCACAGACATTGTGGGTGGTAAATGACTAAATGCATGAAAATCGCCACTCAGAAGCCCTGGCAAAAGTCTAGCAAAAAAGATAAAACTCCTTTCTCACCTCTTACAAAGAGAGATGTGGATCGGTTCGGACTATATTCACTAGACTTTAAAAGAATGAGGGGTGATTTCATAGAAACCTACCAAATTCGAACAGAACTAGACAGGTTAACACAGGAATGATGTTCCCAAGGACTGGGAAATCCAGAACCAGCGTCACAGGGGTTAGGAATATGGATGGTCATTTAGGACAGAGATGAGCAGAAATTGCTTCATCAAGTATGTTGAACCTGTAGAATTGTCTGTCATAAAGACCAGTTGAGGCCAAAATATTGAATGCTTTCAAGAAGGAGTTACATATAGTTCTTATGGCCTCATAGGATGAGGGGAGAAAGCAGGAATAGGGTCTTGGTTAATCAGCCAAGATTATATTGAATGGTGGAGCAAGCTTGATTAGCCAAATAGCCCACTCCTCCCACTTATTTCCTTTGTTTCTATGTAACCTTTCTGAGGATTTTATATCTTCATTGAATTATATTGCCTATAACTGTCCATAATGCCCTAGTTTTGGCTTAAACAATAATATAGAGAGGTCTAACATGATGCTTTCATATTCCTTTCTTCAACTCATAAACTCAAGCAAATCATCTGATCAATTTGTCTTGTCACATTTAAGGATCTATCAATATGAATGCCATGGTTCTGGGGCCTCTCTCCTGTTTTATTTTTGCATAGTTTAATGCTCCACTATAAATTTGTGCTCACAACAGGTTGGAAAAAGAGAAGACAAAGTCAAGAAATGTCTTCAGGTTTAGATTTCAAAGTAATGCTCTTTATTATACATTAATACTAAATACTACTATACATGGTAATCACAGATAGATCAAGTTCATATTTGAAAGGTATATTACGTAAAGATTAATCTATGTTGTTCATGTGTGTATGTTCTCACAATCTTCCTAGTCTAGTGTATTCTGATGTAGTAGCGTCTGTTTAATGTGGTCCGCTCTAACTCTGCCCACACTATGTTCAGTGATGTGCAGCTCTGCAACATCATCACAAGGTTGCTCCAGGGTCCTGAAGCCCTTTGAAATAACTGCACAGAGGCCCACTTCATCAAGTCACCCTTTATCTACTGGTGCACAGTACCCTGGCTATGACCAGCCAACTCGAAGTCAGTCCCCCTGGAATGAGGAGATTCTAATCCCCTGGTTATATTGGTCAACCAGGGCTTTTCTGATTTGCCCAGGTTAACAACCCCAATCAAGGATCTCATAGTCAACAAGATCCAGCTGGTTCCAGTCGCAACACTTACACTTGTATTTCCCTGCTCAGCCACACGTGTTAAAATTGTGACATTATCTGGTAATCTCTGTCCACACTGTGCTGTTCAAAGCTTCAATCCATGCAGGGTATCGACTTTCCATGTCCATGCTACAACAATGGCCACACTTTGTTAGCTGTGAACCACTTTGGGACATAATAAAAACATTAAAAACACTAAATAAATGCATGAGAGAACAAGGTGCAGGGCTGGATGAACACAGCAGGCCAAGCAGCACTCCTACTATCTCTGAAATAAATGCATGGTTTTTTTTGCCTCTGGCAGGAAGGGTGTGAAAACAAAGTGATAAACAAGGTTTCATGCTCCTTCCATCAGCCAGTCTCAGAGTAATGTTGTCAAATACTCCAGACTTTAGATTTACAACCTTTGTCTATCTGTTGTAGCTCTGGGACAGGTCAGATCTTTGGGTAAAGGAAGGCTGAGGTTATGGATTTTTGCACTTGTTCTTTGCTGCGGCAACATGAACATCTTAATAACAGACGAAGCAAAACAACACACACACATTAACGATTTGTTTAAATCACTGCATTGTTGGATCATTACTCGAATTTATCTGATGAATTCTCAGGGTGAGAAACAGATGTTATAAACATCTAATGGTTTCAGTACTCAACAAGGAATACCTGAGCAAATATCTGTGTTGATTTCTTTATTAGCTGCTTGCACTGACATCAACATTAATCTATCATTGAGTGAGCAGATACCATTTACCAGAAACACATTACTGAAGATAGGCAATGATGTTTTCCCAGATACTGTGCTCAATAAATCATCACCAATCTGTTCATTATACCTTAGCAACTGATCTCTTGAGTCCACTAATTAAAATAACAAATTAGAGCTGCCAACTCCCATACTTTTTCTTTGTACATACTTTACAAAGTACACCATCTTTTTTTTTCTATCATTACCTTCTTTGTCAACTCCCTTCTTCTCAAAGTAGGAACAGAAGCGGTCAAGGACAGTGGCATCATTGGATCCTTGAACTAACGCCGCTTCATCCAGAATCCAGAGAAGACCTTTGGGTTCCTCATCCCGTGTAGATGGCTGAACCTTGAACTGAAAGATAAAGCACTAAATGTGAGGGTCAGCAGAGAAACTAATTGCATTTGCCATTTGATTTTCATATAGCACACCTGCATGGAGCAAAAGGAAGATATCAAAAAGCTGAATGTGGATCTGTGAGATAACTTTGCCCTCCACTGAGTATCTGTTTGACAGAGCAGTGTGTTTAACTGCTTCTGAGGTGTTCCTTGGAAGTAATATTGAATGCTGAGCATGTTCAGCTGTTTGAATTCTGGGACTTAAGTCTGCATTCAGCTTATATTGAAGTCCTATCTTTCTGCCAGTTAAAAAGGAACAATAAGAGTCTGTGACTGAATTTTAAATGAACAACTGTCAGGGATGTAAGAGTGACAGAGAAAAGCACTAAAAATTAGCTCAAAAATGGAAGGTTTGCATGGGTCACACACATATTACACGCACATTTCAGAAGATGAACCTAAGGTGTGTAGGAGATCGCCTTTCACTCAGGGGCCTGTAAGAACCGCAAATATTTAATTTGAAAATAAAAACTTGGAAATTGGAAGATTGGATACTGCTGTGTTGCAGAGAACATATGACTTTTTTTTAATGGCTTGAAGCAAGAATGGAACTGTGTGGAGTTTGTCTATTGGTTACACAAGAGTGGTAAAGGCATGCAGCATGGAGGCAGGCACTTCAGTCCAACTCATCCATATCAACCAGATAGCTCAATCTGACCTAGTCCAGCATTTGGCCCATGTCACTCTAAACCCTTCCTATTCATATTCCCATTCAAATGTCTTTTAAATGTTGTAATTGTACCAGCTTCCATCACTTCCTCTGGCAGATTGTTCCACATAAGCGTCACCGTCTGTGTAAGAAAGGTACCCCTCAGGTCCTTTTTAAATCTTACTCCTCTCACCTTCAACCTATGCCCTTTAATTTTGGAATTCCCCTATCCTGGGAGAAAGACCTTGGCTATTCACCCTATCCATGCCCCTCGTGATTTTGTAAACCTCTATAAGGTCACCCCTCAGCCTCTGAACCTCCAGGGAAAATAGCCCCAGCCTGTTCAGCATCTAGCTCAAACCCTCCAACCCTGACAACATCCTTGTAAATCTTTTCTGCTTCCTTTTCAGTTTAACAACACAAGGGTCATGTAACTTTTGGAGAAGCTGGATTTGATATTTTTCTGAGACAAGTTGGCACAAGGTGCCTTTGTGTTGAAAATAAAACTGCCCAGCAAACAGCTTTTGGAATTGTTTTAAGATGTAGTTTGTTGCAGTCGCACAATCTTTTATCTAAACTGGGAGCACTTTATGCTGACACGGATTGTAGTCACTGGAACGAGGGCCAGGTTGATCCCATTGACTCTGAGATCCTTGATTGGGGCTGTTGACCTGGGCCAATCAGGGAGCCCCGGCTGACAGATATTAGCAGGAGATTCAGAGAGTCTCATCATTCAAGGGACTTGCTCTGAGCTGGCTGGCCAGAGTCCATATACTGCCCAAATGTAAATAAAGGGTGGCTTGGTGATGGGACCCCAGCCTCTGTGCAGTTATTTCACTAATAGTATAAAACATATTCCATTCTTCAGCATAGCCACTCCACACCCTGATGGTTACAAATGTCCCCTCCCTCCGATTACTCTCCAAAATAAACACATGACACTATTCGGCAGGTGTGAAGTGAGAGCATGTTACATAGGCGCCTGTTTGCATATTTTTGAAATCCCGTTGAATATTAACTTCAGCTGTCAACTAACAAGTTCAACAATTCATATGCAGTTAGTTTTGGTCTAAACCATGGACGTGTCTGGCTGCATGCTCTTAAAATCTCTTGAATGTGGCCTGGTTTACCAGTAATAGAAAGGAACTCCTTCTCAAGGGTAACTAGGGTTGAGTAATACATGCTGGTCACATCCCGTGAGTGAATAAAAACAAAACTAAATATATATTCATCCCCACCTATTACTCTAATTTGAGCAGGACTGAGCAAAATATAAGAAGACATTAATAAATGTGTAGAATGGAGTGTAATTAGGAATTTTTTTTTGGCTATTCACCCTATCCATGCCCTTCATGATTTTATAAAGCTCTATAAGGTCACCCCTCAGCCTCCGATGCTCCAGGGAAAATAGCCCCAGCCTATCCAGCCTTTCCCTATAGCTCAAACCCTCCAATCCTGGCAACATCCTTGTAAATCTTCCCTGCACCCTTTCCAGTTTAACCATTAAAAAAATGTAATTAGGAAATTAACCTCAATATTAATAAGTTTAAGAAATAAATGTTGGTAGGAAGCATAAAAAGTCACATGCTCCTTTAAAAACAAGTATTTAGGTGGGAAACAGACACAGAGAGACATGGAAAAATATTCTTAAATCACTAATGGCACAGATAAACAGCATATTTGAAATAGCAAAGATTCACTGGTGGTCATTTCTAGAGGGCCAGCACTGGAAAGCAGAGAAGCCATATTTAACTTGTATGGAACCTTTGGAGTTGGGTTTCTCAACAATAAAAAAGTCAAAAATTTAAAGATGCATTTTTTGATTTTTATGACTTTACCAAAATTAAGTTTCCCCAGCACTTTCTGTTTGCGTTTCAGGGAAAATGATGTCTGCCAGGGGCCTGATTTTGAAGCTTGCAGCTCATACAATGTTATAGTGGAAAATGCACCAATATTTCATCAAAGGTGTTCAAATATCAGACCAACTGTCATGTTAAACCTGATAACGAAAGGTGGAGTAGGATAAAACATTTTAGCTGAAAGTGATTAACCGGCTCACAGTGACAGGGTCATGACAGGTTGTGAATTACCTTTAATTTGCCTTAGAATTTGTTGCCATTTGAGTGACAAATGTTTCCAACGAGATGTAAAATGTTATCCGTTTTAGGAACCTGGTGTTACATCAATCACTCACAGACAGGTTAGGCTGCAGAGGCTGAGAGCATTGATTGAGACCTATGGCGTCATGACAGGCTCAGATAAGGGAGGGAAAATAAAGTTTCCTCGGTTAGCTGAAAGTACAAGGACTGAAGAATGCTAATTGAAGGCATTGGGCAAGAAACACAGGGGATATGGGGGTGGAAGGAATATTTTTATACAGCGAGTAGCAATAACCTGGAACTCGGTGCCAATGGAGAAGGTGGAAGCAGAGACAGTCAATGATTTCAGAAGGATATTGAATGAGAACCTGAGGGGGATAAACTTACAAGAGCTTCAGATAGAGAAAGTGAATGGGACTGACTGAATGTTCAACAGGGAATGAGGCTGGACTCCATGGGCTGAAGAGTCTACTTTTGCAGCGTAAAGAATCTATGACTATAAATATCTATAACAGGTTAAATACAGGTCAGTTGCTCCTTCAGCATCTATAGGCAATAACACCCAACTCATAAGAGACTAGGTAGGCCCCTCCTTGCAATTCCATTTTGATTCAGCCCCCTCCCTCTCACTCTAAATCTCCCTCATCTTTGATGCCCTTAATGGGTTTTGCATGTAAACAATTCAATTGAAAACACAAGTGATTTACTGGGGCTGGTTAACAGATGAAAATAATGCCATGGATGACTTGGTGATGGGGAAAAGATGTTCCATTGTGTGTAAGAGTACTTCTGGGTATAAAAAGAAAGGGTCTTGAGAAGCTAGGGATGTTTTCCTTAGAGAATAGAAAGCTGAGGGTGGAGGGGGTGGGGTGATATTAGGGGGGTGTGGTGGGGGGGTAGGACCTGATTGAAGTCTACAAAATGATGATGGGCATAGATATAGGAAGAAACCCCTGGTAGACAAACACAGAGGCTGGCAGAACCAGCCAAGCCAAGCAGCATCTGGAGGAAAGAAGTCAAGGTTTTGATTATTACCCTTCTTCTTCCCCTTAGTAGCAGGCAGAGTTGTAAGGTAATGGGCAGGAGCTTTAGAAGAGTGGGATGCAGTTGAGAAAATTTTTTTCCACCCAGAGGCTGGTGGTTATCTCAAACTCACTGCTTAAAAAGGGTGAAAGAGGTGGAAATGCCCAAGATATCGAAGAACTATTCAAATGAGCACTTGAAACGCCATAGCATACCGGACTACGGGCCAAGTGCTGGAAAATGGGATGGGGGCTCAGTGGCCAGCATAGATACTATGGGCCAAAGGGCCTTTTACAGGGCTGTAAAAGTCGTGATAGTCCTACTGGACCATAGGCCTGCTCTCTCATTAGACAGAGACAGCTGCTGATGGTTTATCCTGAGGGTCACCATGCCTCAAATGAGGGGAGAGATTGAGAAGGAGAGGCCTTCATGGTAACCTCAGCCGGTGCAAAAATTGGACCCACACTATTGGTGTCACTGCATCACAAACCAATCCAGCCAACTGTGCGAACCAACTGCCTTTTTGTGCTGTAAAAACCGTCTGAACTCCCATATGCAACAAAGTGAGAACTTTCATATCAACTATTTGCCTACCTAAGTGGGAAAGACAATTTAGGGGCAAACGCTGAGCAGTGTTGTGCCATGAACTGCCCATACTACTCTCACACCGAATTCAGCTAATGGCTTCAAACAAAGGATCCTGGGTGAAAAGCTCTCCTCTGACCTCCAATTCCACGGGCTGATTTATGATGAACACGTATCGTTGTGAAGTTATAAAAATATTGCTGCAGTCACCGTACTGAAAGTCTGAGCTGAATATTTCAAGTTCTGTCAATGCTGCTCTGACAGTAATGTGATCACAATGCGAGTCCCAGTGTTAAGAGCATAGGAGCTGACTGTGTGAGAGTGGGTGGATGGAAGTGTAGGATGTGGTTTGTAAACAGTTTAATTGAAAGTCAAAATGTTGATGGCTCACTCAACAAGCCAGACTTTGTGTTTAAAAATAAACAAGGTTTGCTAGAAAACATCCAATTCTCTTTTGGCAAATCTGATTTTCCACTCAATTCCCTTTGTCCTCCTGGACCTCAGGAGAGAAAGCACAACTTGTTCAAGGACTAATCAATCTGAGGAACAGTGTTACTGAAAATGATCAGGAATGAAGAAACAGCCAATGGTTCCAGGGACTGCCTTGAGTTCTATCATTTCCCAAAGTGATGTGACTGAGAGTTGGACAGGATAAAACTTTGTCTTTTTCATTATTCACACTAACACTTTCCTCAGCTGCCTACAGCCAATTAAGCCTTTTGCATTTGCATCACAAGATGAAGGACACAGAAGCTGCAAAGACAGAAGTGAAACTTAAGCTAACTGTGTGATCCAGTCAAAGTTTGTCTGTCAGCGCTCGGTAATCCAGAGAAATATAGGAGACAAACACAGAGAATGCTGGAGAAACTCAGCTGTTCTGGCAGCATTCTATGGAGATAGAAACAGAGTTAACATTTCATGTCTTCTTTCAGAAATGAAAACATGTTGGAATTTTTTTAATATATTTTGACAGGTGGAGGAAAAGCAAAGGCATCCGTGTGCAAAGGTCCAGTGCAAAAGGCAAAGGAGTGACTCGTGGTGGTGGAAGAGAGAAACAGATGTTAATTGGTGTATATTAAGGTGTGAAAGGGAATGAATAAGTGGAAAGCAAAGAAGACACAAATAGAAGGAAATAACAAGGTGTAGAGCTGGATGAACACAGCAGGCCAAGCACCATCAGAGGAGCAGGAAAGGTAACGTTTCGGGTCGGGGCCCAATTTTTTTATTAGCCCATTTCTGAAGAAGGGTCCAGACCCGAAATGTCAGCTTTCCTGTTCCTCTGATGCTGCTTGGCCTGCTGTGTTCATCCAGTTCTACACCTTGTTGTCTCAGACTCTCCAGTATCGGCAGTTCCTACTATCTCACAAACAGAATGAGGCTGTGAGGGAGGGAATGTAAAAAAACTGGAGAATAGACATGGTAAGAGCAAATTACTGCAGATTCTGGAAAACAACAAATGCTGGAAATCACAATAGGGGTCAGGCAGCTGATGAAGATGATTCATCTTCAGACATCTTTTCTCCATCAGCACTCTCACTTAATCTGAACTATCAATATCTTTATTCCACCAGCCCTCCACACCCCACCCAATGAGAGCATAAACGCTGCCCCCTCCACACTTCACGTCAGCTCTGATGAAGAGTCATCTAGACTCGAAATGTTATCTTGCTTTCTCTCCACGGATGCTGCCTGTCCTGCTGTGATTTCCAGCATTTGCTGTTTTCAGTGGAGAACAGACGTGTTGCAGTCAGTTTCTGAAGTTAGTGAAGTCAATATGGAGAGCTCAAGGCTGTAAAATGCCAAAATGAAAAATGAGGTGTTGTTCCTTGAACTTGCGTTGTGTTTCATTGGAAACTGCAACAAGCCCAGGACAGAAGTGTCAAACAAAAACAGAAATTGCTGGAAAATCTCATCAGCTCTAACAGCATTTGTTGAAAGAAATCAGAGTTAATGTTTCAGGTCCAGTGACCCTTCCTAAGAACAAGAGACAAGACTTCTTTCAGAACAGAAATGTTAATATGAAAGTAAGGGGGTTTGTTGAAATGGCTGGGGGTAAATGGGAGGTCAGGGGCATTCTTGTGGACAGTGTGGAGGTGTTCCTCAAAGAGGCCACTCAGTCTGTGTTTGGCCTCACTACATATTGTGAGCAGCGAATGCAGTAGATTAGATTGAAAAGTACAAGTAAAACACTGCTTCACCTTGAAGGTGTGAGTGGTGATTATCCAGGTGGACCTCCTAGAATATGAGTTCCCTGACTGGGGCTGTTAATTTGGTCCAATTAGAGAGTCCTGGCTGACAGATAAGAAGAGAAGTGTCAGACATCCTATTCACACTGACGTCTGGTTCTGAGGGGGCAGGGTCAGATTGAAGGACTCTGTAAATGAAAGATGACTGGCTGACAGGGTATTGGCTTCTGTGGAGTTATTTCAGTGTGTTTGGTGCCTTGGATGGTGAGGAGGGAGGAGGCTGGGTACCATAGTATATTAGCAAACCAAACAGGGCTGAAGTCTCTGGGCTGAATTTTCTGATTGGCATTGTTAAAGGAGGGTGGGGGCGCGGCCTAGTGGTATTATTACAGATAATGTTGTGGGGACCTGGGTTAGAATCCTGCCATGGCAGATAGTGGACTTTGAATTCAATAAATATCTGAAATTAAGAGTCTAATGATGACCATGAATTAATTGTCTACTGTTAAAAAAGCCCTTCTGGTTCACTTATGCCTTTAGGAAAGGAAATTGTCATCTTTACCTGATCTGGCCTACATGTGATCTCAGGCCCATTGACTCTTAGCTGCCCTCTGGGCAATTAGGAATGGGCAAGATATGCTAGCCTAGCCAGGGTGGCCTCAAGCTGTGAATGAATGAAAAAAAGTCACGACGAGTTGCTATGGAGGCCATCAGTGTACTTGCCAGGACAAAGCTCCACAATATGGCCCATTCACAGACTGGGGCCTATGGGCAGGCTGCCAGGGTGACAGACTGAATCAGAGGCACTAGTTGGGGGGAGAGGTGGCGCCACTGAGGTGGAGTGCTTCAACATGGAGTTGGCTGGGAAGTTAAGAAACTTGAACTGAGCAGGGATATCAGTGTATATCGTTGACTCATGCGGTGCAGGGCTGCAGCCTTTCATCGCCAATGACACCACGATGAGAGAGTGCAGGCCCCAACCTGCTACAGGGAGGTGGTCGCAGCTGAACCAACCCCTTTGGAACTCAGCAAGTGACTTCTCTGACGGCTGGAGAATACCAGCTTTATCACAAAATCCCCTCGGTAGGACCTCGACTGAGCTAATTGACGACCTGCCTCTGTGGAGTGAGCTGCACCCCAGTTCATACCCCACGGTAAGAATAAAACCCTGTGAAATGGGGCAGCCGATAGCCTAGTGGTACTATCGCTGGACTGTTAATCCAGAGACCCAGATAATGTTTTGGGGAGCCAGGTTCAAATCCTGCCATGGCAGATGGTGGAATTTGAATTCTATAAATACCTGGAGTTAAGAATCTAATGATGGCCATGAATCCATTGTTGATTGTTGGAAAAACCCATCTGGTTCACTCATGCCCTTTAGGGAAGGAAACTGCCATCCTTACCCGGTCTGGCCTACATATGACTCCAGACTCACAGCAATGTGGTTGACTCTTAGCTGCCCTCTGGGCAATTAGAGATGGGCAATAAATGCTGCCTGGTCAGCGACACCCTCATCCCATGAATGAATAAAGAAAAAAAAAGTGGGTACTCTGGCTCACCACAGTGTTATGAGCTGCTGTTCACAATGAAGCTTCCTGCAGCCATCCCAAAAACCTGTGGAATTCTCTCCCACAGGATGCTGTTGGGGCCATTTCATTAGATATATTCAAGAGGGAGCTGGACATGGCCCTTGCAGCTAAAGGGATCAAGGGTATGGGGAGAGGGCGGGAATGGGATACTGAGATTGCACGATCAGCCATGGTCGTATCGAATGGTAGTGCAGGCTTGAAGGGCCAAATAGCCTACTCCTGGACCTATTTTCTACGTTTCTATGTCTAGGAAAAGTTTTAGACATAAATAAGAAAGACATTCATTGATAATGCATTGTTACATACTCGTTAGGAATAGGAGTGGTCACTCGGTTCACTTGCGCCTGTTCCACCATATGATAAGATCATGGCTGATCCATGTGTGATCTGTCATAACCTGTCACCCCCTTGCTTCTAAGTTTCCTGGGAAACTGACATTAATCCTGGGATGCTGTGATCCTCTTCCAAGAAATGCATAATGAGGAGGAGGACAGCTCCATTCTCAGGAGTTGCCTGAGCAGAGATAGAAAAAAAACCAGTTAAAGTAAAAGTTTAAATAATCTTAGGTAGGGTATATTTGCAGCCAGTGATGTAGCTTAGGAAGAAAAGTAGTTGAACGAATCCAATGTTTTACGGTTGCATTTAGTCAGCCGTGTTAACAGAACAGGCAGGGCACAGACATAGAAACAAGTGGTCACGTCCCAGAGTTACAGAGTATCACATGGGGCAGTGAAATGAGTACAGTCCCATGGGAATGATGTTAGGTCGAGGGCATGTGGCTCCTTTCCCAAGGGAAGTAGGAGGCCAGATATACCATGCTAAAACATGAAGCCATTGTACTGGGGCAATGACCAGATTCGATGTAGTACTCTGTAAGATTAGGTGTCCCATAGAAACAAGGTCAAAGACATAGCAGTGTCCACCTGTTTACCTCCATCACTTCTGTGTCCATGGCCCTGTGTTAATTTATGATTTAAACATCAAAGATTTGACCATGATCGGAACAGAATCAGATGTATTATATTTGGGGTGACTCAGTGGTTAGCACTGTTCCCTCACAGCACCAGGGTCCCAGGTTCAATTCCACCCTCAGGCGACTGTCTGTGTGGAGTTTGCACATTCTCCCCATGTCTGTGTGGGTATCCTCCCACAGTCGAGAGATGTGCATGAATTGGCCATGCTAAATCGTCCAGTGTGTTTGGGCCAGGTGGATTAGCCATGGGTAAAGCAGAGTTGTAGGGGTTGGTGGGATGGTCTTTGGAGTGTCAGTGTGTAATTGATGGGCTGAATGCCCTGTTTTCACATTGTAAATATTCTATAGATGATTGATATACTTAAATAATGTAAAGCCCATGGAAAAGTAGGAGAAAGATTAATGCTTTGTGACAGCTTGGTAGATCCATATTTTCCCATGGACATTTTTCAAGATGTCACTATTTATTTCCCCACATTCCATATCTTCCATATCCTTCTGATGCAAAATACTTGTTTAGTATCGCCCCCATGTCCTGCAGTTCCATACATAGGCAGCCTTGCTGATCTTTAAGGGGCCCTATTCCCTTCCTAATTACCCTTTTGCCCTTAACGTATTTATAAAATCTCTTTGGATTCTCCTTAACCCTATTTGCCAAAGTTGTCACATGTTCCCTTTTTGCCCTCCTGATTTCCCTGTTAAGTATACTCCTACTGCCTTTATACTCTTCTACGGATTCACTCGATCTCTGCCGTCTATACCTGACGTATGTTTCCATTTTTTTTTGACAAAAGTCTCGATTTCTCTAGTCATCCAGCATTCCCTATACCTACCAGCCTTGTCCTTCACCCTAACAGGAATGCACTGTCTCTGAGCCCTCATTATCTCATTTTTGAAGGGTTCCCACTTTCCAGCTGTCCCTTTACCTGTAAATATCTGTCCCCAATCAACTTTGAAAGTTCTTGCCTAATACCATCAAAATTGGTCTTCCTCCAATTTAGAACTTTAATTTTTAGATCCAGTCTATCCTTTTCCCTCACTGTTTTAAAACTAATAGAATTATGGTCACTGGCCCCAAAGTGCTCCCCCACTGACAACTCAGTCACCTGCCCTGCTTTCTTTCCCAAGAGGAGGTCAAATTTTGCACTTTCTCTAGTAGGTACATCTACATACTGAATCAGAAAATTTTCTTGTACGCACTTAACAAATTCCTCTCCACCCAAGCCCTTAACACTATGGTAGTCCGAGTCTATGTTTGGAAAGTTAAAATCCCCTACCATAACCACCCTATTATTCTTACAGATAAGAGAAATCTCCGTACAAATTTGTTTCTCAATTTCTCACTGACTACTGGGGGGTCTATAGTTCAATCCTAATAAGGTGATCATCCCTTTCTTATTTCTCAGTTCCACCCAAATAACTTCCCTGGACGTATTGCCAGGAATATCCTCCCTAAATCCAGCTGTAATGCCACTCCCCCTCCTCTCTTGCCCCCCTTTCTATCATTCCTGTAGCATCTATACCCTGGAACATTAAGCTAGATATAGAAGATACAGAATGTAGAGAACTAAATAGCAACATCTTAAAATGCATAAAGGTGGATAAATCCCCAGGACCTGAACAGGTGTAACCTAGAACTCTGCTGGAAGCTCGGGAAGTGATTGCTGGGCCCCTTGTTGAGATATTTGTATCATCGATAGCCACAGGTGAAGTACCAAAGACTGGAGGTTGGTGCCATTAGTTAAGAAAGGTAATAAGGGAATTATAGACCGGTAAACATGATTTCAGTGGTGGGCAAGTTGCTGGAGGGAATCTTGTTTTTTTTCAATTTATCCCACCAATCAAAGAACAGTTTCAACCTCAACCAGGACAGTAACGTGTAAGTATGTAATGGATTAATATTTCAAGCCAGGCCATGATGCAGGAGCTTGGATGCATCCTCAGACATAGTTTAGAGCAGACCATCAGGCGAGACAGAGTTAAACCATGTATATAAAATGACACACTCCTTTCATGTCCACAGAGGAAATGTCAAGAAAATAAAGACGAAGCAGCAATGACCCAGCCATTATGAAAGCAAGAAGGAGAGATTAAGGAAGCCGAGGATCTTTCAACTCTGTTCAAACAGGTCTACCACCACTTTCTCATTCATTTACCGCACATGGTTATTCTGGAAGTTAAAAACACAGAAAAAGCTTTCCAACTCAGTTTGTTGTCCTACACTATTCCATTATTTCAGTCAAAATATCACTCTTGCTCGGTAATTTATTCATATTCCCTTTGGAAGATCTTATAAACTAAAACACTATTCAGTTTTCTTGTCATTCATAAGGGTGTTAGGTGAGCACTCCATATTCGGGTAACCAAATCTCACTGAGTGTATTCCTCAAGGTTTGTTCATACAGTCACTGGCTGCATAACATCTACTGATATTCAATCATATAACATCTGGTCATACAATGTCCAATCACATGACATTTAGAGAGAACATTCAAATGTTGCTGCCTCTGCCTCCTAACTAATTTGTCCATCATTCAGTCTCTCCTGAGTTCCACAATAAAAATAGAAATTGCTAGAGAAACTCAGCAGGTCTGGCAGCACCTGTGGAGAGGTAAACAGAGCTAACGTTTTGAGTCCAGCATTTCCAAAGTCCGGTGTTCCAAAAAAGATAGTTAGTGCCAAGTTTCTTGAGTGTTGTTTTAGCTTCACTCACCCAGGCAGGGGAGATGTAGCCCATCACACTCCTGACTTGAGCCTTATCAATGATGGACAGGCTTTGGGAAGCCAAGGGAAGAACTAGTTACCGCAGAATTCCTAACCTCCAACCTCTAATTCCTAACCTCCCAATGACCCTTAGTCACCACACTTGAAACATTAACTCTTTTTTTTGTCTCCACATATGCTGCCAGACCTGCTGAGGCTCTCCAGCAATTTTTGTTCTTGTTTCAAATTTCCAGCATCCGCAGTTCTTTGTTTTATTTACACGGCTAGTTTAGTTCAGTTTCAGGTCTGTGGTAAAGTAGTGGGGAACTCAGCAATGATAATACCATTGAACCCCAGGCAGTGATGGTTAGAACCTCTCTAATTGAAGATGGTTATTGCCTGGCATTTGTGAGGCACAAATGTTACTTGCCGCTACTCAGTCCAACCTGGATGATGCCAAGACAGGCCTTGCTGCATATGGGCATGGATAGTTTCAGGATCTGAGGAGTGTTCATGTGGCTGATATGAGCTGAGCCCCAACATTTCCATAGTTGGCATTCTCTCACTGTCTCTCTCTCTCTCTCACACACACACACACACACACACACACACACACACACACACACACACACACACACACACACACACACACACACACACACACACA
>NC_063355.1:36771625-36788217 GCF_021869965.1 Rhincodon typus | reverse complement strand
ACACACACACACACACACACACACACACACACACACACACACACACATTCTATTAGTGGTTATTGCTATCAGAAGCGTAAACTTCATCTGATTTCCCCTCTCCCACACCAACCTAAAAGCCAGGATGCCTCCTCACCTTCCCACACATGCGCGAAGCGAGATTTATGAACTCTGTGTGGATGAAGAATTGAAGCTGGCCATTCGCATCTCTCATTAACTCAATACCATGCTGGGTGATGCATTCACCCATTAAGTCATCAGGAAGCTGCCTGTCACACCATTAATCATAGGACTCGGTAGTTAGCACACTGTCCTTTCACTTCTAGGACTTGTGTGTGAAGCAGACTAATGAATGCTCTCTGTTCTGTCACCTGCTGTGAAACCTCAGCTCCTGCATCTGTACAATCCTCCAGGGGACGGTGCTGAAGTAGCAGTGTCAGTACACTCTCTGATAACTCAGCCGTTCAACAAATCAGCTGATTCAGGGCAAGGAAATGAAGCTCCAATTCTTGCTACTCTTTAAGGAAACCTTAAATCACCTGAGTCCTTGTACCATTGTCCTTGTGTTGCATGTCCCTGAAACAATTGTGTACCATAATGTTTTCAAATACCCTTTGACAGATCTTATAACGTAACACGTTATTTCATCTTTTTCCTCAATGAAACAGAAGAATGAATAAACTCGTAATAAACAGTTGCAGTGTCACAGCCACAAGCAATCAGAACTAAACTACAAAAATGCATGATGTGGTGATGTACCACAAAGCATTAAGCTCTCAAGCAGTCCTGTTTATATCTCTCAGCCAGGGCTCCCTGATAGGAGCAGATTAACAGCCGCAATCAGGGAACTCTTATTCTATGAGGTCTACCTGGCTGACCTCATTTCTATCACTCCAGTCTTGTTAAATTTTCGATTATAGTTCAGTCTGTAGGTGTCATTACTTGCAGGAATGCGGAACTCCTCCATTCCCTAATCGGTAGCTGATCCATAACCTGTCCAATCCCAACGGTATCCCCAAACCTTGTGCCAGACCTTCCCCTAGAATAAGAGTGTGGAATGTTTAAATCTGCCTCTGGTGGGAAACAAGCTAACATCAAGGTTATCACAGGGTTGGCACAGCAAACAGGTTCTCTGTTCAATGAAGGGTAGCCACTCATCCCATTTCAGAGAAGCACACAGCTGCAGTACAATGTCAGTAACTGGGACAATACCTCAATAGAAAGGTGGCCTCTCAGCCACTTCTTCAAAACATTCATGCAAAAAGTGCCCAGCACCTCACTGAGGTTATGGGTCAGAGCTCCTTTACAGGGCAGCCTTGGTAATACATCCTCCCTGGGGAGAGTCTGGAGCACTGGCAGTCCTACCTACCGCTGGGTGTTCACCTCTAGGCAGTTGATCCTCAACTCCACACCCATTGGATTAAGAAACTGGAGGCCGTTAGACAAATTGCCAATCAGCTTCCATTTCCCACATTTAGCCAAGGTCCTGATGAGCTGAACTGCTATACTTTTCCTGAGGTTGCACACCCTTCCCAGAGCCCAAAACTGCATCAGTAACAATGCTTCCTGTTGGGAATGGGGTTAAATAGGTGGAATCTTACATGGCTGACAACTTTTAGGCCCCTTCCACCTCTGTTCTTAATGTTGATGGTGCCTAAGCTGAAACCAACACTTCGGTGCGAGAAAGAAAGACCTTGCATTTGTATAGCACCTTCCATGACCTCATGATCTTCCAGTGGGCTTTACCATTCATGAATTATTTTTGAGGCACAGTCACTGTTGTAATGTGGTAAATGTGGCAGCTGATTTGCACACAGGAAGCTCCCACAAACAACATTGAGAAACTGAACCAGATAATCCATTTTGAGTGATTTTTGCTGAGGGTTGAGTATTTTGATGGAACATCAGACAGATCTCCTCTGATCCTGCTTGAAGCAGTGTCATGGGATCTTTCTGGCCCAGCTAGGAGGACAGGAAACAGCCATTTTACTGCTAGGCATTCATTTATTGCTGGCGTATCTGCTTTTAAAAACAGCATTCTGTCCAAAATAACTCATATGATGTCATTTACGATTATCACCACCTCGATATTTGTTTGGGGTAGGTAATGACATTACAAGGAACTGAGTGCGAACTTTTTTGTCAAAGGCATTAATATTGTCATCATAACGGACTGAATCTGCCAGTGTTCACTCCTCAAACAATGACAATGCAGTTACAAGTCATTGGCATTTTCTAATACATAAGAGGATTCACAGAGATAGTAGGAACTGCAGATGCTGGAGAATCCGAGACAACAAGGTGCAGGGCTGGATAAACACGGCAGGCCAAGCAGCATCATAGGAGCAGAAAGGCTGACGTTTCGGGCCTAGACCCTTCATCAGAAAAGGGGGAGGGGAAGGGGGTTCTGAAATAAATAGGGAGAGAGTGGGAGGTGGATAGAAGATGGATAGAGGAGAGGATAGGTGGAGAGGAAACAAACAGGTCGAAGAGGCGGGGATGGAGCCAGTAAAGGTGAGTGTAAGTGGGGAGTTAGGGAGGGGATAGGTCAGTCCAGGGAGGACGGACAGGTCAAGGGGGCAGGATGAGGTTGGTCGGTAGGAGATGGAGGTGCGGCTTGAGGTGGGAGGAGGGGATAGGTGGGAGGAAGAACAGGTTAGGGAGGCAGGGACGAGCTGGACTGGTTTTGGGATGCGGTGGTGGGAGGGGAGATTTTGAAGCTTGTGAAATCCACATTGATACCATTGGGCTGCAGGGTTCCCAAGCGGAATATGAGTTGCTGTTCCTGCAACCTTCGGGTGGCATCGTTGTGGCACTGCAGGAGGCCCAGGATGCACATGTCGTCTGAGGAATGGGAGGGGGAGTTGAAATGGTTCGCGACTGGGAGGTGCAGTTGTTTAGTGCGAACCGAGCGTAGGTGATTCACAGCCTTTGTTTTCCTTTGAAATGTCATTGCTTTAATTGCTGCTTCTCTCCAGGCACCTCAGTGGGTGTCTGTGTGATCTCCGCAATCCACTTGAGCTGTTATCCTCTTTACTTCTTTAATCCTGATCACTGACTTGCTCCACGGCTCTTCTATCAGAAGCTAATCCCACTTCTGCTACATTCCTGTCCTGTGGAATTTCCGCCCTCAATCACTTTGCCTTGTCACCTACCTCCCAATCTTCATGCATCTCTGAGAATCCTCCCTCCTTTCCCTTTGAACAATTACCTCTCACTTGCTGCTCAACTAATATCTGTCAGCCAGCATTTTTTCTTTGCTTGACATCCGCAGTTAAATTCTGAGTTTTTTTAATTTTTGAGTACACGTGAAAGGTGTTATAATGCCACAATTAAACTGGTTCTCCAATCAAATAAAATGCCATGTCGGCAGAATTGGAAGGTATATGGTTACCCTTGACATGTGGATACCTCAAACCTACTGCACAGATTCCAATTTCAGAGATGGATCAATTTGTTCCCCAAGCCCCCTAGTTGTTGTAAATCATTGCAGTCCAAGTGTTCCAAGATCCTATTGGAAACCCTCCATTTTGCTTACTTGGTTTGAGGTTTGATCGATGACAGCCACTGTAGATGCTGGAGAGGTTTCAGTCATGTCAATTGTCACCTGAACCTTTTCCTGTTGAAAAAGATCAAAACCATAGCTTTAAACATCTTTAGTATCCAGTTTGCAGTTCTGGAAATGTATAAAACCATGAACAATCAGATTTTTTATTTTTAATACCTGTACATATTATTATGCATAAATGGCACATCAAATTTTAAAACTGTCCTTATTGATTAAAGGTCTGAGGTCCACCACACCTTACCTTACTTGAGATTTCCAGCTAATCATAGATTTTGAATTAGTTATAGATTTTGAGATATTATATATATATATATATATAAAAGCTTAAAAAGACATAATTAGTGTTAAAGAGATTCCTGTAAAAATCCTTTGGATAAGATAGCTTTAGACAGTAAGAGAGGGCTCAGACTCTGCTAGCAGGAGGATTGAATTACAGGTACAGAAGTCAGTAGTATTGGAATATGGTTAAATATAGTATGCATTGTGGTAGCACCAAGGATAGAGATAAGAGTGTCTGGGAAACATCATGTGATCATGGAAGACCGAGGGCAGTCCATTAGGCTGCCCATCATTGACCATACAGTCACATGACTAATTGGATTGGGTCTGTACGTCATTAGTTAATAATATGATTGGTCCGTAATTGCCGAAGGTGAGCTGAAAACAAATGTATAAAAGTTTATGTCTTTCTTTTGTTCTTTGAAGAAGCTTCTGACCCCCCTAGGTTTAATTTCAAGAACTTCTTTGATGCTGGAGGTGGACTCCGAGTGTCGAGTGATTCATTTAGACATTCTGCCCCAACATTTACCTGGATGAGTGCAGCTCCAAGAACACTCAAGAAGCTTGACGCCATACCGGCAAAGCAGCCCACTTGATAGGCACCACATCATCAGCTTCAACATTCTCTCTCTTCACCAGCAATGCACAATAGCAGCAGTGTGTACCCTCTACAAGATGCATTGAAGCAACTCACCAAGGCTCCTGTGACAACACCTTCCAAATCTGAGACCTCTACCTACCTCTAAGCACGGACCATCATCACCTGCAAGCTCTCTCCAAAACACACGCCATCCTGACTTGTAACTATATTGCTGTTCCTTCACTATCATTTGTCAACATCCATGAACTCCCTCCCTAGTAGCACTGTGATCGTACCTACAGCATGTGGACTGCCGCGATTGAAGAAGCCAGCTCACATCCAGCTTCTCAAGGGCAATAGGGATGAGCAATAAATGCTGGTTCATGCACAAACAACTACATTCTGCAAATGAATAAAAACAATTCCCAAAATGATAGACACTTGTATGATTGGATCAAGTAAGCAAGTCATCTATGAACATATGGAGGTAGCTACAAATAGGCATATTTATACCTTAGCTGGCTGGCGATTTGACGCTATAATAACACTTATACAAAACCAATTTCAAGATTCTTGACAACGCTTAATTTACCAGCATGAGTGACCATTACATTTTACCAAGCATTCATCAGTTTTTGTCTCAATAGGCCTACACCTGTGTTAATTATCCCTTCTACTCCAACTTGCTCTTATAGACCTATTTCTGAGTTCCCATTTTTCCCTGCAGCCTTTTCTACTTCAGTAATTTAATGCGCCTCAGAATTTGATTTATGACCTCCACATGTTGATGATTTTCCTCTTCCGCTTCAGACCTCTGTCCTCACATTAACCTTGCCATATCCATTCACCATGTCAATGTCAGGGGCATCAATTCAATCCATTTACTACAAAGCATTTAAATAATAATCCAGTTGAGTAACCACAATGTTCTGTATGCAAGATAAAGCATACTTCTGAATAACAATTTACCATTCATCAGCCCAAATACTAATGGTTTGATGGGCACAAGCTCACAAGACAATCCATTTAACTCATCAATCTGCAAATTGATGAGTTAATCTCTAGGTTCCCACCTCACACCAAAGTTTTTTCTAAAAAATAATTCCCCAGTTATTTGCCTTTACCACTTTATCCAGAATCCATTTGAAATACTGATCAATTTTTTCCCACAAAGCTGAACTTCCTAGCATTAGTTCCAAACTTGTCTTTCATAACTTTGATAGAAAGGAAGATGAGGTTTTATGTTTAGAAAATGTCCCAAAGTGTAGAGTGGAAATGAAAACTAAAATAAACACTATCCCACCATTCTAGTCATGTACAATATTGTGGGATAATGACACAGGATTTCTTTTTTGATATTGTAAAGGTAAAGTGGCCACAGCCCCAGTGGACCACAGGACTGCTGTCTCATTAGAGAGAAATGACTGGTGATGGTTTAACCTGAGGGTCACCACACCTCAGGTGAGAGAAGAGGTTGAGGAGGCAGGACCTTCATGATAACCTCAGCTGGTACGGGAATTGAACCCTTTTTTTGCTATTCATTTGTGGGATGTGGGCGTCGCTGGCTGGCCAGCAATTCTTGTCCATCTGTAGTTGCCCTTGAGAAGGTGGTAGTGAGCTGCCTTCTTGAATTGTTGCAGTCCAACTGCTGTGGATTGGCCCACAATGCTATTAGGGAGGGAATTCCTGGATTCTGACCCAGCGATAGTGAAGGAACGGCGATATGTTTCCAAATCAGGATGGTGAGTGACTTGGAGGGGAACCTGCAGGTGATGGTGTTCCCATGTATCTGCTGCCCCTTGTCCTTCTAGATGGAAATAGTCATGGGTTTGGAAGGTGCTTTCTGAGGATCTTTGGTGAATTTCTGCAGCGCATCTTGTAGATAGTACACACTGCTGCTACTGAGCGTCAGTGGTGGAGGGAGTGGATACTTTGTGGATGTGGTGTCAACTAAGCAGAATGCTTTGTTCTGGATGGTATCAAGCTTCTTGAGTATTGTTGGAGTTGCACTCATCCAGGCAGGTGGGGAGTATTCCGTCATACTCCTGACGTGTGCCTTGTAGATGGTGTTCAGGCTTTGGGGAGTCGGGAGGTGAGTTATCTGCCGCAGTTTTCCTAGCTTTGGCCTGCTCTCGTAGCCACTGTGTTTATGTGGTGAGTCCAGCTGAGTTTCTATTGGCATTGCTCTGCATCATAAACTAGCTGTCCAGCCAGCGTGTATGTGCATGCAATCCCCTTTTTAGGATCAGAATTCCTCAGAACATCCTGCTCCTTACCACTTTCAGCCCCACTGGGAAACCTTCACATCAGAGTTACGTTGCACATCAAACTTACGTTGCACGTATCTTTGGCGTTGCAGGAGCAACAAAAGCCAAGGGTCAATGGCAACCCACAGCAGTCTTTGGTAAGGACTGAGGTTTCCAACAAATCTTACAAGGTTGTTCAGGATGAATCAAAATAAACCAGGTAGCCATCGTGACCTCACCTCCTTGAACCTATCCAGCTGAGATACAAAGGTGCGCTCGTAGAAAAGCATCTGTAGTCGCTCGTGTACGTAATTGTGACACAGCTCTTCAAATGTGGCTGCTCTGTCCCTGTTTACGTGGCGCGGGTTCTGAAAGCCGGGCGTGTCCACCACCATGATAGATGTCAGGGACAACTGCTGAGAAGAAACTGACCTGAGGATAGTAGAGGCAGAAACGAGAGTCAACAATGCTGCTGTCCCCGTGACCAAATAGCAAAGTTAGAGTTAAATTTCCAATCAGACATTCTAGAAAGGGTAAATTGGGCATTTGAACAGGAGGATGCCATTCAGCCCTCAGGCCCGTCTATGAGATCATAACCGATCTACCTCTCCATCCACCAGCTTTGGGTCCATATCCTTTTATATCCTCGGCTAGCAAAATCTATCAACATCAGCTTCTAAATAAATAATTGATTGAAAATCTAGAGATAGTAAGAACTGCCAATGCTGGAGTCTGAGATAACACGGTGTGGAGCTGGAGGAACACAGCAGGCCAGGAGCAGGAAAGCTGACGTTTCGGGTTGGGATCCTCCTTTTGAAGAAGGGTCCCGACCCGAAATGTTAGCTTTCCTGCTCCTCTGATGCTGCCTGGCCTGCTGTGCGTAAAAATCTATTTTTTTTGTACAAGATAGCTCTATACTCCTACACTTTGCATGAAGAATGGTTTCCTAAATTCTCCTCTGAATCATCCAATGTGTAGTAGACTCCCTAAACAGTGGAAAAAAGATTCTCTTCATCTATCCCATTGATTCCTATCAACATCTAAAAACCTCACTCAAATATTCTCTTAATGTTCAATGTTAAGGAACAAGAAGTCTAAATAAAAACTGAAAGAACTGCGGATGCTGTAAATCAGGAGCAAAAACAAGTTGCTGGAAAAGCTCAGCAGGTCTGGCAGCATCTGTGAAAGAAAGTTCTGAGGAAAAGTCACTGGACCCGAAACGTTAACTCTGATTTTTTTCTTCACAGATGCTGCCAGACCTACTGAGCTTTTCCAGCAACTTCTGTTTGTGAACAAAAAGTCTAACATCTCTTCATAACCAAACTGTCACAACTGTGTAATGTTACATATGTTATGAAGAAGGCCTTATAAAATAAGTACAATGTCTGAAAAGATGTCTCCCAGGAGTCACATGACTATCCATGGTGATTCACTTTAACCAGAAAGGCAAACAGGCTGGTGTGTTATCTCAACATCAACCACAATATGAGACATTTAGAATTCAACTAACCGTTAAACTAAAATAATGCCCCCTTTTAAAGGTGTGACAATTCAAAAAAGCTTCTGAGGAAAAGAGCAGACTGGAAAGGCTTCTGGAGGAAATTACAGCATTATTGACTTTGTTCTTGTCGCAATCATTCATAAAAAGTTAAAATAACAGCGATTTTATGCTTGATTTCTATAAGACTCTGCGAGACACCACTTCTAAGACAGAACTCTCCGGAAGGACTCTGAGAGACAACGTCCTCAAAGACAAGGAATTCTTAGCCAAAGAAAACTCAAGTAAAAAGGCTTTCGGAAATCAACCACAGTTCTGACAAGCAATCTACAAGTGCCATAACCACAGAACTAGTGAGGAACAAAAAACACTCTCTCCCAAAATCTACTCTTCCTATTGAGTCTATCTGTACTAGCAACCTCCAACTATTCAACAACTTAAGTCATCACAACTGCTGAATTTGACTTCAACCTTCTTCACCTCAGAAAGATAAACCTTCAAGCAGGTAAGGAACTAATTGTTCTCATCTTTATAAATATCTTTATCCATATCTACTTTTAATCTTTGTATCTTTATTTTTTGTGATAACTTTATCATTTAGATTAATAACTTTCAGTGAAATTGTTTAACAGTTAATCTCTAATTTATTTTTAAACTGAAGCCGTGCTGCTTATTTTTAGATTGAAACACCCAAAATCTAAAAGGAGTTAAGAAGAGTTGTATAACTTCACAACACATAGGTCCCTCTGTGGACTTTGTCCCATAGGTTTCTGACATTAAGCGTTATGGTAGCACACTGTTGAATTTAAATTGCACTCCTTCTGAGGTGAACACATTTCATTGATAGTAAAGGAATTTTGGTGTAAGTGTACCATTAGCAGTCATTAATTAAATTAATACAGTGCTGGATCATATTCACAAAGCCTGCAAATCATCATTATTGTGCCAGTTCTGTGAGTTGACAGCAGTTTAGTGGTAGTGTCACAGGATAAGTAATCTAGAGAGCCAGATCAATGCTCTGTAGACAAAAAACAAAGTTGCTGGAAAAGCTCAGCAGGTCTGGCAGCATCTGTGGAGGAGAAAACAGAGTTAACGTTTCGGGTCCGGTGACCCTTCCTCAGAACGTTTATCTCAGAATGCTCTGTAGACACGGGTTCAAATTTAAATTCAATTCATCTACAAAGCTGGAACATAAGGTTAGTCTCAATAATAGTGAACACAAAACTCTCATTAATTGTCTAAAAGCCCATTTACTTCACTCCTTCAGTGAAGGAAATCCGGCATCCTTACCCAGTCTGGCCTACATGCAATTCACAACATGTCACATGTTGACTGGTTGTCACTGCCCTCTGAGGTGGCCTTATTCAAAACCTGAACGGCATTTACAGCAAGTTCTGGCCTTCCCAGTGAAGCCTACTTCTTGTGAAAGAGAAAAGAAGTCCTTGCTCTGATTATTAGTATCCAGCTGTTTACCTGTTGATGAGCATGACAATAATGGTAAACAGTTCCTCGTATAATCCAGCAGCCATTCCTTCCACACATTCCAAACCCGTCAAACGAGGACCTAAAGGAAACAGATGAACACACTCTGGATATTTCACACGGTCAGCAACAGCATGGACGACACTCAAGATCAAATCATAGATGAAAGAGCCCAGGAGACTTACTGCCCAGCCAACATGGAAAATGGTTCAAAATGTTTCTCTCCTTTTGTGAATCCAAACTATATCATAGACTTGTGGAAAGACAAGACCATTTATGACAGGGATGATATCAGAGATGCATGGATTGATAGTGGAGCCTCTTCTGTTTTGGGGGAGGTGACTTATGACCTCCCGTACTGAACCAATCAAGTTAACCGTCTTTGCAAACAGGTTTCTGACCAATAACAGCTTCTTACCATCGGTAGTGCAGTTTAGAAAAGGACAACCCCAGCGTAGGGTCCTCTGAAAACTGTTTCAATTATTGAACGTGTTGATCCTGACAGAGGACTCCTGTCCCTAATGATCCAGCCCAATAAGTTCCCTGCAATATGATGTTGGACAAACATTTCTGGTCACTCAGTTTATCAAACCGTAGAAAATAGGAGCATGATTAGGTCATTTGACTTTTCGAGCCTGCTCCACCATTAAGTATGATCATGGCTGATCCTCTATCTCAATGTTATAGTCTTGCTTTCTCCCTGTACCCCTTGATACCTTTCAAATCTAAAAGTTAATCTGTCTCTTTCTCTAATATATTCAGTGATTTGACCTGCTCAGCCTTCTGGGCAGAGAGTTCCATAAGTTCACTACCCTTTAAAATGAAGAAAAAAATATCTTCATTTCAGTTTTAAAAATATCCCTCATTTGTTCTTCATTGATCCAACCAGTTGACACAAATTTCAAGGAACTAGTTTTTGGTATTTCACTGTTAATGACAATAAATGCCGTAGTGTACTCCCCCTGCCAGGACAGGCAGTCATAAGTTGAGGGGAATGATGTGGTTTGGATGTCTGAATACATTCAGACAGTTAGACCCTGGAATTACATTTATACGATGACACAGAAACAGGCCATTTGGCCCAACCAGTCCATTCTGGTGTTTATGCTTCACATGGAGCCTGCTCCCATCTTTTCTCATCTAAATCTATCATCATACCTTCCCTTCCCTCAACTCTCATATAGTTGCCTGGATTCCCCGAAATGCACATGTACTGTTTGTTTCAATCACGCCCCGAGGTAGTTCACACAACTCTTTGGGTGATGACTTTCCTTCTGGATTCCCTATTGGATTTCTCAGTGGCTCCAACAGCCTCCAGCAATCCTGTTTCCCAGAATAGGAGCCATACTCTCTGTATCCACTCGAGCAAAACCTTTCATAATGTTAAAGAGCTAACTTGTCAGAATGTCTTCACTAAGTTGATAAAAAGGAACGGGTGGCAAACATTGGAGCTCTGTTTGACACAGACGCAGTGGGGACCATGCTGTTGCCAGGGTCTGTGATGCAGACTATCTCCCTGGTTCCCCATTGTTGAGTTCCTAACCTCAGTCATGCTCTGGCAGAAGTTCCCAAATGCTTATCTGTAACAGTTAGGGATAACCTTTTGGGCTCACTAGCACAGCACCCCTCTATTTGCCGTGCCCCTGCCCCATCTCTCACCTACAAACACCCTCTCCAACCCCTGGTAGGCATGAATGTTTGCCAGCTCAACAATGGGGGCAGGCCTGTGCCCATTGGAATCTTCATGTACCAATGACAGGGCTGCAGAAAGGAAAGGCCTTTCTCATGACTTCTGGAAATTATCTCCCTCCATTCCACAGGGTCCCCCACCTTGCCCCACAATCCCTGCCCTCTCTGAGCTATTTAATCTTTTTAATTCTCTGAATGTGCCTTCATAAACATACAAGATACTGAAGGGCTTTGACAGACTCTGTGGAAATGATGTTTCCACTCATGGGGGGACTCTCGAGCTAGGGGATGTAGTTACTGAATAAGGGGACACTCATTTAAAACTGAGATGTAAAGGAATTTCTTCACACAGAATGTAGTGAATGTCTGAAATTTTCTATCCCAGAGAGTTGGGGAGGCTAGATCACTGAAGGAAGAGGTAGATAGAGTATTGGATCATTGAAAAGTTGAGGGCTATGAGGAGTTGACAAAAAAGAGGAGTTCAGGCCTGTGGCAGATCAGCCATTATTTTATAAAATGGCAGGGAAGGGGCCGAATGGGCTATTCATGCTCCTATTTGTTACATTCTTTCTTCATTTTTTAAGCAGTGCTCACACCTTCCTCAGCAACTCCCACCTCTCCCACGGGTAGGATGGTGCTGCTAAGACACTACATCTGCATGAGAAGCCATCCATTGTCCTTAATGAGAAAAAGAGAATGCAAGAAATAGCAGCGAGAGTAGGCCATCCAGCCACTGAGCCTGTTCCACCAATCAGCGAGATCATCACTGCTCTGATTTTGGCATCAATCTCACTTTCCTACCTTTTTACCTACAACCTTCAACTGTCTTCTCAATCAAAACTCTGCCTAGCTCAGTCTCGAATACGTTCAATGTCGCAGCCTCCACTGCGGTCTGTGGAAGATAATTACAAAAACTAATCATTCTCTGAGAGCAGCAATCCCACACCTCTGTCTCAAATGGGAGCCCTCACATTCGGAAACTGTGGCCCCTAGCTCCAGGTTCCCCAGGAGAGAAACATCCTCCTGGATTCTACCCTGTCAAGCCCCTTGATTTATCTCAATAAGATCAACTTTCCCTCTTCTAAACTGTAAAGATTATAGGCCGTACCTTCTCAGTCTTTCCTCACAAGACAACCCGGTGAATCTTCCATGAATTAAGGCAGGTATGTTCCTCCTTAAGTAATACTCTCAGAGTACTCAGGGCTGCTCTACAAGGGGGTGTGAAAATGGTCAATTTGGAGACCACCTTCAGGAATATAGTTCCCACCAGGTGTGAGCTTGGGACCCCTGTCTACTCCAGTGAGATCTTGAAGTCCACAGGAAAGCTGAGTCCAAAAGTGACTGGAAACCTAATTGAAATTCTTCACACAGAGAGGGGCGAGCATGTGGAATGCGCTGCCGGCAGTGGTAGTGGAGTCAGATACTTTAGAGACTTTTAAGCGACTCTTGGATAGGCACATGGAGGATAGTAAAATGTAGAGTATGCAGGGTAGATTGATCTTAGTAGGATAATAGGTCGGCACAACATCGTGGGTACTGTTCTATGTTCTATGTTCTATGCTCTAGACAGGTAACCAAACCTCTTCATATTCAACCAAAGCTGTACAGTGTGAAGCTGAAGATCGTAAAACGATTGAGAACAGAGGAATCGAAGAGAAGAGAAAAGCAGCCTTGATCTTTGGCAATCACTTTAAAGAAATTTCTAAGATTTAACCACGGCTCCTTCTCCTTAAATAACCAATAGATCTCTTCTAAACGCAATGGTATTGGAAAGATAACGTTGCCATTGTCCTACTGGACTACTCTTGCATTGGAGAGACAACTGGTGATGGTTTAACCTGAGGGTCACCATGCCTCTGCTAAGGGGAGAGGTTGAGAAGGAGAGTCCTTCATGGTAACCTCAGCCAGAGCAGGAATTGAACCCACACAGTTGGTGTCAATCTGCATCACAAGCCAGTCAATCGAGCTAACCAACTTCATAAAGAGATCTAGAGAATCCTAGAAAAAACATGCATGGATGAATTTATCTAGTTAACTAGTTGCTTCCAGCACAGTCTGTTTCCCTTTGCTGAAAGAAAAACACCTTTTAAGTGTAGTGAGTGTAATGAGGTCAGTCAGATGGACCTCATAGAGTATGAATTGCCTGACTGGGGCTGTTAACCTGGTCCAATCAGGGAGTCCTGGCTGACAGATATAAACAGGAGTGTCAGGGGTTCTATACACTCTAGAAGCCAGCCCTGTGCAAGCTGGTTCTGTGTCATATACTATGTACGTGTAAATAAAGGGCGACTTGGTGACAGGATACCAGCCTTCACGGAGTTATTTCCTTAAGGTTGACAAAAACACCTTTACAAAGTAAAGATTAGACTGTTATTAATAGCTGCACCAGCTGGATGCAGGGCTTTAGATTTCAGGCTATAGTGCAGCCCATGAAAATTACATGCCAAAACTGGCCGTTTCCATCTAACAGACAGCTATCTGAATTGTATTCTCTATGAATAAACTGGAAAAAGAAGAAGGGAAACTTGTGCATTTACATTGTACCCGTCATAACAACGGGGCATCTCACGTCCCGTTACAACCAATGAGCTGTTATGGACACAAAAAATTCAACCAACAGCAAAAAATTATAAGGACAGCAAACCCCCACTACTGATGAAAATTAATCTAACAATTCTAAACCTGGGTTTGGCCCAAGCACAGTTTAAACCAGTGGAAAGGATTGTGCAGTTCTAAAATCAATCTCCTTTGTACTTTGAACAGAAAGAAGGGATCCACACTGTGAACAGAAAGAAGGGACCCACAATGAGACATTAGTATAACTCACGTTTCTTTGAACTAACTACAAAGATGGGTAATTCTCAGTCAGCATTTGCCTTGAATGCAGTGTCTTCTCTCCAAAAATAATTTATCACTTAAAACCAGGGACACTTTTTGATGATGTGTGAAGGAGTTATATAAATGCAACCATTTCACTGCTATTCCATTTACCGCAGCCCTCACAGTGAAAATCGATGTTAGTAGTTCTGGCATGTGGCACAGAGAAACTTCTCTCTCAGGAGAAGAGATAGAATAGAATTCAATTTGAGCTCTCTGATCTGTGGAGATTACACTTCATCGGTGTACTCATTAATTGTACCGCAACACACTCATTTGCATACAACACACAGCAGGTTCTGTTCTTTTGGAAGTTCAGCTACTGAGGCATTGTAACCTTCTGGCTACATTCGCAGCAAGTTAATCATTAACCAGTTCAAAACAGTCACCTTTTTTTCTGAAAGCTTATTAAAATGAAGGGGCGCTCAAATGGATAGTGCAACAATCCTTTCTTTACCAGACTTCCTTACGTTATGCCAAGTTTTGAGATATTTCCCCATGTACAGATCTAATGATCTATAAATATCTCAGCAATGTTAAGAGGAATTTCATCCTACCCATAATAAGATAACTACATTTTATTCAAGACACTTACTGTCATTACAAGGTCACATTGAAACATAGAAGATAGGAACAGGAGGAGGCCATTCAGCCCTTCAAACCTGCTCCGTCATTCATCATGATCGTGGCTGATCCTCCAACTCAATAGCCTAATCCTGCTTTCTCCCCATAACCGTTGATCCCATTCACCCCAAGAGCTATATCGAACTGCCTCTTGAAATCATTCAATGTTTTGGCATTGACTACTTCCTTTGGTAATGAATTCCACAGGCTCACCACTCTTTGGGTGAAAAAATGTCTCCTCATCTCCATCCTTAATCGCCTACCGCAAATCCTCAGACTGTGACCCCTGGTTCTGGACACACCCACCATAAACACCAAGTTACATTTATATAATGCCTTTAAAAGTGGTAAGAACATCCCAAATCTCTTCACCAGGCTGTTATTAAACGAAATTTGACATCAACTGCACAGTAGGACAAATAACCAAATGCTGGGATAAAAGATGTAAGATTTGTGAAATGACTTATACAAGTGAGAACAGGATGGAGAGGACTTTCCAACGACAGAACGATACACAGAATATTTTGGTGGGCGGAGTGTTGGCATTTATCCTTTCACCCTGTACCATTATCCACTGAGATCTGACTCACATGGGACATTATTCCAAGTGCATATCTTTGCCCTCAATTCCTTAACACCACTGGTAGACAACAAAGGTTCAATCTCCAATCTAAATTTATGACTGATCGAGCACCAATTATCATTTGCAAAAGAGTTTCAAATCTCAATCATTCTTTGAAAGGTTTCCTAATTCCACCTCTGAAATATCTGGCTTTAATTTTTAGACTGTGTCCCATAATCCTGAATTCCTCGACAAGCAGAAATAATTTCTCCTCATCTATGCCATCTGTTCACCTTAGTTCTTAAAAACTCAGCCTTCTAAATTCCAGGGAACACATCCTTGATTGTGTCATCTCTCTTTTTTATTTAACCCTTGAGTCTACATATTTATTCCAGTTTGCTAAACTCTTCAAAGCCATTGCATCTTTCTGAAGTAAAACATTGCAGATGCTGGAAATCTGAAATAAACACAGAGAGTGCTGGAGAAACTCAGTTGGTCTGACAGGATTTGTGGAGACAGAAACAAAGCTAATGTTTTGAGTCCAGTGTAAGACATGGGCCTCATCACACTGGACATTAAACACATTAAATCTGTTTCTTTCACCACAGATGCTGCCAGACCTGCCCAGTTTCTCCAACAATTTCTGTTTTTGCATCTTTTTGTTGGTCAGGACACAACATGGCCCCTTTATTCTTTCACAGGACGAGGACATCGTTGGCTAGGCAGCATTTATTGCCCATCCCTAATTGCCTAGAGGGCAGTTCAGAGTCAACCACATTGCTGTGGGTCTGGAGCCACATGTAGGACGAGACCAGGCAAGGATGGCAGTTTCCTTCCCTATAGGGCATTAGTGAACCAAATGGGGATTTCCCCAACAATTGACAATGGATTCACAGTCATCATTAGACCTTTAATTCCACATATTAATTGAATTCAAATTCCACCATCTGCCATGGTGGGATTTGAACTCAGGTCCCCTGAACCTGGATCTCTAGATTAACAGTCCAGTGATAATACCACCAGGCCATCGCCACCCCATGCTAACACTAGTTGTAGTCTAACCAGGGCTTTGCACAGTTGATGTATGACCCCTACCCGTTTGTATTCCAGTCCTCTCAATAGACCAGGTGTGGAGCTGGATGAACACAGCAGGCCAAGCAGCATCATAGGAGCAGGAAGGCTGACAC
>NC_063355.1:36730770-36756625 GCF_021869965.1 Rhincodon typus | reverse complement strand
AGCTTTCCTGCTCCTCTGATGCTGCCTGGCCAGCTGTGTTCATCCAGCTCCACACTGTCTTATCTCTGACTCCAGCTTCGGCTGTTCTTACTACCTCGATCCAGTATAACTTGTCTACCATCACAATCTCTCTGGCCTTATACTCATCCCTGGAACATCTGAATAAAAAGGGCACCTATGTATTTATTGACTTTGGACTCGCCTTCAACACCATAATTCCAACTGTACTCATCTCCAAGCTCTGAGACCTAAGACCCAGCTTCCCACACCGAGCACCATCCCCCCACCCCGCCACGACCCCGCAACTGCTTCCTTGATTTCCTGACTTGCAGACCACAAATCAGTAAGGATAGGGGACAACACCTCTTCCACAATAATCCTCAATATTGGTGCCCTGCAAGGGTGTGCACACAGCCCCTTACTATACCCCTTATACACTCACAGCTGTGTGGCCAAATTCAGCTCTAACTCCATTTACAAATTTGCTGATAACACCACCACAGTGGGTCGGATCTCAAACAATGATGATACAGAATACAAGAAAGAGATAGACAGCTTAGTGGCTTAGTGTAAAGACAACAATCTCTCCCTCAATGTCAGCAAAACAAAGGAGCTGGTCATTGACTTCAGGAAGTGGAGTGAAGGACACGCCCCTGTCTGTATCAACGGTGCTGGGGTGGAGAAGGTCGAGAACTTCCCAGGAGTAAATATCACCAACAATCTGTCCTGGTCCATCCACATAAATGCTACGGTCAAGAAAGCACACCGACACCTCTACTTCCTCAGGAGGCTGAGGAAATTCAGCATGTCCACAATGACTCTTAACAAATTTTATAGATACACCATAGAAAGCATCCTATCCAGATGTTTCACAGCTTGATATGGCAACTGCTCTGGCCAAGAAATTACAGAGAGTTGTGAACGCAGCCCAGTCCATCATGTAAACCAGCCTTCCTTCCACTACTCTGTCTATACTTCCCACTGCCTCGGGAAAGCAGCCAACATAATCAAAGACCCCTCCCACCCCGATTATACTCTCTTCCACCCTCTTCCATCAGGAAGAAGATACAAAAATTTGAAAACATGTACCAACAGATTCAAGAACAGCTTCTTCCCTGCTGTTATCAGACTTATGAACAGTCCTCTCAAATATTAGAGTTGATCTTTGTCTGCACCTTCTCTGTAGCTGTAACACTATATTCTGCGATAACAAGGTGTACAGCTGGATGAACACAGCAGGCCAAGCAGCATCAGAGGAGCAGGAAGGCTGACATTTCAGGCCTAGACCCTTCTCTAGGCCCGAAACATCAGCCTTCCTGCTCCTATGATGCTGTTTGGCCTGCTGTGTTCATCCAGCTCTACACCTTTTTATCTCAGAGTCTCCAGCATCTGCAGTTCCTACTATCTCTCAAACACTATATTCTGCTTTCTGTTCTATTATCCTGATGTACTTTTGTAAGGTATGATTTGCCTGGATAGGGTGCAAAACAAAATTTTTCACCATATCTTGGTACATGTGACAATAATAAATCAAATCAATTTAGAGAAATGGGTCTGACCCAGCTCAAAATTGTTCTTCCTTTCGTTCTGGTCTGCCAATGCCTCCAGGCTGCTCACTGCCTTGCTCAAAACAACTCCGCCCTGATTAGAACGTAGTACAAAGGTACTAAGAACTTGTAACTAGATAGCACCTTTCACATCCCTAACATATCCCAGAATAATTCACAACCCGCTTTTGAAATATGTTCATGGTTGTAGTGTCGGCAATTGATGTTGCCAATTAGTGCACGATACGGGTCAAAACTATGGTTTGCTAAAATGCAAAGTAATTAGACGTTACTCTCACAGAAAGTAATGATTTCCTGCTACTGGGAGAAAGAAGCTGTAAAACACAGAGGAAGTGATTACTCACTGAGAGCAGAAAGATAATAGTCTTCAGTACAGTCAGCAGATGTTCCTTTCCAGAGGAAAGAGATCCATGTTTTGAATAGATACCAAAATATTGGAAAAAGCCACAAGTGAAAATGACAACACTGTGCCACTGCATGAGGAGCTAAGGTTAAATCACTCTTGATATGCAATTTTTTTCACTTCGTAACAGACTGCCACGTTTTTCTTCTTTTGGGACTATAAGCTAAAATGGAAGTTGGACTATTATAACTAAAATATCAGGAGAGCTGTGCAACTTGAAAATCAAATGCTGCATTTTTTTTTCCAGCTGTGAAGTATCATATTGCTTGTTGAGACAGTGAGCGGGAGAATTCAAGTGTGAGTGACATCAAGAGTTTTCTGAGTTGAGGAAATTCTACCCGATGATAGTCCTTTGATAGGCTGAGCTGCAGAAAGTTAAAATAGAAAGCTGCAAGTGCCAGGGCAGCAGAGAAGAGAAACATCCAGAAAGTGCAGATAGTAAGCATTCATCTCTCCCTCTGCACTCTCTCTCTCTCTCTCCCTCTCTCTCTGTCCATGGAGAAAAGGCAGAAAAACTATGAAACATTAGAAGAAAGAATTCTAACCAGAAAAAACTTATGTCTACCTGGTCAAACATTACATTGAAGAACAATGGTCACCTTGAAGACAACAAAGCATCATTTGTGTATAAGGATCACATCTTTTCATTACCTTCATTTTTGGTTTGTGGTCCAAAAAAGAAAGATATTGCTCTAAACCAAGTAGACTGTCTAAAGAGATGCTGCAGTTTTGAAAATTATGTTCACTGGGGCACACTGTGAATTGTATATTATATCACTTTCCTCTGGAAAAGTGAGAGCGAAAACATTCACTGTGGAGCTGATGAGTTCTGAACTAAGGAAAAACTGCTTGACAACAATGTTCTGATTGGCTCCTGTACAGGTGACCATGGTTTGTGCAGGGTCAGTGCAGCAGAGAACCGCTTAACCTGCAAACCACTTTCTCCTGCATGGAGATACTAGAAAGATTCCAGGAACAGCTAGCTGTTTTCCACTCTGCTTTCTCTGAGGAAGGAGGAAGAAGATGCCTTCCAATACAGTGAAAGGACGAATTGTCAACCAGTGTAGGAAAGAGAGCTTCGTTGTGCAAACAACCTTGTGTCAACAGCAAAGAATGAAAACAAATTGGAAGAATCTAGAAGAAATAATTTATCAGCTCCTGTGCTCAAGACTGGTGCTATTGAACTGCGTTCTCCTGTGTCTTTTTTCTTTTTATCTACTCTCAATAAGCTTGTCCTGTCTGTCTTTATATGTCCGTCTGTTTGCAAATGGGACAATTTTAAAGAAGGGATAGAGTTTAAGTTATAGAGTCATAAGTTAGCAATTCATATACCATAATTGGCATTGGTTAAATCCAATTTGCTTGCAATAAACTTGTTGAATAAAGAAACTTGGTGAGTGTTTTTCTTTAATGCGTATTTGTCAATCAAATAAATTGGAGACTTTGGATAGTTGAATTAAACTTTTCACATTAGTGAAGACTTTGAGAATAGTGGCCCTAATTTCCATATCCCGGTGAGTTGTGACAAGGGCTAAGAATCACAAAAAAGCAATGTGAGACTATTTAGCTCACCCTTGAAATCTGGCCTTTTGATCTTCGGACTTTTGTTTACCCTGTCTATATTCTTCTCCACCTATCATAGAATACCTGTTAAACCATTTGTCTTTTGTCTGTCATAATCATGATTGTGTGTGTTTGCGTATTTGGGGTTTTTGAAGTAGTACAGCTTATGTTTTTTAGTAGCAGCTTGGAAATGTATTTTTACTGCTCTTGTTATAGTTGTGTCTTACAATAAATAGCCTTTTTTTTCTGTAAATGTCAAAACCTGGTGAAAATTGCTTTTGCCCTGAGCAACAGACAGTCAGGCAAATTGGTCACTAGGATGACCTCGCTGGGATTTTATACATTTCTGTTGTAACAACTTGTAAAACAGTGAGGCACAATTATCAATACACTCTTCCCTGTTAAATCATGATAAGTCTGCAGTCAGGAGCACTAATGACTCCCCATCTTGTCTGCGACGGCTATGTTCAAATGTGTCCTACACCCTCACTGTTCCATGTCTCATATGAAAACTGCTAACGATTACTTCCATAATCCTAATAAGCTCAACAAGCAATTAATTGGAGGCATGCAGGTTTCTGATTCCCCTCTCCTGCCCTCCCTTTGAAAATCTAACACTGTCATCTAAGCATTGGGAACTTGCAATACTTTCAGCTAAGTGGGTAATTAACCAAGCCCACCCGAGTACATCCCCAAGGGATGATTAAAACTTCAGCCTTCTGTCTCTGTGGTAAATCATGCAGCAACATGTATACAAAAAAGATCCCTCTTATCCTCCTCTCTCAACATTCCAATAGCAGTGTCATGTAAAGCATGAAATGTCGCTCTCTTTTTTACCAATTAATGATTGCGAGGACATCACAGGAGCACAGCTCTCCTTTCAAGTCACACATCTAGTTTCTGAATTGTCTTGATGCTTCAGCTGAGGAAATCCAGGTGCCTTTTATATAACGACTTCATAATGTGAAGCCGATAGACTGAAGGTAGTCAGCTGGAACTGCGCTGCACTGATAAGACAGAACGACGAGACACAGAGCACTGGACAGCAACATCAATAATATCAATGCAATTGCGCTACACAAACCATGATCAGAGATGCGATTTACTCTGGTCTTTCCCTCTGCCTTGTGTCATCTGATAGAATTTGACATCGTTCTGCATGGAGGCTCTTCAACAATAATTGACGGACAAAAGAAAGGTTACTTGCCCTGGAAAGTCACACACTCCTTGGAAATATTAGTGACACAGCTTTTCAGCCATTAAAGCTCCCACTGCTGCCCTTTTCTTTAACGGAATTCCCCAGGTGTCTTGGCTAATAATTATCCCATAAGCAAAGCCACAAAAACTAATTATAGAGTCACAGAAACAGACCCTTTGGTCCAACTCATCCATGCAGACCAGACATCCCAATCTGACCTCGTCCCATTTGCCAGCATTTGGCCCATATCCCTCTAAACAATTCCTATTCATATACCCATCCAGATGTCTTTTAAATGTTGTAATTGTACCAGCCTCCACCACTTCCTCTGGCAGCTCATTCCATACACGCACCACCTTCTGTGTGAAAAAGTCACCCCTTAGTTCCCTTTTAAATCTTATCCCTCTCACCTTAAACCTACGTCATCTCATTTTGGAATTCCCCACCCTGGGGAAAAAGACCTTGGCCATTCACCCTATCCATGCCCCTCATGATTTTATAAACCTAAGCCTCAGCCTCACCCCGTCCTACACTCCAGGGAAAATAGCCCCACCCAATTCATCCTCTCCCTATAGCTCAAACCATCCAACCCCAGCAACATCCTTGTAAATCTTTTCTGCACCCTCTCAAGTTTAACAATATCCCTGCAACATTATACAAGAACGAAGGATCTGAGCCACTAAATTGGAGTGTTCCACTCCTCTCCTTGAAATTTCTCTCAGTCTTGGGCTTCTGTGGGCTCTAAGATGCTGGGGTCCACTTTGACTGAGCCAGGTCCTACCAACGACCCTCCCTACATGAACACATACCACTTGATAAACCTTTGACATTTGACAATGATATCACCAAGTGAACAGAAAGGTTTACAGTGAGTGACATGACCAAACTGTAAAATAGTAATGAAAAATACAACTCAGTTCAGCAATTATACACTATATCAGCATAATTAATAATTAAGAAATATAAAGAAATTTATAATAAAACAAACTCAAACATGACCACAGATATGAAAAATCTGGCAATGAAACATCATATTAAATCACAGCTTTAAGGAAGGAAACAGCACTGAAGGATACCATTTGGCCCATTGTGTCTGTTCCAGTTTTCCAACAATCCCATGCGCAAACCCCTCCGCCCACCCCCACCACCTCTTTTTTTTCTCTTGGCTCTGTAAGTTTTTGCTTTACGAACATTTATCTAAATCCGTTCCATTTTAAATATTGGAGCCAAGATTCGGTCACTTTCCCTTCAGTATTACACACAGGATTTCCAGTTGGCAAACATAATTGAATAGAGCCATATGAAGACTGCTGTGTTGGGTACTAGCTGGTAAGGAGCATTTCTTTTTCATTTTGTGCTATCTTTTTAAATTGGGAACTGAAAAGAGAAAAGGCTATTTTAAAAACCAGTGTTTGAAAGGGTGACTGTAATTTGGAAAGCAGGTAGCCTGACCCCCATACCAGGCACTGTGTAAATAAATGTCTGAACAAGCAACAATTGGAGTAAGCTGCAGACAATTTGAAGCTGTGGGGATGTAGAGATGCAGCTTTTGCTGGCAGCAAGAAATTAATTGGTGACTGGGTCTCAAAATCAAATAAATTGTGGAATTTTGGGTATTTTTAAACTTTAGCAACAATTCTGGCAACAGTTGTGCCTGATTTCCAGTGCACTACTCCAGCAAATCGTAACAAGGAGCTGCAGAACTGATGCACTATCCCCTACTTCCCTGACTCTGGTCTGCCCTACAGCAGAGTACAGCTACATCACCTGGCTGAGGAGCTGCAAGGCTAACATGTTAGATATTCACCTCGGGGAAATCATGAGGATTGTTTCTGGGATGTTGAGGCTAACACAATTTGAGTGGCTTCAGATATCCACACAGAAAGCAACCTCCTCAAAGAAGAGATAGTGGGAACTGCCGATGCTGGAGAATCTGAGATAACAAGGTGTGGAGCTGGATGAACACAGCAGGCCAAGCAGCATCAGAGGAGCAGGAAGGCTGACGTTTCAGGTCTGGACCCTTCATCCAAAAAGAATTCTTTTCTGAAGAAGGGTCTAGGCCCGAAACGTCAGCTTTCCTGCTCCTCTGATGCTGCTTGGCCTGCTGTGTTCATCCAGCTCTACACCTTGTTATCTCCTCAAAGAACATGGCTTACAACCAATTGGTGTAGAACCGCCAAAAAAAAACACACTCACATGACAATCTGACATCCTGGAACACACGTCACATCCTGCAGATTGATGGCAGTCCCACCTCTCCCCATAAATCACAATCATCACTGACCAAACCTGATAACTCATCCAAGTGGAGACGTTCCCAGTTTCAACTTTACACAGAAAGTCTGGACAACCTGACCACCTGGAGGACTGGCCAAGATGGATATGGGTCATGGATCTGACAAGTGGGAATACAAGAAGAAACATGCCTGTGGTCTGAATCAGGTCATTATTGAGCTCCAGCCCCAATAGAACCATCAGAACTATTCACAATGTCTCAATTGAAGCCATTGAATGGTTTGTTCATCATGACACTGAATTACAACCGTGTCTCAAATCATTCCAATAAAATAAACCCAAGTGCCTTTGGAAAGTTGTGACTGAATCTGCTTCACCACGTTTAGAAAGCAACACATCCCAGACCATTAAACTCACTGAGTAAGAGAAAAACCCTCATGTCACCTCTGGTCCTTTTACCAATCATCTTAAATCAGTGCCCTCTGGTTACTGACCCATCGGCCACTGAAATCTTTTTATTCATTACCTCAAAAGCTTTAAAGATTTTGCATATCATTGTCAAATCTGCTCTTAAACATTGCTTCTCTAAGGACAGCAACCCCAGTTTCTATTGTCTTTCTATAATGCACTTAAAAATGAGGGGTTTGGAAGAAGGGATGGTGATATGGGTCTGGCAATCGAAAGGAAACCAATTGGAAGCTATCTTTTAAATTATTGAGTGGTTCAGAAGGATGGATGTAGAGAAAGTATTCCATTTGTGGGTGAGGCCAGAACATTTAGGCTAAAAAAATGCAATAGCCACCAACAGATCAAATAATGTGTTAAGAAGTCATTTCTTTACATAGAGAGGGCTGAAACTGGTCTTCAACAAAAGCAAATCAGCAGCTGATATTGAGGAAGGATGCAAGGTGAAAAGATAGACAGAATGGAAGAAACCTCCATATAGATTGTTCTTCATTCTTTCATGGGATATGGGCAAGGTCAGCATTTGTTATCCATCCCTCATTGCCCTTAAATGGAATGCTTGGCTAGGGGCATTTCAGAAAGCAGATTATGAGCCAAGTACATTGCTGTGGGTCTGTAGTCAGATAGAACCAGACCAGGTAAAGATGGCAGATTTCTCTCTCCATTACTGAACTCAATGGGTACTTACAACAAACAATGATAATTGTCAAGGTTACTATTATTGAGGCTAGCTTCATGTTGTGGATATATACAATGAATTCAGATGGCACCAGCAGCCATGGGGTGATTTGAACCCATGTCTGCAGAGCAATAGCCTGCAATGCTCAGTCTAGTGACATTCCCGGTATGTTACTGCCTTCCTAACTATCAAATGGGCTGTTTCTGCATTGTAAATCCTATAACTACAACCTGTTCTTGGTCTTCCAATAAGAGAGACAGTAAGTCAACAAAAGCACCTGTTTAAAACATGTAAAATTGCGAAGACATGACAGAAGTAGAGTTGCTCTTAAAGGCACCAATGGAAATGCAGGATTTCTATGATGCCAAATAATTGTGTCTCAAGTGAAGCTGCCTCTTATGTGAATGGACTGCAATGTACCTCAGAGAAACATCAGGCACTGAACTGGAATTGTATTGCACTGATACGGCGATATGAGGACCTAGGGCAGTGGACAGCAACATCAATAATATTAATGCAATTGCATTCACTTCACCCTGCGGGATATCAGTGACCAGAAACTTAAGTGACCAACTATAAAAATAGAAGCAAGGTAGAGCTTGAGTACATTACAATGACTGTCTCATTCTCTGGGTGGCTCAAACCTTCTCTATTTCTGGGATGGGTTAATTTCAGAATTGTAGTGGTCTTCATATTGTGGGCAATATTTTCCCACCCCTTGAATGATGTAGGCAATGTGAGTCCATTGGCAAACTATAACAAAATGTCAAAAAATAAAAACAAGCTAATTTCCCACCCAAGGTCTGAAAGGCAAGGCGAGAATCTCCCGAGTGAGGGGTCCACTTACATGTATTAACATCTCATTACTATCTATTCTTGTCTTAATTATATGCAGTTTCCTATTCTCCCACTGGATGGTGACAACTCTCAACATGGAAGTTGGAGCTGATGGCTCCAGAATGCCACTTGTTCCTCCAGTACACAGGATGTTTTAGGCCTACAGGTTATCACAGGCAGAGGTATGGGGAAGGCCAGAGGCAGACTTAAACACGAGGTTAGGAATTTTAAATTGGAGATAGCAGGGAAGACATGCAGTCTAAGGCAGACAGCAAGGATGGGGATGAGAGCTGATCAGCAATAGATACTGGATAGAACATAGAACATAGAACATTACAGCGCAGTACAGGCCCTTCAGCCCTCGATGTTGCGCCGACCTGTGAAACCAATCTGAAGCCCATCTAACCTAAACTATTCCATTATCATCCATATGTTTATCCAATGACCATTTAAATGCCCTTAAAGTGGGCGAGTCTACTATTTTTGCAGGCAGGGCATTCCACGCCCTTACTACTCTGAGTAAAGAACCTACCTCTGACAGCTGTCCTATATCTATCACCCCTCAATTTAAAGCTATGTCCCCTCGTGCTAGCCATCACCATCCGAGGAAAAAGGCTCCCACTGTCCACCCTATCTAATCCTCTGATCATCTTGTATGTCTCTATCAAGTCACCTCTTAACCTTCTTCTCTCTAACGAAAACAGCCTCAAGACCCTCAGCCTTTCCTCATAAGACCTTCCCTCCATACCAGGCAACATCCTGGTAAATCTCCTCTGCACCCTTTCCAATCCTTCCACATCCTTCCTATAATGCGGTGACCAGAACTGTACGCAATACTCCAAGTGCGGCCGCACCAGAGTTTTGTACAGCTGCAACATGACCTCATGGCTCCGAAACTCAATCCCTCTACCAATAAAACCTAACATACCGTACGTCTTCTTAATAACGCTATCAATCTGGGTGGCAACTTTCAGTGATCTATGCACATGGACACCGAGATCTTTCTGCTCATCCACACTACCAAGAATCTTACCATTAGCCCAGTACTCTGTATTCCTGTTACTCCTTCCAAAGTCAATCACCTCACACTTTTCCCCATTAAACTCCATTTGCCACCTCTCAGCCCAGCTCTGCAGCTTATCTATGTCCCTCTGTAACCTGCAACATCCTTCTGCACTATCCACAACGAGAAACCGAGTTTGTGGAGCAAGGGAGGTGGGCTGGGAATGTGGGAGTCTATAGGCGTAGTCAAGGGTTTTAGTAGCTGAGGCAGGAGATACTATGATATGACAGTGAAAATAGACTGCATTTTATGATGGACATTACACACTTTGGAAACTCAGCTGGGGTTTGACTAGGATGGCAAACAATCTGAATCCTCATTTACAGTCAGACACTTGCCTAAATTTAGGTTTTGCCTTAGCAGAGGGTTTGGCATTATGACATGAAATTGTTATTTTCGTATCTAGCCTATCTGACCCAACCACTGACCAGTTAAACTCACTGGAAATCAGAGGAAAGTTTCAATTTGATAAACTTTAGATTATGATTGAATCTGATGCGTCAGTTTAATTATACGGAAAATAAATCCAAAGGCGAGGGAGATGAAGCAAAAAAATGCCCTTTCCCTGGTTAAACAGCCTTGTTGTGCATTGAAGATCTAAACTCTATGCATAATCACATCATACATTATGCATGTCCTTGGTTGGTGTGTCAACGTGCATATCAATATAATCTTCCCTGAGGAAAAATCCCCTAGCCAATTTTTTTTTATATAATCCTAAAAGAGCTAAAACAATTGGTCCAGGAAGTGGTTTGCAAAAAATCCAAATTACAAAACAGGAAAGTAGCTTTCCACCTGGGCATCACCGAAGGCTGCTGAGCCAGAGTTTAATCCAAGTTATCCCTCAGCCCAAGTCACACAAAATGTCAGGGAAATCCTCCAAAAAGTGTTTCAAAACAAATGCTCTCATTAGTTCCTCCATCAGTAATTAATGATACAATTAATTAACCCTAACCCATCAGCAATTAATGATACATGAACATATATATGGGCCTTGAGGAAGTGTGACAACAAATACTTTAGCATGAATGTGTTTTAAATCATTTTGATAGACGCCAGAAGTATAATAATCGTATAGAATCAGAGATAGTAAGAACTGCCGATTCTGGAGTCAGAGGTAACACAGTGTGGAGCTGGATGAACACAGCAGGCCAGGCAGCATCAGAGGAGCAGGAAAGTTGATGTTTCGGGTTGGGACCCTTCTTCAGAAATGGAGGAGGGGGAAGGGAGCTCTGAAATAAATTGAGAGAGGAGGGGTGGGGCTGGGGAAGGTAGGTGGGATGGTGATAGGTGAGTGCAGGCAGGCAGTGGTCAGGATTGGTCAGTGGGATGGGAGGAGCGGAAAAGTGGGAGAGAAGACGGACAGGTCAAGGAGGCAGAGATAACAGGGAGGGTTGGTCATGGGATGAGGCCGGGGGTGGGGAGATTTTGAAACTGGTAAAGTCCACATTGAGACCATTGGGCTGTAATCTCCCAAGATGGAATTGTATAGAATGTAGTCCCCACACCCTGCACCCCATAACAAAATGGACCTTGAAAATAAAGTAAAAGGTGTTTTAAATTACCATAACCTGGATAGGGTTCCTCTTAATTTCAGCTTCCCACCCACCAGCCTCCACATTCAATGGATCTTATAACATAAAATCAGCTTTCCCACTCAACAGAGATACCAAATGTTACTTAAAGTACAGGTCTCTCTGGTTCTCAAACTGTTTAGAGAAACCCTGTCCATCCCAGAGGTGATCCAACAGAGCGTGCAGGATGGGATCAAAATGAGGAAATAATACCATCTCTGCTGACTCAGAGACCCCTGGATATGCTGTCTGCACTGTGATACTGGGTAAAATAATTAGCTCCAGTCCATCTGGGGCTGTTGGCATCTCTCTCTGTTGAAGAGAGGCAAGTGGTGATATAGCTTGAGGACCATGGCTCTGTGACAAACTCACGATGCAAAGAATTATAGAATGGCCGTAGGGTGGCTCAGTGGTTAGCACTGCTGCCTCACAGCACCAGGGACCCGGGTTTGATTCCACCCTCAGGTGACTGACTGCGTTGATTTCCTCTGGGTGCTCAGGTTCCCTCTCACAGTCCAAAGATGTGCAAGTTAGGTGGATTGGCCTTGCTAAATTGCTTCATAGTGTCCAGAAATGTGCTGGCTAGGTGGGTTAGCCATGGGAAATGAAGGGTTACAGGGCTGTGTCCAGGTGGGATGCTCTGCAGAGGGGCAGTGTGGACTCAATGAGCAAATGGCTTGCTTCTGCATTGTAGATATTCTATGATCTATGATCAAAGACCTTGATGGTCCATCACTGCTGCTGCAGGGCAATTCACATCATTCTGCCCCACACACGAATCCTTAACAAACTGAGCTGACCAGTAATATTGTGCTCTTCTTTGTAAAGAGCTAGGAATTAATTGTCTTGTGACTATATATCTCAGGTGCCACATTCACTATCGCATTGCAGTCATGTGCCAAGTAATAATGTTTCAGTCCGTATGGAGAGTGGCAAGATGGAGTTCCAGTTTGCTGGAAGATGATAGTCTCTAACTTATGGGAACCGGCTGATGGAATATTGGCATAAACTCCCAGTGTGATTTGCTGAAGATATATTTATAGACACATGTACCTGGAGAGCACTTCAATCCATTCTCTTGAACTCATTTTATTCTTTCAGTGTCACATCACCTCCAGTCCCAATAAAGCTCTGAAACAATTAATTCACGCACCAGCACAGTTTGTACTCAATTACTGTCAATTACTTGAAGTAATCACACTGCCTTGTTTTGGTTTTACTTCTCACGTTCAATTAAAACAAAAATTAGAGCAAAAACAAGTTGCCGGAGAAACTCAGCAGATCCGGCAGCATCCGTGACAAGAAAGCAGAGTTAATGTTTCGGATCCAGTGACCTTTCTTCAGAACAGTACATTAACTTTGCTTTCTCTCCACAGATACTGCCAGACCTGCTGAGTTTTTTTTTTCCAGCAATTTCTGGTTTTGTTTCTGATTCCCAGCATCCACAGTTCTTTTGATTTTTTTTGCAAATTAAAGACCTCTCCCCTACCCCACCAACAATGACTAACTAATCAGGGAAGAGGTAAGATACTATTGAAACTTAATTTACCGAGAATACACACAGTAAGAACACACAGCTAATAGATGAGAGGAGACAGTAACTTTATTTCACAACCCCTGCTGGTCCCCTGCAATGATTCACTGGCTCAGAGTATCTATTCAGCAAATGTGTCCTGCTTCTAAAATTGTCGTTTCTCTCTCTTCCCATAAACAGTGCTGTGTCAGGAAAGGACATCAGCAAAGGGGATTTCAGCGGTGAGTTTGTTCTGTGTTGTCCCAAGTATTCATTCACATCCTTTAATGTTTCTTAAACTTCAGCTCAACATTAGGGGAGGTGATAGCCTAATGGCTTTATCAGTGGACTATTAATCCAAAGATCCAGACAATGTTTGGGGGAACCTGGGTTCAAATCCCACCATGGCAGATGGTGAAATTTGAATTCAATAGATTTCTGGAATTAAGAATCTAATGATGATCATAAATCCATTGCCAATTGTTGGGGAAAAACAACCCAACTGGCTCACTAATGTCCTTTAGGGAAAGAAACTGCCATCCTTTCCTGGTCTGGTTTACATGTGACTCCAGACCCACAGAGATGTGGTTGACCTTTAACTGTCCCTCTAGGCAATAAATGCTGCCTAGCAGCGACACCCTCATCCTATGAACAAACAAAGATTAAAAAAAGTCTAAGAAATGCTGCGGCATGTCCAACATATTGATGATACAAGAACATTCTGGAATCATTACATCTTATTTAATTGTAATGCTAGCTTGTTTAAATAATTAACTGGAGAGAATCAATTGTAATCAATTGTGCAAATAATAAACGAGACATCAATCTCCATTACTCAGCTTCATTGTTGATGCATCTCAATTTAACCCTAACATGCATTGCATAAAAATCTTGTAATCTAACTTGATTTTTAATGATAGATATATTCCAGCAATGCAAGGACAGGTCTGCTTCAGCTGAATTTTTTTGTCACTTCCTTTATCAGTGTCTGTCTTACACTGTCTCATCCCCAAGGCCTTTTTAGAATGTTTTTATTAACACTGTCTCCTGTTTACACACATACCGACAGGGATCCTACTGACTTTAGACTCTAAGGTGCAGAAGGATCACTCCATATAAAATTATAACTGGTCTTCTACTTCTGGTCTGAAAATATCACTTAGCCCTCGGAATCTAAAAATCTAAGTTTTCCTTAACAATTACCAAGTATAGAGTAAATACAAATCAACTGCACAATATTCATAGAATGCTTACACAGTGGAAGCAGACCATTCAGCCCATTAAGCCCACAATGGCCCTCCATAGAGCACCGTACCCAGACCCACTCTGCCCCCATCCCTGTAACCCTGCATTTCCCATGGCTATCCCACCTAAACGCTGCAGGCAATTTACAATGATCAATCCACCTGACCTGCACATCTTTGGACTGTGGGAGGAAACTTGCACAGACGCACAGAGAATGTCACCTGAGTCTGGAATTGAACCCAGAACCCTGACACAATGAAATCGTAGTACTAAACACTGAGCCCCCATTGTTGTTGTGTCATGTCTCATGGCTAATATGCAATGCATATTTAAGGGATATGTTCATGATAAATCACTAGCATGTGGCCTGAGGGTATAAAGGTCTCAGACTCCACCTTAATGCGAACCTCTTGAAGCATGACATGCTAATTGCTTTTTGTAACAAAATAGCCTCCTAGGCTTATCTTCCCCGGACACGATGTGGCTGCAATGTTTTTAAATGTTTGTAAATAACAGTGAGCTGTAGTAAACGATCTTTCATTATTCATGTCTAGTTCTTATCTAACAGGAAATAACATAATCATTGCAGCCCCAGGTGAAGTACCCTGTTGTTTATTACAACGCTGTTGCATAAAACCAGTCTCAAGGGATTTTCTCAGCAACAGTAATGCATTTTAGTTCAAACTCTGAATGGAGAGGGTGGATTGGTCATAAAAATGACGAGTATCAGTGGATTTATTGATGGTTCACACTGTGCACTTTGCACTGAAATTTGTTGATGATGAAAAGAGCAGTAAGCTGGACGGAGCTGGAGTGGTGAATAAACTTCTGATTTGAAAGCCAATCATTTTGTGTCTAAAATTATGTTTCGGAAAAAAATTAAACAGCCTCCTCGATTTTGGATGGTTCAGTATGACATACTGACTATATTGCCACAGACTATACAGTAATGCTATTCCTACAGACCTACACTGAGGCCCCGCTGTAAAACAGTCTGTCATAGCATCGGTGAAACATGGACCTATCCTGGACTTTACGTTATTCTTTTAAATTTACCCTTTCAGAACATATTTCCAGCGATTTTCAGGATGTGTGGAGCGCTGTTGAATTCTAGACACTCCACAGTGGACAAACATCCTGAGGAAGGGTCACTAGACCCGAAACATTAACTTTGTTTTTTTCCTTCACAGATGCTGCCAGACCTGCTGAGCTTTTCCAGCAACTTTGTTTTTGTTTCTGATTTACAGCATCCGCAGTTCTTTTGGTTTGTATCCTGCAGACAACACTTGTCCCTGTTGAGGTAGAGTTTAATGAATGTAAAGATGAGCTTCTCAGGTAATCTGTGCTGTCTCAGTGAACTCTGCTACCACCCTCTCCATTCAGAGTTTGAACGAAAAATGCATTACTGTGCTATCACGTGTTAGAATTCTACAGCTCGGACCATTTGCTTTGTAGCTTTACCATACATGCACAGTACTAAGCATAGGTCATCAATTGCTACGACGTCTGACCTGAATTTTTATTTAGACCCAAAGAACCAGAACATGATCACATTGGAATGATGGATCCTTGCCACAACTCATTTGGGTGAAAAGGTCCATTTGGTGGATTTGCTGCATCTTTCCGGGAACTACAGGGCCTGGTTGGTCCCATGTGGTAGAGGAAAGGTTCTTGCCTTAAAGAAGGTGTGGTTTCTTGCACCATAGCAACTAAGTATGAGTAATGTTGGTATGATAGACATTGTTATTGAAACCAAGAAGGAAACTTCAATGCTCAGTTTTAATCCTTCAAGATCCAAAACTTTCTCTCTGCCCAATTCCATATAATATTATCTCAATGATTGGTGCTTCATGCAATCCCCAGCATTACCCTTTCAGGCCCTCACTCTCAGAAACATCACCTCCCAACAAGTGATTCAACCAAATTAAACTTCATTGCAAACCTGTACATTTCAGGTTACACTGATGAAATAGGAAATTAAATATGAAATGTAATATTCATAAGTTGTGTTCATTATTAACTGCTGTCACTGCAGCATTAATAATAAATTTCTGACTATAAAACACGTAGTTATATTTATGACCTGCCAATGAAATGACAGCTTCGTGGTCATTAATAGGGACTCAGGCAGTGTAATTTACCCTGTGTATTCGAGCACTGCATTTCTTTGTGAAAATATGAGCTGAAGCAAAGTTAGGGCCATCTGTAGTTGCACTGATACCCTTACTACAATCAATGCCAAGTCATATCTGCTGAATCATTGTTACTGAAGCTCAGGATATAAAATGTTGTCAGGAAATGAATATACATACCAGCATCCCCGTACATGCAAAGGCAGGCCAGCTGTATTTCAGAATAGAGGTCACATATATCTATGTTGTAGTTTCGCGTATTACATGCATGGTCCCATAACTTGCATTACTCCAGGGCCCTGGTTTAATTTGTTTGCACTCTCATCATCAAAAGATGTGCATTAATGATAATTAAAGATATATTAAATTAGCCTGAAAGTCCAGATTGTACATTTGTTTATTGTGAATGGTAATGTTTACTCCTTTACATAAATTTAAAACTCTGCAGTGCAAGTCACTGCACAGATTTATCACATATATCCATATTTTATACATCCACATCATTTGACTTGTGGGACTTTCTAACCATCCAGAGAGATTTTCAAATGCTCAACACCATCTGCCATGCTCTGTCAGAACAAAGAAATGACTCCGAACTTTCCAATTTTCCTTTCAATGTCATATCTCCATTTCAATTGCTTGTGTCACTTCCACTCATACACCACGCATTGTCCACAGCACAGTTGCCACCGTTTCCCAGAAGGACAGAATCCCTTCGCTATCCTGTGGTCAGAACTTGCTACCTGTGCTTCCAAGAACTGCCACCATTATTGCAACAGTTATTGGGACCAGTTACTCAGCCTTTCTGCAAACTAACATGAAAGCCTTTCTGAGACACTAGCCTACACTGCATCCAGGGACATAGAGGTTAGGTGGATTAGCCATGGAAAATTTGGAGTTACAGGGATTGGGTGGGATGGTCTTTGGAGGGCCAGTGTGGACTCAATGGGCCAAAGGGCCTGCTTCCACACTGTAGAGATTTAATGACATCAGAGGGTGGATACAAGGTCTTAATATGTCCTTATTCCTGTTCTTACATGTTTTGAGTGGGGAGAAGGGTAGGTCTGGTGTTAAGATCAGAGAAGTTTATGAATTGTTCCCTCTTCAAAGATGAAAGATGAAAGGCAGAAAGAACAAAGCCCTGATGATCTTGGAAGCTCAATCATTGAGCAGGAAATCAATAAGTTCCTGATAACTAATGATATCGAGGAACATGAATAATGCAGGGAAATTGCATCGAGGAGATACATCAGCCATGATCTAGAATTGCAGGACAGGCTGGATGGACGGAATGGCCTACTCCCATTCCTATGTTCCTACGATTACTCCTATGGTCCAGTTCTGGCCAGTATCACTAAGCCCATGGATACCTATATACCCCATGTACCATCTCATCCAAAGAGCCTATTTCAGTGAGGTTGTTGACTTGTTCACCAAGCTGGTAGGTTGGTTTGCAGATGTCTCGTCACCCTGCTAGGTAACATCATCAGGTTACACGAGCACTAACTAGCTACCAAGAGACATGACCGACTATCACTCATTTCCATACATTCTGACAAAGAAGGCCACCAATTCGACTGGGACAACATAACCATCCTAGGACAAGCCAACCAAAGACATGTACAGGATCTCCTAGATGTCTGGCACTCAATCTGGAACTCCATATACCAATCACGACGAAGCAGAACCGGAAATGAGGCCACCCATCACATCAGACCAGACCCACATAATTAACAAGAGGGACAGACCAACAACTTTTCATCGGAAGTGCATTGATGATGTTACCTAGTATGGTGACGAAACATCTGCAAACCAACCCTACGGGCTCAGCAAACAACTCAACAACCTCATCCACAACCTGAGCTACAAGTGTTTTTGAAAGCTTTCAGCCTATTTCAATGCAACAGACTGATTGACATGTGAGTAGGGTGTCTGAGCCATAGAAACAAGTTGCTTAATTGTAAAAATTGTGAAGAAACCCAAAGGTAACTCTAAAACATGTTTACAGTGAAAAAGTGCTCAGTCTGAGGAGTGTTGGCTCGGTAAATAGTTACCAATTGTACCTCAGTCTGGATAATAGATCCACCTTCACAAGACAAGCCAACAGTGTACAGGATGCTTAGTTTAAAGGGACTTAAAGAATAATTTGGGAGACCCACTATGCATTGTTTATGCATTAATATGCATCAACATAGTCACTCAAATCAACGCTTGAGGCACAAGCCTTGAATTTCTTACCCAGAGCTTGTGCTGTAACTTTGGCTGGTGATCAGTGGCCATCTTTTCCAATTCTGACAAGAGCGCGGACACCCCCTCCCCCCCAATAGATGTTCAAGGTCACAGGCATGTCCAAACTATTGCCCACAGTCATTGGAAGTCAACACATTAAATTTCAGTCCATAACAGGGACAAAAATATACGATCATGAGGCAGTTCGAACAGTAAACCCAACTGGTGTAATGTGCAGTAACTGTTAAAGGTAAGAACGGCAGTCTCCAGGACTCATCAGACAAACCAATCAAATACCATCACTCCCATCCAGGTCGAATGGGAGGCTTATAGGTACTGCGGATTTTAAAGCATTCAAGTGCAGTTCTCTATTTCAAAGGGAATGGAATATCAAAACAGACGGAACATGTTAAAATTATGCAAGTCAGCCCACCAAAGGAATATTGTAGAAGGGTTTTGGTCCTTTTACCAAAGGAAAGAAATATTTGCATTGGAGGTAATCCAGAGGAGGCCCACTCGGTTGATCGGGAGCATGAGCAGAGATTGTGTCTGTGCTCCCAGAGGTTCAGAAGAAAGGAAGGAGGCCTCATCAAAACATGTAAGACTCTTAAGGGACTTGAAAATGTAGATGTGCAGAGGCAGTTTTCCCTTGTGGGAGAGTCTAGGACCAGACAGCATAATCTCAGAATATGGAGTCATACATTTAAAACAAAGGCAAGGAGGAATTTCTTCTCTCAGGGAGTAATGAATCTGTGGAATTCTTTACCTTAGAGGGCTGTTGAAGCTGGATTTTTAAGCATATTCAAGGTTGAGATAGACAGATCTTTTAATCAGGGAGGAATCAAGGGTTGTTGGGGAGAAGACAGGAAAGTGGAGTTGAGGATTATCAGATCAGCCATGACCCCTTTGAATGACCGAGCAGAGTCGACGGGCTGAATGGCCTATCTGCTCCTACATCTTCTGTGTCTTATGGGATTCCTAAAATTTTTTGCAATTAATGTTTCAAATTTTGTTTCAACAACTTAAAAGATAAATTTTACGATCTACACTCTATATATGAGATTGACATGCCAGAAGATCTCAATAAAACTATTTGGAAATTATGGGAAAGCGCAAAAGTCCATGTTTTTCCATTGACAAGGAGCAGATTAAGATCTTCCTCCAGAGCTCCACAGTGCCCGGATGGCATTACCTTTACATCCCCTACAGTGTCCGGATGGCATTACCTTTACATCCCCCACAGTGCCCGGATGGCATTACCTTTACATCCCCCACAGTGCCTGGATGGCATTACCTTTACATGCCCCACAGTGCCTGGATGGCATTACCTTTACATGCCCCAGCAGCTCCAAGGTGGTAGATGGCTGCCAGTACATGCCAAATGGCCATTTGCTCTTGTGCTGTGAATCCCAGTGTCTCCATCGCTGCCTGTAGTCTGCTGAACGCCGACGATGCTCTCTGCCTCTCTTCTCCCTGAGACATAAGAAAGTGAACATCGTCTTCATCATCGTTTGATACCAGATACAGGGTAAAGAATGGTCTACATTCTCCTCGTCAAATGTGAATAGACATGAATAATAGAAAAGCACTTTTTGGTACAATCTCCACATTCATTAATTTCCATGCTTTTATTCAGAAAGGGAATCAAGGGGCAAAGACAGCAAAGTGGAAATGAAGATTATCAGATCAGCCTTGACATCATTGAATGGTGCAGCAGACTTAATGGGCTGAATGGCCTACTTCTGCCCGTTTGCCTTATGGTCTTCCATATGTCTATAATTGATAAATCCACCTACAGAGGGACAAGGAGCTCCTTTGCTTCAATGTGTTGAGTTATCATAAAAGACAAGATGAAAAATGTGTCACAAACAATGCCAAGTTCCATTTTGTAGTTGGTTCTCAAAGCCAATTGGACTGCAGTTGAAGAGCCAAGGCACACAGAACAACATTAATATTTGAACAGGGGAGTGAGCAATGAAATAAATCAAGGAGGAAATAAAGGTTTGATCTGCCTTTACTGATACAAACTCTTTGTTGATCAGCCCTCATGGGTGAGGCTGCCATGAGGTTTGGGACCCACATTGCTATACTTCACCAGAGAGATACTGTTCCTTTAGAATGTATCATCTTCCACTCTTAGTGTGCTACATCCAGGTGTCTCCCTTACCCAAGAATGACTTTTGTCCGACTCTCAGAAAACTCGTTTATTTACAGACTATTCTTATACAATGCACTGGGTCTCTGCAATACAGAGACAACAAGGTGTAAAGCTGAATGAACACAGCAGGCCAAGCAGCATCAGAGGAGCAGGAAAGCTGACGTTTCAGGTCTAGACCCTTCTTCTAGGCCCCCAGTATGCCACCCAGAAAGGATGCATAGACTGATTGCTGAGGCTGAAAGTAGACTTGCAACCACAAGACATTGGGTTCCCTCTGGACTTAGCATCTGAGCTGCAGCAACCACAGACAATGGATACCTGCATTTGTTGTTATCTTGCTAAAGGGTTTCTCTCTTGACGAGACCCATAATGCTCGTCAATATGAAAGTCGAGGATGTTAAAAATTCAGTTGGACCGATGAAACTCCTTTTGCTGCTTTTTTTTAAATGATATTTGCCTGTAAATTGCCTACACAACATTAATTCAGCCAACATGATGAGTGTAGATTCAGTAGCATTCAAGAAACCATCCAGGGCAAAGCAACCCCATGTACAACCCCAAAGCAATCAATCAAACACCTCCAACATTCCCTTCCGTTACTATTGATGCACAGCATTCCCCATCTGTTTGCTGCACTCTCACAACACTTCTTCAACAGTACTCTCCAAACTTACAACGCTACCCCTACAAAACACAAGGGCAGCAGGTACATGGAAACACCGTAACCTGCAGGTTCCTCTCCCAGCCATTCACCATCCTGTGCGGGAAATCTATCACTGTTCCTTCACCATCACTGCATCAACATCCTAGAATTCTCTCCCTCACAGCTTTGTGGGTGTAACGCACAGCCCAATAGCTGTAGCAGGTAAACAAGATGGCTCGGTATCATCTTCCCCTGAGTAATTAGGGACAGGCAGGTCCCTACATAAATACCGGTCTTGCCAATGACTACAGCTGTTTAAGAAGCCACCAGTTAGGGGATGGGCAATAAATGGAGGTTTTGCCAGTGGCGAACGTAACGTGTGAAAGATTAAAACAAATGTCAAGACGTGTCAACACTGACAATATTATAGGATGAATACATCATTCCTCCCTCAATAAATTAGACAAACATCTTGTTCCCCACAAATTCCTTTTGAATATCTTCAATGAATATTTTGAATGGGTCATCATGAGGATCATTTGAAATGTGCCCATCTAAAGTATTAATAAGAGATGAAAGTTAAAAGGGCAAGATCAAAATTGCAACATAAAATAAGTGGGGGTCATAGGAACTTTTGATCCTGAAATGCCTTCCTGTGTGCCTGGAAGGTTTCCTGACTGTGGCCCTTACTTCATGCTGCCTGGTACCAGTGTTACATACCTCTGCCTGAACCATTACACGGTCGCTGGTACAAGTCTACCAAAGGCATCAGAAGAACCCACCTTCCGCTGCTCCCTCTGAGCCACAATGCAGCCCTTAGCTTCACTTACCTTTGCCAATGGTAAAATTCCAAATATATGGCTGTCTGCCATTTGGTGCAAATGTAGCTCAGTCCTGTTAAAAAAAAACACAACGCACAATCATTGATGGGGTTACTGCCCACAGAACCAGGGCATCAATGCCAGTCATCCTGCCACACCAGTAGGTCAGTCTAATGAATGATAAGCTCACTCAGTCACTTGGTTGCCCAACTTCACTTCCATCTACTGGAGTAGATCAACCATCTACTGGTGCAGGAGGTGGAAGAGCAATAACATCAGCCTGCATTTAATTAGCGTCTTCAACATGGTAAAGCACATCTGCAATTTGTTGCGCAGGAGCATTACGAAGCATTATTTTCCACCAAGTCACATAAAGTGACCTTAGGGCAGGTGTCACAAAGTCATGGAATTGTAATGGTGCAGACAGAGGCCATTTGGCCCATCTTCAAAAGGGCGTCATTACCCAGGGCCAATCTCCTGCTTTCTCCCCACACTCCTGCACACTATTTCTATCTGAACGACCATCCAATGTCCACTTGAATGTTCCAGTTGAATCTCCCTCCCCACACTTCCAGGCAGTGCATTCCAGACCCTAACTATACACCGTGCGATAAACAATTTTTTCTCATGTCACCCTGGCTTTGTTCATACATCACATTAAGTCTGTGCCCCAGTGCCCTTGTTCCTTTTACCAGCAAGAACAGCTTCTCCCTATCTGCTCTCTTCAGTCCTCTCATAATGTTGAAAAACCTGTCAAGATGATAGGAATGTCTTTGAGGAAGAAAGAGAGGTGGAGATGTTTAGGAAGGGAAGCTCATGCAGCTGTAGGCATGGTTGCCAGTGGTGGAGCAAAAGGCCAGAGATCACCCAGAGTTGTTGGGCTGGAAGAGATTACGGAGATAAGGAGGGGTGAGGCCAGAGAGGGACTTGAAAACGAGAATAAGAATTTTAAAATCCAGGCATGGATTGACCAGAAGCCAACATAGATGAATGACTACAAGGAATGACAGGTGAATTGGATCTGGTGTGAAACAACAACAACAGGTAGTAGAGTTTATGATGGCCTCAAGTCAAGTGGCAGGGTGGATCACCTCAGAGGGTAGAAGAGTCAGCAACAGTTCTGGAAACACAGAAAGGTCAGATGGCTGATCACTTTCCTGAAGGATATTACTGTGCCAGCTGGATTTTTACAACAAACCAATTCTTTGGTGACCACCCTTAAATAATTCTAATGCTTTATTTCAGATCGACTGAATCCAAGCTGGGAATTCAACTCATATTTGCAGAGTCTCTATGCCTAATCTTGTAGCATATTTGCTTTGTATTATGTTTGGGAACCTGAAAGTTCCTTTCAAGCCAGGATGCCATCGCAACTTGGAACCATATCAGCATTCCTTTACTGTTTCAGCCCAGAACTCCCTCTTTGAGATGGAAAAAAATAATTGGAAATGAATGTACTGGAGGCCCATTTTGAAATAAGCAAATGCCATTCACAATTTTTTTCTGGTTTCTCACAGCTCAAACGGCGCCATGTTTCCAGAAAGCAGCTGACTACCACCCCTTCATGGATGATTAAAGATGGGCAGTCATTGCTGACCTTCCCAGCTACACCTAGATCCCTTGAGCAGACATACAAAAGAAGCTTGTGGAGGGAAGAATGTGACAGGCTGGGCAGCAGGGCACTGGAATAGTCAACAGGTAACGGGGCACTATATGAGGGTTACAGCAGCTGATGAGCTGGCACAGGACGGGGCTGGGTGGCATTACAGATGTGGCCCTTAGTAACTTACAATTAAGTGGTGAGTAGCCTCTAATGGAGTCAAAAACATTGTGAAAGTTATGACTTGGCCTCAGACATAAGCAGGGAGACCAAGTATTGCACCTTGAATCATTTGGGGGGAGGGGCATCTGTTGAGCGAGTTGGTAACTGGGGAGGGGTAGGGAGGGGCTGTAAACCACACGGTGGGACCTGGGTGTGGGACATGGGCACTAGGAGTGACACCAAACATCTGCATTAGGGACTGACAACAGGGACAACACATTGAAGGGATTTGGTCGCAACATTCTGTGTGTGTGTGTTTAAACAAAGAGTCGTGTTTCGAAATAATTTTGATCGGTGTGTGATTAAATAAAGAGAAAGGTATAGAAATAACTCTATGTAAGCATAACACCAACACAAAGCAGCAAGTCTCCACCTCAGCCTGTTGTATTCCTCATTAAGTTCATGGCAAGAACGGTAGTTTTTATTTCAGACAGAGCTGCCTCATACTGCTACCTTGTGGTCTATCACTGCACAATCCTGTCTCTCCATTTTAGAATATCAGCAATATCCATGGTTCAATCTCAATTTTACTCTCAAAATACGAACAAATATGAACCAACAAACGACTGCAGTGGAAACACAACTGAAGATTTTAGTAAACTGATGTTGCTCCTTTCATGTCCCGAGGAAATCCCCAAAGCGTTTTATACTCATTGGTGTCGTCATGTAGGAAATATTGTATTTGAGGGGATGGATATGAAAGGGTTAATCTATGGGCCAAACTGAAGCTCTACCCATTCTCTGGTAAATGGAGTATTAGGCTTCAGGCAGTTGAATCACAGAATCCCTACAGTGTGGAAACAGGCCATCGGCCCAACAAGTCCACACTGCCCCTCCGAAGAACATCCCACCCAGACCCATTCCCCTATCCCTGCATTTCCCATATCTAACCCACCTAACCTAAACATCCCTGGGCACTATGAGTAATTTAGCATGGCCAATCCACCTAGCCTGCACATCTTTGGACTATGGGAGGAAACCAGAGCACCCGGAGGAAACCCACACAGACACGGGGAGAACGTGCAAACTCCACACAGACAGTCGCCCGAGGGTGGAATCGAACCCGGGTCCCTGGTGCTGTGAGGCAGCAGTGTGAGGCAGCTAACTGCTAACCACTGAGCCACTGAGCCATTGTGCCACCCCTCAAGAAGCTGTGTTTGGAGCAGGTAGCTGTTGAACTGCAAGGAGATAAATGTGGCATCTCAATCTCTGTTTAGCAATAGGCAATCTGCCTGAGAGCTAGTGTAACACATATATACAGTTGCTGAGCTGTCATTAAACTGACCTGGTACATAAGATAACAGCCTCTTCTACAGAGACTTATCATGGTCCATCTCCACCACAGACCACTGAACAGCCCCTTAGACTATCAGGGTGACAACCTTGCTGTGTTGCAGAAGGAGGCCATTTGGCCCATTCTGTCTGTACTGGATGGAAGATTTGTGATTGGTTCTGAAGCCTCACAGCAGAATATAACAAGAAACCAATTTGCGCACAGCCTAGTTCTGAACTCAGATCTTCTCAGATCTCAGTAAGGGTCAGTATACTATTTGCCTTCTTGAAAGCAATAATGTTTGCTCATGTCTTTCTTGTTGTGCTGTCAGTTTTTGACAACTTCAGTTGTGCATGACCATAACTGTATAAACATGACCATAACTATATAAACACGGCGATACCTGTATAAACACGGCGATACCTGTATAAACA
>NC_063355.1:36729608-36730760 GCF_021869965.1 Rhincodon typus | reverse complement strand
AAACATGACCATAACTATATAAACATGGCGATACCTGTATAAACATGGCGATACCTGTATAAACATGGCGATACCTGTATAGACAAGTGCATGCTAGTATAGATACAGCTGTGCCTGTATAAACATGGGCATAACTGTATAAACACGGCGACACCTGCATAAACATGATCATACCTGTATAGACAAGTGCATGCTGGTATAAATACGGCCATGCCTGTATAAACATGGCCATAACTGTATAAACATGGCTATAACTGTATAAACATGGCCATACCTGCATAAATATGGCCATTCCGATAAAAACGTGACTATATCTGTATAGACGTATTGCCATACCCATAAATATGGCCATGTTGTATAAACCAATGCTTAATACATTCATTTATAGGAATTTCTTCTGGTGAGATATTTCCTATCATGGTGACAGCAGTAACTACAGGAGAAATCTTCACAGGGCACAAGGGGCACCTTCTCTGTCAAGATACATCACTCATGAACCACATCCTCATTCAGAACTGTTACTGTCTGTACACCTTCTGTTACTGCCTGTAGACCTACTGTTACTATCCATACACCTACTGTTACTGTCTGTACACCTTCTGTTACTGTCTGTGCACTCACAACATGAGAAAAGCATCAAAATATCCTAACTGAAGTCTAACTGTTTCAACCTCTCCGATGTGGGGTTGAGAGAGCAGGCTGAGTGAATTCTGTACAAACTCTAGAGTCAAGCTCACACTCTACCTGAGAGATCGATCCAAGCCAGCCAGCATCTGGTAGAAGACATTAAACGATCCCGCATAATTTGCTTGCTGTGGTACATGAATTCGCTCCAGTAACATTGTCTGAAAAAGTAAATTTCAATAAAATTGAAAAATTGAGAATATGCACGTATGTTTCTGCGCCTGTATGTGCTGGTGAGAGCATGAGAATTAATTTGTTTGTGTGCGCGCGAATATCGGGGGCGAGTGCAAGTACTGGGGGCGAGCGCGAGTACTGGGGGCAAGTGTGAGTGTTGGAGTGTGGGCGAGTACTGAGGGCGAGTGCGAGTACTGGGGGTGTGTGCGAATACTGGGGGCGTGTGCGAATACTGGGGGCGTGTGCGAGGGGCGGGGGCAAGTGCGGAAACTGGGGGCGTGGGCGGATGCTGGG
>NC_063355.1:36686957-36729208 GCF_021869965.1 Rhincodon typus | reverse complement strand
CTACTCAGTCTCTCCTCATAATCCAACCCTCTCAACTCTGGAATCAACCGAGTGAATCTCCTCTGCACCCCCTCCAGTGCTAGTATATCTCTTCTCAAGTAAGGAGACCAAAACTGCACACAGTACTCCAGGTGTGGCCTCACCAGGACCCTATACAGCTGCAGCATAGCCTCCCTGTTTTTAAACTCCATCCCTCTAGCAATGGGAGACAAAATTCCATTTGCCTTTTTAATTACCTGCTGCACCTGCAATCCTACTTTTAGCGATTCATGCACAAGGACACCCAAGTCCCTCTGTACAGCAGCGTGCTGCAATTTTTACCATTTAAAACATAGTCCATTTTGCTGTTATTCCTACCAAAATGGATGACCTCACACTTATCAACATTATACTCCATCTGCCAGACCTTTCCCCACTCACTTAGACTATCTATATCCTTCTGCAGACTTTCAGTGTCTTCTGCACACTTTGCTCTACCACTCACCTTAGTGTCATCTGCAAATTTTGGCACACCACACTTAGTCCCCAACTCCAAATCATCTACGTAAATTATAAACAATTGCGGTCCCAACACTAATCCCTGAGGCACACCACTAGCCACTGACTGCCAACCAGAAAAACACCCATTTACCCCTACTCTTTGCTTTCTACTGGTCAACCAATCCTCTATCCAAGCCAATACATTACCTGTAATACCGTGGAACTTTATCTTATGTAGCAGCCTTTGGTGTGGCACCTTGTCAAATGCCTTCTGGAAATCCAGATACACCACATCCACAGCTTCCCCAATGTCCACCATGCAAGTAATGCCCTCAAAGAATTCCACCAAATTAGTTACACATGACCTACCCTTCATGAACCCATGCTGGGTGTTCCCAATGGGAGAATTTATATCCAGATGTCTTGCTATTTCTTCCTTAATGATAGATTCAAGCATTTTCCCCACTACCGAAGTTAAGCTAACTGGCCTATATTTACCTGCTTTTTGTCTACTTCCTTTTTTAAACAGTGGCGTCACATTGGCGAATGAGTATTGGTGTGAATGTAGGTGTATGTGTGCGCATGTGTGAGTGTAATGTGTGTGTGTGTGATGTGTGTTGTAAGTACAGATGTGTTTATGAGTATTGGTGTGAATGTAGGTGTATGTGCGCGCGTGTGTGTAGCACAGTGCTATGCAGTAGGACATGATAATGTTCAGTAATGTCGTAACTTCACAACGTCAGCTACTTCATTGTTGGGAGGGAGAAAAGGCTAAACTGCACATTCTCCATGTAAGGTTCTTCAACAATTAGCCCAAGCTGTAAACGCCATCGTCAAAAGCCAAAAAGGCAAGATGGGTTTGTACTATCTCAATGCAGACGATGCCTAAGTCATGGATGTAAATTATATATTGATTGTGTGTAAATATATGCAGATGGTAGCTATTCATTGGGGTTTCACCTGGGCCCATTCAAAGAGACATTGATTAAAACTGTGATTTAGCTGGGTTAAGAGGCATATACTTGTAATATTTAACACTGTAAATAAATATAAAAGCAAAGACTGGTTTCAGTAATATCCCTTATAACTAATTTTCCAGATTAAAACAATTAAAGGGAGAAAAATATTTTGTATGCAGAAGAGAGAGAGAGTATGCAATGTTATTTTGGAAACCACAGCCCCCCTCCCCCTCCCAGGAGTGGCAATGACAAATGATCCAAAATTTCAATGGAATGCAGCATTAGGGTTATATATGTTGTGATGGAGAGATTTTCACCCCTTTGAGGTTATCTGTCCTAAATCTAACCCAATCACTTTACCTTTATCGTTCTTTCAACATCCTTCTTTAAAAAATAAGCACAATTGTGGTTTAATGCCCTACTTACAGGATCTCGAACAGTGCAGCACTCTCTCAATACCTTACTTGTTGAGATGGAGTATGTGCTCAGGGTTGCACACATGGGGCAAGATTTTTCAAGTGGCCCTTACCACCAAGGAGCATTGATTGGCTGGAGATTGGATTCCGGTCCATCCATTGGGAGGACATCCTACCACAGAGAGCTATTACCAATCAGAATGGCCTGCAGCTGAGTAGCCCCAACATTGCCACAGGCTGTAATGGTCAGGTCTGGAACTGCAAGCAGTGTCCATTGTGTATTTCCCAGGGTCCAGGACCCAGTCAATATGAGTGGTCTTCCAGTGGGGATGCGGAGTAGAGGAGTTGGTGAGAATTGATGGAGAGGCTGGAGGTGAGAGAACAACCACCAGGAAGTGGGGGAGGGGAGGGGAGGGGGCAGGGGGTCACTGTGGTGGAAAGGAGGTCATTGATAGCCCACATCAATATTCTCACCCAAGACCAAAGGAGAGTCACTATCCAGGCATCCTTCCTGCTTCCAGACCCATCCCACCAGCCTGGGAATGGAGGCCAGACAAGATATGGACCTTTGGTGTTCATTAATTATCCACTTAAGAGCCTCAACTAGGGGAAAGTGCAGGCCAGTCTGCCCAGGAGACTCTTGTGGCATGGTGGTAATGTCCCTGTCTCTGAGGCATGAGGCCTGGGTTCAAGTCAAGTGTAATAACATCCCTGGACAGGTTGATTCGAGGATAACAAACAGCCAGCCTTGCCTTCAACCCTCCTGCGAAGAAACTGCAGGACAGCCGGGTAAAGGGTGGAAAGGCCATCCGGGGAATTTCAGGGGATTGCCCCCTACCTGCCTCCTTGCAAACCCACCTTTGGGGTGGATGCAGAAAGTTGAACCGATACAAACCAGGCCAAACTGAACTGGGCAAATACACAAGGGCAGAACAGGGACAATGCTGAGCAAAGTGTGGAGATACCAGCCCAATGGATGAATATGTAACAACAGGACACAATGAGGCCATTCAAAACAGACTCCATACTGATTTGTTCTAAAATCAGCTCGACGCCTCTGAATATCAAGAAGAGATCTCATTGCAATAAATAATTCTATCTGTACTCTCACGTCTACTGCTGTATCCAGTCAGTAAGTGGGGGGTGTTCCACAACTTCAGTACAATCCCACTGGGAATGATTGAGATGTCCACTGCTCAAATAAAACCCGGTGAATGGAATCCATTTCTGGCCGGGAAGGAGGGTAAGGGAAAAGAAGCAGCAATTTGCTATCTGAGAAGCAGCTATGTACAATTCCACTCCATGGTTTGCGGTGTGCCAGTGTTATATGTAGTCAGGAGAGAAGTGTTAGCCAAGAATAGGGATGATGGCATCATAAACACCACCCTCAACGACCATTAGGGATGGACAATAAATCTTTCTAGCAATGTCGACACCTTGCGAATAATCACGCTGAGAAAATATAAATTGTAAGGCATTTTTGTATATTTTGGCCTTGCTGTAATGTAAGGCCTTTCATTATCTTTTCACAGGATCTTTGATTAATACTTATTTTTAAATGTTGTGACATGGACAAATATCTTAAGCTTAAAATCTGGAAGATGGAGGCGCAAGGTGAGAAGAATTCTGCTGGCATTCATCACTGCCAGGCAAGAGGGGACAGTCTAAAACAGGGGAATTACACAGACACACACACAGGCACAGACACACACACACACACACACACACACACACACACACAGAGGCACAGACACAGATACACACACACACACACACAGGCACAGACACAGATACACGCACACACACACACGCACACACACAGGCACAGACAGGCACAGACACACACACACACACACAGACACACACACACACAGGCACAGACACACACAGGCACAGACACAGATACACGCACACAGGCACACGCACACACACAGGCACAGACACACACACATGCACACACACGCACACACACACAGGCACAGACACAGATACACGCGCACACACACACACACAGGCACGCACACAGGCACACGCATATGCACACACACACAGGCACACACACAGGTACAGATACACACATAAATACAACCACACAGATACACACAAATTACAAAGGATTCAGAAAAGATTTACAAGGGTGTTGCCAATGTTGTGGGGTTTGAGCTATGGAGAGAGGCTGAATAGACTGGGGCTATTTTCCCTGGATGGTCAGAGGCTGAGGGGTGACCTTATAGAAGTTTATAAAATCAGGAGGGGCATGGATAGGGTAAATAGGCAAAGTCTTTTCCCCAGCATAGGGGAGTCCAAAACTCGAGGGCATAGGTTTAAGGTGAGAGGGAAAAGATTTAAAAGGGATCTAAGGGGCAACTTTTTCACACAGCGGGTGGTGTGTGTATGGAATGAGCTGCCAGAGGAAGTGGTGGAGGCTGGTACAATTACACCATTTAAAAGGCATCTAGATGGGTATATGAATAGGAAAGGTTTAGAGAGATAGGGGCCAAATGCTGGCAAATGGGACTCAATTAGTCGGGGACATCTGGTGGGACCGAAGGGTCTGTTTCTGTACTGTACACCTCTATGGCTCTATGACTCTATGACAGACACAAACACACATACAGATATGCACACACGACAGGCACACGCACACAGAGACATGCACACAGACATGCACACATACATACAGACACAGAAGCATGCATACATACACAGGCACAGTTACATGGATGGAAACACACAGACAGGCACACATACACACACACAGACAACCAGAAACACACATATAGATAGGTACAAACCCACGCACGAAGACACACACAGATGCACACACATACCTAGGCACACAGAAACACCTACAGACACAGAGCGACATATCAGCTTACTACAGTGGTGGCTAACCAGTGGACATCCTACTAACATAGACAATGGCCTCGCTGGTGTGTGTGTGGGAATGGTTTCTTCCAGCCCAACCCAGATACAGAAACGACTCCCATTGTTGGCATGTGCCTTTGGCCACCCGATGAGACTGAGAGCAAGGTATGAGCATATGGATCTGGTCCTTCACGGCCAGTGATGGATTGCTAACTCAGCTAGATCTCCCAATATGAAGCACTGCCTTCGTTAGGTCAATCAATCAGATCAGAGAGGATTACAAATCCCTGGCTCCCAAACAGCTTGCTGCTGCAGCTGGAAGTCTGATGTGGTCAGAAGAACAGAAGAACTAGGAGCAGGATTAGGTCATTCAGCCCCTAAAACCTGCTCCGCTGTTGAATACAATCATAGCTATCACACCTTCACTCTGCTGCCTACTCCCTGTAATCCTTTAACCCGTTACAACTGAATAATCTGCCTATCTCCTCCCTGAATTTATTTCGTTTGCTGGCACACTGCAGGGAGTGAATTCCACAGATTTGTGACCCTTTGAGAGAAGTAATTTCTCCTCATCTCTGTTTTAAATCTGCCACCCCCTTATCCTAAAACTATGAACTCTCGTTCTAGATCCAGGGGGATACATCTGCTCTGTATGCACTTTGTTAACCCCGGTTGAACATCTTAGATGCCGTTCAGTAGAGAGAGGGGGGCGTTCCTGGCCCTGGTCCTTGTGTATTCTGGCCTGGGGAGGTTTGCAGTACCTGGAGGTGAGCTGCAGATACAAGCCCAGCTTGATTGAAGTCCAGTGATACAACCATGGAGAATCGCGTTGTGGTGTCATTGTGAGGACTGGACCTGGTGCCAAAAGCCCGGAGGATGGTAAACATCGCTTGGATCTTCTCCACTGAATAAAAAAAAATCCTGTTTAATCAGACTGGCAATAACCTCTTACAATTTAGATTCTCTTAGTGCCTATGACATTCGGTACTGTTTTTCCTTTCAGAGGTTGGCTCAGGGTTTGTGGTCTTTGAGGTGGAATTGTTTGGAGTTGCCACTTGATAAACCAGGACGTTCCACAACACAACCCACAGCATCCAGCTCAGATTTTATACACTCGATGCCCCCAACGTCAGGGAGATTTTCTCCGTGTGGCCAAGTGGTCAGATTTTCTAAGGAGAGGGAATCACACACGGATTGTGTCTGATCCTTTCTGTGTACATTAAGAATGGGCTCTGCATTCCTGACATTCCAGTCGGGACTGCTGCAGAAATCCGGGAGTCCTGCTTTAATTCTAACAGGTCCCTCACATAGTAGGATAGTCAGGGATAGGTGAACTAGGACCCAACACCCTTTATCACAGCGGCCATTTTGCGCATTTGTAAGTTTTTAAGAATGGCAGGTAGCCATATTAATGGCCCCTATGAAAGGGAAGTTAGATGGGTAAGTGTGCCAGGTGAGTAGGGAGCCAGGAAAGCAAGGTGTAAGGTACAAGGTGGGAAGGGGACCAGGGATATCAGGTCCAGTGGAGAGACGGGTGGGTCTCAGGTTCCTTAGGGATGGGGGGGCTGCTAGGAGCTCCCAGGAAGTGGGGTGGGTTGGGGGGAGCAATGGTTAAGGGGGTGGGATGTGTGCGGTTTCAGGTCTAGTAGTGGAGGCGAGCAGTTCAATCCCAACGTTAGACGGTGTGTCTGCTCCCAGGTAATGGGGATAGTATTAGGTCCCAGGAGGAGCATGGGTTCTGAAACCAAAAAAACAAATAGAAATTGCCAGGGAAACTCAGCAGGTATGGCAGCATCGGTAGAGAGAGAAAGCAGAGTCGATGTTTCGGGTTCAGTGGGGGCTCAGGACTCAGCACTATTCCGAACAGTGTGTTTGGTCAACAGGAAAACAGCAGCTAAGGTTTCATAGTCGAGAGGTCAAAGAGATAATCCAAAATGGAAAAGGAACCACTGCAATTTGACCTCGCAATCTCCTGTTTACTCCAGCCTCTCTGCACAATGCCAACTTTTGTAAACCATGATTCATTTCCCATGGTCCTGTTAAATATTGCCCTGCTCTTGGTCAGTGTCACAGTGAGTGATGGATAAGGGGAAGCGGCTCAACATACCTCATTAACAACCCGCACCCCCCAACCTGGGAAAGCAGTGACCAACAGTAGTCCTGCTCTGCTCAATATTCTTCCAGCAGGAAAGAAATGCAAACGAGGAAAGTGTTATACTGTGATCTCCCGAGTGAGACAGCAGGGAGTCACCAGTACCTCAGTAGGATTACTGGGGTAGATTTCTCACTGATTGGGTATACTAATGGGATGCTGGATGGACCACACAGTGCAGGAATCGAGGGGATAATGTGCAGTATCTGTAACAACGTCACAGTTAAGCCTGATTAAAAATTAACCCTTACATCTTCAGGCTCGAAGTGTCAGCAGGACACAAAAAGTTGGCAACAAAAGAAATTTGCTACAAACATAACAAGTTCATGACATTCAAGGCTATGGGGCTAGTGCTGGGAGATGTGGCTAGGTCAATGCAGCCTCAGAGATAGTAGGAACTGCCGATGCTGGAGAATCTGAGATAACAAGGTGTAGAGCTGGATGAACACAGCAGGCCAAGAAGCGTCAGAGGAGCAGGAAAGCTAAAGTTTCAAGGGTCCAGACCTGAAACATCAGCTTTCCTGCTCCTCTGATGCTGCTTGTCCTGCTGTGTTCCTCCAGCTCCACACCTTGTTATCTCAGTGCAGACTTGATGGGCCAAAATGCCTCCTCTGCACTCTGTGACTGTAAAATGAGAGGGTTTGGAGCTGAAGGAGTGACTGTAACAGTAAAGCCTGGAAGGTCAGTTTTCACCTGTCACTGTTGTGCCCACACTGCCAGCTGTACCAACAAGGTACTCAAGAGCACACTGGCAGCTTGTAGTCTTCCCAGCACCGCTCCATCCCAAGGGAATGATGCTCTGGTCCTTCCGATGGATCAGCATGTTCCAATAGGCTCTCTGTGCCACAGCAAAGATATGAGGTGGCATTCCATCCTTCTTCCCCTTGAACAGCTGGACAGACAAAGACAGTGCAAAATAAACCATCCATCCTTTAAAAACAGCACACTGAAAATCACCACAAAACCCTGGCCAATATCTAGAAGGCAGCCAAAGCTTTGTGAACCCCAGGAAGGCTCAGGACCAAGGACTGATGCCTCTTCTGTTACTCTTGCTCACAGTGAGTCACAATTATTTCAGTAGTTGCCGGATAATTTAGGATATCTGGTCGGCATGGACGAGTTGGACCGAAGTGTCTGTTTCTGTGCTGAACAACTCTATGACTGTAGTAGCCCTCTGGCCTCAGAATCAGCAAGCTGGCCCTTCAAGTCTCACTCCACTATCTGAGCAATTACTGAGGTTGACATCATGAAGCAGTACTGAGAGGATTCAATCTTGTCAGAGGTGCTATCTTTCGGATGAAATATTAAACCAAGGCCCATTTTCCCACTCAGATGGATGTTTTAAGGTCCTGTGGCATTATTTGAAGAAGATCCCCTGGGTTCCCAAATCAATATTTATCTTTCAATTAACATCACTACATGAGATTATCAGATTATTAACATTACCTTACATCACAACACCATAACTGATCATCCTATTTCAATTTTTCTATGGAATAGAGGCACTGCTGGCAAGGCAAACATTTATTGGCACAATGCTAACTGTCATTGGACTGAGGACCCTGCTAGGATCATTTCAGGCAAGAGTTAAGAGTCAACCACATTGCTGTGAGAGTGGAATTACACCTAGGCCAGACCAGAGAAGGGGGGTAGTTTCCTTTCATTGAGGAAGAGACATTGGTGAACCAAATGGGATTTTACACCAATATCTGATACCTGTCATGGTCGACACTGAGACTTACTTACAATTACAGATTTTATTTACAGAGTTTAAATTCCACGAGCTGCCATGGTGGGTTTTGAACCTTTGGCCCCAACACATTAACCTGGAATATTAGTCCAGTGACGCTAGCCCTTTCCCACCAACTCCATCATGGAGTGGAGCCATCTGCGTGAAATTAAATTGCTAGCCAACACATTAACCTGGATTATTAGTCCAGCGACGCTAGCCCTTTCCCACCAACTCCATCATGGAGTGGAGCCGTCTGCATGAAATTAAATTGCTAGCCAACACTTGCGCTTTTAATACTGTGAATAATTTTGCTTTAAGTATTTCCGACACCAGTTTTCCAAACAAAAATCGACTCCCGGAAATTTTTATTTTCCAAATCTCTTTCCCAGCGAAGATGACTTCCCCCCACTTTTTGATCTTGCTCTCAGACACTATTCAGTCCCAGCTACCTTTGCGGAGTAGTTGGAAATGTTGCTTGGTGGTTTGACGATGATGAGATTCGGGCCTCCCTTTGTGTGGATCAGCTGGGACCCATAGCGATGCTGCAGTACGTGGAGAACGCTGGACTCGTTCAAGGCAATGAGCTGTGCAAGGTCCTCAGCATAATCTAATTTGGATGGGTTCGTCTGCGGGTGAAGAGAACACGAACATCAATTGGCTACAAAAAGACACGACCAATACTCACTCATCTCTATCCACATGGATAAGGAGAACCACCACTTCGACTGGTACAACACCAAGATCCTGGGACAAGCAAAGCAGAGACAGGTACGGGAATTCCTAGAAGCCTGGTACTCCACGAAGAAAGCCATCAACAAACACATAGAACTCGACCCCATATACAGTCCACTAAGAAGGAAAACCGGAAGTGAGGTAATCCAGCTCAACGGACTCCAGAGTTTTAAAACCAAGCAGGAAAACACAACAGCTCTTCATCGGAGGCTGCACTGATGATGTTACCCGGCATGGTAATGAAACATCTGCGGAAAAACAACGAACCAGCGAGCCAACCAACCACAACATCCACAACCCGAGCTACAAATCTACTCCAAAACCTTAGGGAACATCATGGATTTAGTAGCTGTAAGGAAGTCACAAACAACAACCCCGTTAAATCTCCTGAGATAAAACAAACAGCAAGGTTAAGTAGGAGATGAAGAAGAATTTCTGTTCCTTATAGACCATGACCCTTTGGAACTCTCTTCTTCAGGGAGCAGTGCAGGTTGGGCCATCGAATATATTCAAGGTTGAGTTAGGCCGATTTTTGATCGATGAGAAATTCGAGGGTTATGGGGGGCAGGCAGTAAAATGAAGTTACGGCCACAATCAGTTCAGCCATGACTTTATTGCCTTACAGTTTGAAGAGGCAAGTGGTCTACTCCTACACTGGTATCTTATGTTCTTACTTATTAAATACCTCCACCAATTAAACAGAAATAAACAATCGGGGGCAGCACGGTGGCTCAGTGGTTAGCACTACTGCCTCACAGCATCAGGGACCCAGGTTCAGTTCTAGCCTTGGGCTACTGTCTGCACGGATTTTGCAAGTTTTCCCGGTGTCTGCTGGAGTTTCTTCCAACAGTCCAAAGATATGCGGGTCAGGTGGGCTAGCCACGGCAAATTTGCAGTTTATGGGGATAGGATGGGCTGGGTCTGGGTGGAATGCTCTTCAGATGGGCCGAATGGCCTCTTTCCGCACTGTAGGGATTCTAGGATTCTATGTCACAGGGGGCATTAATGCATGGTTGACCATTGATTATCTCACTGCTCATGTGGCCATGCTTCAACTCAAACTGAGTTCTGAAGATCTAACAACACCGTATAACCTTAGGGTGCGAGCCAGCTTTAGTTGGCACAGCCCATCAGAACTACACTCCTCCCTCTTCTCTCCACTTCAGAACATAAGACTTCAGCTATGAAGAAAGGCTGGATTAGCTCAGGTTGCTATCTTTGGAGCAGAGAAGGTTGAGGGGGGCCTGACTGAGGTGAATAAGATCATGAGGGGCATGGACTGGGAATGGAAAGCAGCTGCTCCCCTTTAGGTGAAGAGTCAGTAACAAGGGAACATCACTTTAAGGTGAAGAGCAGAAGGTTTAGAGGGGATTTGAGGAAAAGGATTTTCACCCAGAGGATGGTGGGGGTCTGGCATGTACTAGTTGGGAGGGGAGATGAGGTGGGAGAACCTCACAACCTTTAAAAAAATACTTGGATAAGCACTTGAAGCATCCTAATATTCAAGGCTCTGGGTCTAATGAAGGAAAGTGGGAGTGTTGTAGCTTTGGTGGTACAGACTTGATGTGCTGAGAAACCTCTTCTGCATCATATAATTCTATGTTGGAGCGGAGGTAGGCCAATTAACCCGTCAAGTCCACTCAGCTTCTCAGTGAGATCACGGCTGACCCAATAATCCTCAACTTCACTTTCCTGCCTTTCCTCATTCCCTTCCGGATTAAAAATCCACTCACCTCAGCCTTGGGTATATTCAATGACCCAGCCTCGACAATCCTTTCCGGTAAAGAATTCCACAGATTCACTCCCCTCTATGAGGAGGAACTCCTCTTCATCTCTGCTTTAAATGTACGACCCCCTTATTCTGCGATCATGCCGTCTGGTCCTAGACTCTTTTATTGGGAGAAACAACCTTTCTACATCCACTCTGTCAAATCCTCTGCCCCACCCCCCCCCCCACCCCGACCCACCTAAGAATTTTGTATGTTTAGTCTGGATACCCGACAACTGAGAAGTGGCAGTCTTTGAGACAAAGGTACAAATTTTGGATGAACGAGGATCCCAAAGGGATGGGTGCAGTCCTCTTAAAACACCGCAAGATGGAGCTCACACCTGCTGACTGTTTCTGCACACACAATGTTCACTATTGAAGGTCAGATCACTGCAAAACGTTGTGAGCTTTTCACTGTAGGCTTCAAACCCTTGAAGAGTTCTGCTTCTTTTATTTGAAAATAAATGGTGAAACACATGGCTGAGTCCTATCGCCGTGATAGCAGTAACTTCCAGTGGGAACAACTGGGCAGGATTCTGCCAACTCAGTGGGGAATAGCTTTGCAAATAGCAACAGCTACATTGGCATAGCTTCCCAATACATTCCCATCACTAGGGAAGTTCTCAGAGGCAGGAACAGATATATGAATCTATGATCACCTACAGATTTCTTGGGAATAGGGGCATCGGGCACATCGATGCCCAGGAATGTCTTCAGTGAGATTGTCAGGTTTTGGCCCCACTTATTTTGTCCTCAACTCTCCATGGGACCGTCCGGGCCAAGGCCTGCTCACAGTCTCCGGGCCTGCCTCAGCAGCATCCACCTCTGCTGAGGGGAACACGGAGGCTCCCAGATTGTCAGTCCACTCCTTGAATTGGCAGTTTCAGGTATCTGCCCAGACACAGAGTGAGCTGAGAGTCACAGCCCTCCTCCAGTGCACCTGCTAAACCATACACACTGCCAGCAAGAGCAATATCCAGGAGCTCCCTCCACCCTAACATCTGGGCCTCAAACCCCACAAGATAGCCCTACCCAGTGAGTGAGATGTCAGAACTTACGAGGATAAAACTTGGCATCCCATTTTTTTCGCGCACAAGGTGTTGCTTGCCTTATATTTTTTTTTTATTTATTTATGGGAGGTGGGCATCATTGGCTGGCACAGCATTTAATGCCCATCTGTAGTTGCCCTTGAGAATGAGGTGGTGATCTGCCTTCTTGAACTGCCGAGTCCAACTGCTGTGGGTTGATCCACAGTGCCCTGGAGAGGGGGGGGAGTTCCAGGATTCTAACCCAGCAACAGTGAAGGATATAAATTCCAAGTCAGGCTGGTTTGGAGGGGAACATAGAGGTGGTGGTCTTCCCATGTATTTGCCGCCCTTGTCCTTCCAGATGGTAGAGGTCGCGGGTTTGGAAAGTGCTGCTTGAGGAGACCTGGTGAATTTCTGTAGTGCCTCCCGTTAATGGTGCACACTGCTGCCATAACCATTACTGTCGCAGGATGAGAATGTTTGTAAATGTGATGCCAATCAGACAGATCCATCCTGGGGTGATGTCACACTTCTCCAGTTTTGTTCAATATGTCTCAAACAATGCAGAGGTGACACTAGTTTTTAAAGCATGCAACAGGTTTATTTATAAGACTTTCTAAAAATATCTTGGCAATCACAAAATATCGGCTCCGATCCTTCCAGCTCAGCTTCTAGTACTTTCTGTGGTGTTTGTTGAACTTGCTCTGAGTCCACACCGAGTATAGATTAGATTGCAGCCCCACACAATCAAACACAGAAATTCACCAAAGATCCTCAGACATCACCTTCCAAACCTATGACCACTTCCATCCAGAAAGACAAGGGCAGCAGATACATGGGAATACCACCACCTCCAAGCTCCCCCCCCAAGCCACTCACCACCCTGATTTGGAAATATATCGCTGTTCCTTCACTGTTGCAGGGTCGAAATCCTGGAATTCCCTCCCTAAGGGTATTGTGGGTCAACCTACAGCTGGTGGACTGCAGCGGTTCAAGAAGGCAGCTCACCACCACCTTCTCAAGGAGCAACTAGGGACGGGCAATAAATGCTGGCCCAGACAGCGACACTCATGTCCCACAAAAACAAATAGACTTGGGAGTTCTAGTCCAGGATTCTCTCAAGGTAAACTTGCAGGTTGAGTCAGTAGTCAAGAAGGCAGATGGAATGTTGGCATTATTTTGAAAGGACTTGAATATAAAAGCAGGGATGTACTACTGAAGCTTTATAAGGCCCTGGTCAGGCCACATTTGGAGTATTGCGTGCAGTTCTGGGCCCCATATCTCAGGAAGGATGTACTGGCCCAGGTGCGGGTTCAGAGGAGGTTCACAAGAATGGTCCCAGGAATGGAAAGCTTAGCAGATGAGGAATGTTTGAGGACTCTGGGACTATACTCATTGGAGTTTAGAAGGATGATGGGGGATCTAATTGAAACTTTCAGAATACTGAATGGCCTGGACAAAGTGGATGTCAGGAAGATGCTTCCATTGGAGGGAGAGACTAGGACCTGAGGGCACAGCGTTAGAGTAAAGAGAAGACCTTTGAGAACGGAGATAAGGAGAAACTTCTTCAGCCAGAGTGTGGTGAATCTATGGAATTCACTGCCACAGAAGGCTGTGGGGGCCAGGTCATTGAGTACATTTAAGACTGAGATAGATAGGTTCTTGATTATCAAGGGGATCAAGGGTTACAGGGAGAAAGCGGGAGAATGGGGTTGAGGAACTGATCAGCCATGATTGAATGGCAGAGCAGACTAAATGGGCCGAAAGGCCTAATTTCTGCTCCTATGTCTGATGGTCTTATGGTCTTAAATAGAAAAAAAAAGTAAATCGAACAGGACAGAAGGTGATGCTGCCTCCTCATGTGAACGAGCATGAAATGACTCAAGCTGCAGTCTGACCGCACACACACCTGAGTGCTTTGGGACTTGCGAGGCTTGCGCTTCACACAGCACAGCAAGACTCCAGCAATTAAAGACTGCCTGCCCCTCTGAAAGAGAAGCTGCAATGGAAGACTGAAAGTTGTGAAATCAGAATTCAGGATGAAAATTGAAGAGCGATTAGCATTGGGCATGGGATCCAAAATGCAATGATGTCATGCTGGAGATACTAGCCACAGAAGTAGACTCAAGGAGAGAGGGTTACAGTGGCAAGTTGGCGGAGTAGTTAGCACCACTGCCTCACAGCTCCAGGGACATGGATTCGATTCCAGCTTTGGGCGACTGTGTGGAGTTAGCACATTCTCCCTGTGTCTGTGTGGGTTTCCTCCTACAGTACAAAGATGTGCAGTTTAGGTGGATTGGCCCTGCTAAATGTGGGTGTAGGGTATGGATCGGATGTTCTTCAGGGGCTTGGTGCAGACTTGATAGGCCAAATGGTCTCTTTCCACACTGTAGGGACTCGATGACTGAGAGACAGACAGACAGAGAGGTCAGTGGTCACAGTCTAGGCTTGAGGACTAGGCGGCAGCGCCAAATAATATTGAATATATGCTTAGGCCTAGTGACTACATCTTCACCTCTTCCCATTGCACCGTAACACTGACCTCTCATACTGCATGGGATAGCCCAGCCCCATCACTCACTCTGCGGCCTTCACTAACACACAGAGGCCAGGCCTAATACTCATGTACCACCAACCCAACACTTTCCAGTGCGATAAGCCACACACTCCCCTCTTGCTATCTTCACAGAGTCTCCAGCTATTCTCCCAGGGCAGGAGCAGCACCCAAAAGAAATCACCTAATCTGCCTTTTTTCTCACAGGGGATGGCCGTGTGTAACAGGAGGGAGATCCAGAGATTGTGCTGGGAGTTGGGGGAAGGGGGAGGTTGTTGGGTGAACTGATGGAGAGCTTGATGGGCGAGATGGTGCTGAGGCCAGAGGGTGTGGTTGGTATCATTTCCTGTGCCTCTTTCATTCTGAGGTGCAGCATGAAATAAAGGCGCTGATACTGAGATCAAAGACCTCATGGCCATTTCCCAATCCCTCGCCAAGACATTCTGCTTCCTTACTGTCAGACGGCCAGGAAATGCCCTTTGTGGAGCCTCTCAGGAGCAGGAGAAAGGACAATGGGCCTGAGAAACGAGGGAGCATCAAAATATGGAGCTGACAAAGGCAGCTGCTGGCTCAAATTCTGTCTACAATTTTACGCATGTGCAGTGACATATACCCAATATACAGCGAGCGTATTGGCTGAGCCTTAGAAGACAAAGAGTGGTAGTGGACAGAAAATATTCAACATGGTGCTCAGTTATGAGTGGTGTACCACAAGGATCTGTTCTGGGTCCTCTTCTATTTGTGATTTTTGTAAATGATTTGGATGTAGGATTGGGAGGGTGGATTAGTAAGTTCACGGACGATACGAAGGTGGGTCGCGTTGTGGACAGTGCGGAGGGCTGTTCTAGGTTACAAAGGGACATTGATAGGATGCAGAGCTGGGCTGAGAAGTGGCAGATGGAGTTTAACCCTGAAAAGTGTGAGGTGATTCATTTTGGAAGGAAAACTTGAAAGCAGAATATAGGGTTAACGGAAAAATTCTTGGCAGTGTGGAGGAGCAGAGGGATCTTGGGGTTCGTGTCCACAGTTCCCTGAAAGCTGCCACCCAGGTGGATAGAGTTGTTAAGGCGGCGTATGGTGCGTTAGTTTTCATTAATAGAGGGATTGAGTTCAAAAGCCATGAAGTTTTGCTCCAGCTATACAAAAGCCTGGTTCGGCCACATCTGGAGTGTTGTGTCCAGTTCTGGTCGCCTCATTACAGGAAAGATGTGGAAGCGTTGGAAAGGGTGCAGAGGAGATTTACCAGGATGTTGCCTGGAATGGAGGGAAGGTCTTACGAGGAAACGTTGAGAGAGCTAGGGCTTTTCTCTTTAGAACGACGAAGGATGAGAGGTGACTTGATAGAGGTGTACAAAATGGTCAGAGGTATAGATAGAGTAGACAGCCAGAGACTTTTTCCCAGGGTGGAGGTAGCTATTACGAGGGGGCATAGTTTTAAAGTGAGTAGAGATAGATATAGGGGAGACGTCAGAGGTAGGTTCTTTACTCAGACAGTGGTCGGGACGTGGAATGCATTGCCAGAGAGGGTAGTGGAGTCGGCCTCATTAGGGGCATTTAAGCGGCTATTAGATAGGCATATGGATGATAGTATAAGGTAGGGGTGGAGGTTAGATAGACTTTAGGATTAGGGTAAAAGTTTGGCACAACATTGTGGGCCGAAGGGCCTGTACTGTGTTGTACTGTTCTAGGTTCTATGTTCTATGTTATCGCAAAACCAAGACCTTAAGTAGATGTACAGTGACATACACAAGATAATTTGGATGTGACTCTTTCTAACCATTTAAATGGTTACTTAGAGTATCACTTATCACAGGTAGAAGCTGTCAAAATCTCTCAGGAGTCCTCCCCTTCTGCCCCCACCAGATTTTCTGAGTGGAGCTAAGACTCCAGGCTGTTTCTGGGACTAGTTCCCGGGTCTCTGAATTTGTTGATCTGAGTCAGGGGACCACAGTCACCCTGAAACTCCCAACCAGGGCAGGACGGGAGTGAGCGAGAGGTGTCACCTCAATACCCAGCTCTTTGATTGTTACTCACTAAACCCAGGGAAATAACCAAAAATGTCGGGACGCCAGTGGAAGGCCGACGTGTGAAGGCCTCCAGGCTCAATAACCTCGGCACTTGCTAGGTACATGGTGGCACACGCAGCATCAATATTCAGCTGATATACCAGAGTGAAAGCAAACATACAAGCTGGACCTCACTAAGAGGGTGATGCCAGTGATTTGTCACTGTTATACAGAGCAACCAAGGTTCTCTGAGACAACATACATGATGCAGTCTAGATAGTGGGGGTAACAGGCTCCAATGTTCTTTCCATGATGAAGCTGGCCGGGAATCTCTCCTGCTCTTACCTCCTGCCATGAGCATGTACAGGAGCAATTTACAAACTGATACTCGGCCTGATTGACCGTGATCCAACGCATCATCCTCCGACACTTCCGCCATCTGTGATCCGACCCCACCACCAAAGACACTTTTCCCTCCCCACTCTTATCTGCTTTCCGGAGGGACCACTCTCTCCGTGACTCTCTTGTCCGCTCCACACTCCCCTCCAGCCCCACCACACCCGGCACTTTTCCCTGCAACCGCAGGAAGTGCTACACCTGCCCCCACACCTCCCGCCTCACCCCCACCCCAGGCCCCAAGAAGACCTTCCACATCAAGCAGATGTTCACCTGCACATCTGCTAATGTTGTATACTGTATCCGCTGTTGCCGTTGTGGCCACCTCTACATCGGGGAAACCAAGCCGAGGCTTGGGGACCGTTTTTGCAGAACACCTACGCTCAGTTCGCAATAAACAACTTCACCTCCCAGTCGCGAACCATTTCAACTCCCCCTCCCATTCCTCAGACGACATGTCCATCCTGGGCTTCCTGCAGTGCCACAACGATGCCACCCCAAGGTAGCAGGAACATCACCTCATATTCGGCTTGGGAACCCTGCAGCCCAATGGTATCAATGTGGACTTCACAAGCTTCAAAATCTCCCCTCCCCCTACCGCATCCCAAAACCAGCCCGGCATGTCCCCGCCTCCCTAACCTGTCCTTCCTCCCACCTATCCCCTCCTCCCACCTCAAGCCCCACCCCTATCTCCTACCTACTAACCTCATACCTCCCCCTTGACCTGTCCGTCCTCCCTGGACTGACCTATCTCCTCCCTAACTCCCCAACTACACTCACCTTCACTGGCTCCATCCCCACCTCTTTGACCTGTCTGTCTCCTCTCCACCTATCTTCCCTTTTATCTATCTTCTATCCACCTCCCCCTCTCTCCCTATTTATTTCAGAATCCCCTTCCCCTCCCCCATTTCTGAATAAGGGTCTAGGCCTGAAACGTCAGCCTTCCTGCTCCTCTGATGCTGCTTGGCCTGCTGTGTTCATCCAGCTCTACACCTTGTTATCTCAGATTTTCCAGCATCTGCAGTTCCTACTATCTCTGACCATGCTATGACTGCTTTTCCATGGTCCTCAAGTTCTGGAGCGGAGCTCGAACCTGGAGCTACTGAGTCAGAGACATGGACACTACCCACTGGACTACAAGATCCTCCACGTCAAAGTTCATTTGTGAGTAAGCAGATTGAACAATAATGTTTGTCTGAAAAGACAAAATGAAACAAAAAGAAATGCCCAGGTTGACAAATACTCACTTTGTGAATGAACTCTTCATCTGTGTCTATGATCTTATTGTCACTCTCAATGCGGATTCGGGCCTGGCCATCAGGAAGCTCAGGTGTTCCAACATCTGGTTTGAGCACTGTGGCTGATGAGAGGGGGAATAGATTTCTTTGTGAAACTATCCAACAGTTGGAAAATCTTCACTGAAGCCAACAGTCCTAATGGTGCAACGGTGTAGGAGTTGAGAGGGGAAGAGTCTAGTACATAGTCACTGAGCACAATTCCAATGTTAAAAAGTCAAATGCTGGCAATTTTATAGCAACCTTCACAATCTCAGACCAGACAATGTGCTCAAGCACACATGGGGTTGATGAAGGGTCTGCTTCCGTGCTGTTTGACTCTATGAGTCTGTGGCTAAGTTGTGAGATAAATATTAGCCAAAAGTTGGACGAACGCCTCTACAGTTCATCAAAAAGAGCCTGGATTTCATTTTACATTCAAGCAAGACAGAAGGGGGGCTACAATTTCAGGGCCAGGGAGAGAAATCATCAGCCTTGGTTCTTTCCTTTCGCACCCTTCAAACTTTTGGAACAGCGTCAAAATCTGATTTTTTCTGAGGGCTGAGTTGAAATGTTCTTGATGGCTACTTTTTGACTTTTTGGGGGTACGTTTTAGTTTTCATGGGCTCCTTTTTCATTCAAACTAACTTAGTTACTGAGTGATGATGTCACATAGTGCCAACACCTACTATAATTATGTTGACATCAGACAGATGACAGAAACAGAATTGGAAAAGCACATCAATATCCTCAATTAACATCAAAGCTCCATTAAAGTAAAGCCACAACATATATTGAAAGCATTAATCACTTTGACCCCACAGTGTTTAGACTGGCACAAGACAACAGGCGTAAGTTAGCAACAAAAGTTTCTTCTCCAAAATAACCAACACAGTTCTACACACAAGCAGTCATCACTCTAAACACGCCTTCCTCAGCTTGGTAAGGTCACAGCTGATGCACTTCTATCAGATATGCACAAACTTGGAAAGTTTAGCCTAATGATCCATTTCAGATGTCAATCTCAGATTTAAATTTAACAATTGGCTCGGTGTTCATTATAATTAGATATGCCAGTCTTCCCCACCTCACATTGCACCTCTTGAGAATATGACACCTTATTCCACAATCATTTGCAAGGAATACATTACCTAAGTTCCTGTTTGCTTTGCTTCTAGTCAGCTGAGTATTCCTTTGTTGAGAGATTTAAAGTTGTTCACTTTCTTTTGCAGTCTTTCTATCCTCTTACTCACACCTTACAGCTTCCCTTCCACTGTCCCACCCCTTGCAGCCTTCCTGCTCCTGCAGGCACCCTCTCACTCTTCCCTGTGGCTTGCTGCCTCCTCTCTCCACCACATCTCCACCGCTAAAGCTTCCTTCTCTCCCCACATTGCAGCCTTCCTTTCCCTTCTCTTCCCCTCCTGTAATCTCTCTCCCACTCTCCTGTCTGTCACACATCCCTGCAGCCTCCACTCTTTCTTCTGTCCCAATCCCTGCACCTTCTCTTCTGTCTCTCTCTATATCTCCAATCAACTAAGCAAATTGCATCTCACTGGCCCTGGCCCTGCCAACTCGCGATTCTCTAGCCTAGTGACCCCTGACTACCACCATGTACGTTTTTACTGCATCTCCAATCAGAGGATGGTTCTAGTCTGTGGTTGCTACAAATAGTTTCAATACTCAAGCTCTCAGCAGCAAGCACAGGGAGAAAGCAGACTCTAATTGGACAGGCAGCTCCCCACATCCTTGTGATTGAATTTTTCCTTCTTTTAGGGGTTGAATTTGCCCTTAACCCCCCCTTGTCTGTTTGATGAGCTCTAGATGGCCAATGGTCCCATCTCCCAACTCCTCCCCAACCCCCTCCTCCCGCAAGAGTATAGGCTACTCCCATGGGAGCCCCAATAATGAGCACCTCAGGCACTACCCTCTTCCAGCCCCTGTTCAGTTTAACATCTCACCCCGGGTCAATACCTTCACCAGTGCAGCACTCCCTCCGTCCTGCCCTGGGCCAACAGCCTATATGCTCAAGTTTCTGACTGACTGCCTCAGAGGTAAAAGTCCTGCCAGCTGATCCCTCACGGACCCAAAGGAAAAGGATTAGCTAAATTCAGTTCCGGTATTAATCAGAGAATATTATTCTATCAGAGACAGGACTGGCACATACACTGACTGTTCTCTCAGTTTGCATTTGGTAAGGGAAAGGAAACTGTTCATGATTTGCATCAGGCTGTGACGGCACTGGAAAGGGTGCAGAGGGACATTGGCCAGGGCTGGGGAGTTTCAATTATGAAGAGAGATTGGAAAGACTGGGTCTATGTCCTTAAAGCAAAGGAGACTGAGACAGGGCATGATTGAGGTATATGAGATAATGAAGGGCATAGTTAGGGCAGACAGGAAGAATGTTCCATCAAGAGGAAAACAATCAATACCAGGGGCATTGATTTAAGGTGAGGGGCGGGAGGTTTATAGGAGGCATGAGGGAAAGCATTTCCATCAGAAACCCTCACAACATTTAGTAAGGTAGTCCATAAGTCAATAAGATGGACTTTGGCTTAATCCTATTTTTTAATTGTTTTCTTATCTATGCGTTTTGTTTGCAAATATAAGTGCTGTGGTATGATAACTTAAACACTTTTCACTATAGGTTTTTTTGTAAAGAATACAAGAGGCAATAAATGATTATTCTATTCTATTCTAACATTTAAGAAGTATTTCAATGCATACATGTGATGTGAAGGCTATACAAGGTTATGGGTCAAGTGCTGGAAAATAGAAATAGAATAGTTAGCTGATGAATTTTGACTGGTACAGATTCAATGGGCTGAAGTGCCTTTCTCTGTGCGGTAGATCTCTATGACTTTACGCGTATCCACAGAGTTCTACTCTGTAGCCTCTGAATGGTCTAAGGTTTTTAATATTAGATGTTGGTGCGAGTTTGGAGATGAGGAAGGAGCTGGAGAGTTTTTCAGTTGGGAGGAGGAGATTTTCAGACTTTTCTATGCATGATTCAGTGAGACATGTTTTCTTAACAAAAGTGTGCTTGTGACAGTGCCAACATTTTAATCAATAAGAGGTCCAAACCATGCTTCCTAAGTTGCAGTTATAATCAACAGATGGTGTCATGGAGATATACAGCATAGAAGCAGACCCTTTGGTCCAACTCATCCATACCAAACAGATATCCTAAATTAATCTAATCCCATTTGCCAGCATTTGGCCCATATCCCTCTAAATCTTTCCTATTCATGTACCCATCCAGATGTTTTTTACATGTTGTAAATGTACCAACCTCTAGCACTTCCTCTGGCAGCTCATTCCATACACGCATCACACTCTTCCTGAGAAAGTTGCCCCTTAGTTCCCTTTTAAATATTTCCTCTCACTCCATAAACCTATGCCCCTCTAGTTTTGGACTCCTCTACTTTGGGGAAAAGGCCTTGGCTATTCACCCTATCCATGCCCCTCATGATTCTATGAACTTCTATAAGGTCATCCCTCACCTCCAACATTCCAGGGAAAATAGCTCCAGCCTATTCAGCCTCTCCCTATAGCTCAAACCCTCCAACCCTGGCAACATCCCTGTAAATCTTTTCCGCATCCTCTCAAGTTTAACAACATCTTTCCTTTGACATGGAGACCAGAATTGAACAAAGCATGACATTCCAACTTCTATACTCAATGGTTAGAGACAAAAAAATTGCACATGCTGAAATCCAAAGTAGACACACAGGAGGCTGGAAGAAGATAGCAAGCCAGGCAGCATCTGGAGGAAAGGAGCAGTCAACATTTTGGGTATACTGAAACAGTCAACAGATAGTGTCATACCCAAAATGTTGACTTCTCCTTTCCTCCAGATGCTTTCTGGCTTGCTGTTTTCTTCCAGCCTCCTATTTGTCTACCTTCTATTCTCAGTGTACTAACCAATAAAGGCAAGCCTACCAAACACCTTCTTCCCTACATGTCTGTCTGCGACTCCACTATGAACCTGTACTCCAAGGTCTCTTTATCTGGCAACACTGCCCAGAACCCTACCACTAAGTGTATAAGTCCTGCCCTGATTTGCCTTACCAAAATGCAGCACCTCGCATTTATCTAAATTAAACTCCATCTGCCACCCCTTGGCCCCTTGGCCCAGAACTAAAGACCATTCAAGTAAAAGTTTGCATTAAGTGAATGAGTGAGCAGACACAGACATCAGTGAATGTGTATAAAGCATGAATAATAGTTAATCAAATCCTCTTGAAATCCTTCTTGAAGAGAAACTTCAATTGTATGAAGTCCAAATAGGGTTTTTTTTTCCCCTGCATCTCCACATTTGTATAGTTTTGTATTGGGTCCTGGATGGGATTAGACAAATATAATTGGGATTGAGAGATGTGTTTCCCTATCTGATGGAGGCTCTTGTGAGAAAACTGCAACGTTTTCTTTTTAGTAAGACACTTCAATATTTTCCCCCGTCCCTTTCAGTCACAGAAAACTGTACAACGTTCTGGACTCGGAATTTTACCAGCTGAACATATTGCCCAGATATCAGCATCTATTGGAAATAAATCATTTGTAATTTATATAAAACTTCTGGGAAATGCAATTGCTTTGATGTATAGGCGAATATGATGGTTATTGTACACATGCAATCCCACAGTAAAAATGAAAGATTAATCTGTCTTTGATTCTGCTGGTCAGGACACTGGGAGAACTGACCTTCTGAGTCATGCCATGGGATCTTTAGGATGGAAATGGTTAACATCCCCTTTAAAGGTGTGAAGGATTCAAGGTCAACAGAAGGGCATGACATTTGGTCTTATTCCATCAAAGGGACCAGCCGATCACTAATATTTCAACAATACATGAATGGGAAACAAAGTCATCTCATCCTGTTTCTCAGGCATTGATTTTGATTTGGGAAGGGTGTCTATGAATTAATAGGCTATCAAGAATTTAAAGTAATTACCTAAAGTGAATCCTTCTTTGTTGACATACCAGACCTGGTCAGTCTCATACCAAACATCTTCGCTCACCTAACAGCAAGGAAAACACAAAAGAAAAATACAGGTTCAGCTGATGTGCATTCACTGCAGTAAAATATAGACCATGGTCAAGTGATTTTGTAGCACAGTAATAGTGTCCCTACCACTGAGCCACAGGGCCTAGGTTCAAGCCCCACCTTCTTCTGAAGTGCATCATAATATATCTCGACAGGCCAATTAAAATGTTCAAATACAGACTGGGCTCGTGTGGAACAGTGGTAGTGCCTCTACATCTGAGCCAGGGAGCCTGGGGTTCAAGTCCCACTTCAGATTGATCAGAAAATATTTATGGACCATGTTCAATAGAGAAGGTTTCTACAAAAAGAGACATTTTGAACTCATTATATGTTATAGCCCTTATATTTCCGCCAAATACCAAATAAAGGAAAGGAGGAAAGCTTTGCAGCTTTAATAAAAAAGCTGCTGCAGATACCAGAAGCAAATTTAAAAGTTTGTAAATTAGCCTGAAATCCTTTGACCATGAAAGCTAGCTTAAAGTACGTGGCTTACTATATGTAAAAGGAAAGTCAAATTTAAAAATGAACTTGAGAGAATATTGAATTTCCTCTTGGGAAAACTGCAATCAGATCACCTGCCTCTCCATCAGCAAGGTCTGAAAACAATTCAGTACATTCTGAGAGTAAAGCTCCACATTCTGATTACTGCAATTAGAGAACTTTTAAAATCCTGAATTCGGTAATTGACAGAAATTACCTTCTTTAAATCCACTCGACTTTCCTCAGTCCCTCGATTTGTTTCGTGATCGATGAGACTTTCTCTTGTGCGTTCCGTTACATTCTCCACCTCTGGGCTCTCAGTTTCTTGAGAACTGGGCTCTTGTGAAAGTTTCCCTGTGTCCAGTTGAGATGTCCCATTTTCCATTGATAATAGCTCCTCATTTCTGCTGGGCTGCTGCGTGCTGGCATTGGTTTCCATAACAACCGGGCCTTGACTGTTTGGGAATGAGCCATTATTTTGCTGAGGACTGCCTGGCTTTTCCAGTTCGGTGGTGCATTTACCTGCTGATAGTCCCCTCACTTGGGTTCCTTTGGGTTTCTGAAACAGTTTTGGTCGTTTGCATTCGGCCTTTTTCTCGGGGGGTGGCGCAGACTGACCCTCAGGCCCATTGCCATGGTGACCATTCACTAATAGCTGGGCTCCACTATCCATTGCCTCATCTACTGGCTGGCTCTCATTCTGAGTTAAATGTAAAAAATATTGAACCACACTGTCATCCAACTTAGCCGGTCGCTGCATTGGGAGACAGGGGAAGAGTTCAGATTAATAAAGACGGAAAGGATGGGATGAAAATATCTTTATCATTGGCATGCACAGAGCGTCATATGCAGTTAACAATTCTGGAAAAATCAGAAGGCATTAAACATGCAACAATCCAATCAAAAATTGTGCCAAATAATAAAAAGACATATGTATAATAACAATACATTATTCTGGCCCATTTTAGCACAATTTTAATCAGCTGTGGCACCTTTAACTGAAATGTGATATGGAATCAAGATAGGTGCTAGATGTTGCAGTGTAAATTAATGGTTTTGAAAGGGTTAATATTGGAGACCAATTTGATAATGCCATAAAGACTTGGGGTGGAAACAGGCAGAACCTCTGCAGAATCTTGTAGGGTGAATGCCTTCATCTACAGGTCTCCCATAATCTCAGTCACAATATCTAGATTACTAATGTAATTTGGACCTAATTGCAATCAAGCGATAAACTACAAGATTCTTGATTACCAAGGGGATGAAAGATTATCAGGAATGTAGAATTGAGCGTAAAAACAGATCAGCAATGATGTTATTGAGTGATAGAGCAGGCACAAAGGGCCTTGTCTTGTTTCTTGTTTGCATGCTCATGTTTCAAGTAAGAACCTTTTATTATTAGAGTCTGGTGGCTTCCCTCTCCCACTGTAAACTATGACAAACTTTAGAGCAGTTTAGAGAAGAGAATGATGACAGCAAGCTACCCAAATCACAAGCCGGTAATAGCTGGCAACACAGCATATACAAATGAGTCAGTTGTATCTTGCAACTATAGTACATGATAACATACTGTATGCGTCAAGATAATAACATTTATATGGCTTATTAAATGTGATAAAAGGCATTTCATGGGGTCATTATCAAACTCAGCCAAATAAAGAGATATTAGGTCAAGTAACTAAAGAAGTTGTCAAAGGATAGGTTTTACTATATGCCTTAGAGGAAGAGAAGGGGTAACCAAATGGAAAGCTTTAAGAAGGAGAATCTAGGCATTAGGATCTAGGTGGCTGAAGGCATAATCAATTAGAATGGATTGGTGAATGGAAAAATGGCCAAAGGTGGAGGGACACAAAGATGTCTGCACGTTCTAGAGATGGAGATAGTTTCAGAGACAATAACAGAGACAGAGACAGATTATACAATGGTCAGAAACGCTCAGGTGTAGCACCCAAATCTAAACCAAGTTCCTGGCAGTGTAGCAAGAATGTTCCTCATCTTTCATGGTTAATTATGGTCAATTCTTATGTTCATAGTATCAGGGTGTGGTTTTTGTGAGCTTTCCCAATGAGAAACAATGAGTACCACCAGAATTAATGGCTGCCGACTAGAGGTGCCAACTCAGGTTGGATGTATCCCTGAGCATTTCATTGATGAGTTCCAGCATTTATTGACCAATTGGAAAGCAAATAGAATCTTTGTTAACCAATTGGTTAATCCTGACTATTGGTTCAACAGCCCTTTCCTGCACTAATCCCCCTTCATTTCCAATAATTTCACCATTTTTCTGTTCCCCTCAAAGGGAGGGGGAAACAGAGTCTTTGAATTTTTCTTTCAGGTGGAGGTAGATGTATTTTCGATAAACAAGGGGGTGAAGAGTTATCAGGGGAGGAAGGAATTTGGAATGATCAGTCATGATCCTACTGGATGCTTGGAGGGTCAAAATCCTGTATAAAGGCATAACTAAGGAATTAAAATGTTCAAAGAAAATTTTAAAAATGTTTTTTTAATGCCCTTTCATTATTAATGACTTTTCTTCCTGGTAGCATGCATTATTCTGGTGATTAGTGTTCGGTTTTTGGAGACTCTAGGAGAATCCTATCAAGTTTGCAATACTCCTGCCAGCCTATGTTGGAATCAAAAGGTCACTAATTCAAGTCAACTTGAAATATTCGTTCCAATTTTACTTGTCATTGACAGAAAATTTAAAAAAGCACAAATAATGCTATGGACAAGAATTATTTTTAAGAAAGGGCAGCAAAGTCTTACCACCCAACATCTCATTGGTCCTGAAACTGAGGCATTGCAACTGATTAAGATTATAATCCTGCTCATAAACAGCCACTAGTGAGTGGGAGGGCCTCTACCACTGGGCCAAAAAATCCCAGCTGCAGTTCCATTTACTTGACAAATGAGTCTGAGCAGGTTGCCTTTCTTTTTTAACATCAACTGATATCACTTGATTGAATTTTTTGAAGAAATGAAGAAGATTGATGAAAGCCGAGCAGTGAACATTGTTTGTAAGGACTTCAGCAAGATGCTGGACAAGGCACTGCATGGTAGACTGATTAGCAAGGTTAAATCACATGGAATACAGGGGGAGGTAGCCATTTGGATACAAAAGTGACTCGAAGGTAGGAGACAGAGGCTGGTGGTGGAGGGTTGCTCTTCAGACTGGAGGCCTGTGACTAGCAGTTGCTGCAAGGGTCGGTGCTGGGTCCACTGCTTTTTATCATTTATATGAATGATTTGGATGTGAAAATAGGAGGTATGGTTAGTAAATTTGCAGATGACACCAAAATTGGTGGTGTAATGGAGAGTGAAGAAGATTACCTCAGAGTACATCTAGATCTTGATCAGATGGGCAAATGGACAAAGGAGTGGCAGAAAGAGTTTAATTTAGATAAATGTGAGGTGCTGCATTTTGGAAAGGCAAATCAGGGCAGGACTTATGCACTTAATGGTAAGGTCCTGTTGCCAAACAAAGAGATCTTGGGGTGCAGGTTCATAGTTCCTTGCAGGTAAACAATGTGGTGAAGAAAGCGGTTGGTACACTTGCCGTATTGGTCAGTGCACTGAGTATAGGCCTTGTGATGTTGTGTTGTGACTGTACAGGACATCAGTGAGGCTACTTTTGGAATACCGTGTGCAGTTCTGGTCTCCCTGCTATAGGGAAGATGTTGCGAAACTTGAAAGGGTGCAGAAAAGATTTACCAGGATTTTGCCAAGGGTGGATTTGAGCTATAGGGAGAGGCTGAATAGGCTGGGATTATTTTCTCTGCAGCATCAGAGGCTGAGGGGTGACCTTATAGAAGTCTATAATGTCACAAGGAGCATGGATAGGGTGAATAGCCAAGGGCTTTTCCCCAGGGTAGGGGAGACCAAAACTCAAGGGCACAAGTTTGCAGTGAGAGAGAAAACATTTTAAAGGGACTTAAGGGACAACATTTTCACACAGAGGGTGGTGCATGTATGGAATGAGCTGCCAGAGGACATGGTGGAGGCTGGTACAATTACAACATTTAAAAGGCATCTGGATGGGTGTATGACTAGGAAGAGTTTAAAGGGATATGGGCCAAATGCTGGCAAATGGAACAAGATTAATTTAGGATATCTGGTTGACATGGACAAGTTGGACTGAAGGGTCTGTTTCCGTCCCATGGAACTCTATGACTCTAACGCAAGGTGAAGGGAGTTGTGATGATCTGGAATACATTGCATGATAAGATAGTTGAAAAAGATTCAATGGTAACTATCGGAAGGAATTGGATAAATAGTTAAAAGAGAATGTCCATGGGGAAGCAGGAGTGTGGGACTAATTGAATAAATTGTACAGAGAGTCAGTACGGGCACAATGGGACGGCAACGGCCTAGTCATATTATTGCTGGACTGTTAATCCAGAGACTAAGTAATGTTCAGGGGACCTGGGTTCAAATCCCGTCATGGTAGATGGTAGAAATTTGAATTCAATAAAAATCTGGAGTCTAATGAGCATCTAATGTCTAATAAATCCGATAGAGTCTAATGATGACCATGAAACCATTATTGATTGTTGGGAAAAACCCATCTGATTCACTAATGTCCTTTAGGGAAGGAAACTGCCATCCTTACTTGGTCTGGACTACATGTGACTCCAGACCCACAGCAATGTGGTTGCACTCTGGGCAATAAATGCTGGGCCTAGCCGGTGATACCCACATTCCGTGAATGAATGAGGAAGAACTGGGCTGAGGGAGTCTCTGTTTGTGCTGTGAGCCCTGATTCTAAATCCATCCAGAGCACTTTTCAACATTGAGATTTTCCCTTCACTTGAGCCCTCCCATACTTAGCTGTCCCTGCCTCCCAGCCCTGCCTCTCACCTGGAGCTCATGCCGTCGTTCCTTCTCATGTTCCCGTGCTACTTTTGCCTCCTTCTCGGTTTCTTGGACCAGCTGCTTAATGAAGCCTGCAGTAGCTACAGGGGAGATGGGTGATGAAGGGGGGCGGGGCTGCTCTTCTTCCTTGATCTATTTTTATACAAATCGACCGAGAGCCATTTTAGAAAGGTTGAGTTCCATGCACATCCTGCACATTAACCCATTGCATTTCTCTGCAATGTTCAGGTCTGGCAATGAAGACCAAATTATAGACAAACTAGAAACCTGATGTCCTTTCACAGAATCATGTCATTGAATCCTACAGCGTGGAAGCAGGCCATTTGGCCCATCAAGTCTGCACCGACCCTCTAAAGAGCATCCTGCCCAGACCCAATCCCCTACCCTATAACCCTGCATTTCTCATGGCTATCTCACCTAGCCTGCACCATCCCTGGACACTACAGGCAATTTAGCACCTAACCTGCACATCATTGAACTGTGGGAGGAAACTGGAGCATACAGAGAAAACCCACGCAGACACAGGATGAATGTACAGTCGCCGGAGGGTGGAATCGAACCCAGGTCCCTGGCGCTGTGAGGCAGCAGTGCTAACCACTGAGCCACTGTGCCACCCCTCTTTCTCCCCCATTCCCACACTCTACCCACAAGGCAACAATCCCCCACTTTTCCAATTGGCAGGCCCCCTGCTCATGTGCTATTACATATCTATCACTCACATGTAAACATTTGGCAGGGAGGCCATTCACACAGAAGAACTTCACAGACTAGTCCACTCTTGAACTATGTAAAAGTTATATAAAACCATATTGTTTTATATAGAAGGTATATAAAACACTTGTTAGGCTGCATTTGGAGTATTGTGTGCAGTTATGGTCACCACACTACCAGAAGGATGTGGAAGCTTTGGAGAAAGTACAGAGAAGGTTCACCAGGATGTTGCCTGGTCTCCAAGGCATTGACTGTAATGAAAGGTTAAAAAGACTAGGACTGTTTTCACTGGAAAGACTGCGGCTGAGAGGAGACCTGATAGAGGTCTACAAAATTATGAGAGGCATAGATGGGGTGGATAGTCAGGATTGAAATTTCAAATACAAGGGGGCACAGGTTCAAGGTCAGAGGGGGAAAATTTAAGGGAGATGTGCGAGGGAAGTTTTTCACGCAGAGAGTAGTAGCAGCCTGGAATGCACTACCAGAAGAGGTGGTGGAAGCGGGCACATTGAAGACAGTTAAGAGGCACCTAGATGGGTACATGAATAGGGAGGGAATCGAGGGATATGGATTGAAAAATGGCAGGTTTGTTTTTACGATTAATTAGGGCATGGTAGTCGGCACAGGCTTGGAGGTCCGAAGGGCCTGTTTCTGTGCTGTACTTTTTCATTTATTCATTCGTTCATTTGAACTCATTCATGATCTTTCGAAACTGGAGATTCACATGTGGACAATGTTAATATGCATGAATGGAAACTAAACCAGCCAAAAGGTCTCTGCCTTCAAAAGAGGCAGAGAATATCTAAATAGAACGATCTAGTCAATGTACAGCCTGAAGGAGATCCAAGAGATTTTATGCCCACTTTAAATGTTATTCGTGTACTGTAACAAAGCAATTTATTGATGTGGATGACACCATTAGGGCCATTTTTAACTGAGTGAGCAAGAAAGGAAACATTAGGCAGATGGAAATTTACAAATGTAAATGCCTCTCAGTGTCAGAGCTGTTCCCCATGACCATTCTCCCTTGAAGGAATGGATCAGTCCTAAGGTAGGGACCCACAGTTTGTAAAAAATCCTTTTCCCACACAGTCACTATTTTTGTCTGACAGCCTTAGATAGTATGTGCCAATGAGTAATTCACCAAGGAGTACATCACTGTCAAAGCCTGTCTCTCCTCTCCTTATTCATTGTCCTCAAATTTTCAGAGAGGAAAATTATCAGGCATTGCTAGGCAGTTTTCTCTCTCTATAGGAGTTCAGGCAAATTAGGAATATTCCAATTTAACATGATCAGGAGATTTGTTTAATTATTTTAAGTATAAATCCTTTGGGACCTCACATCATATAAGCATGATCCAGGTGTGGTACAAACCAAATAGTCATCTCTTCATTGTACATTATCTCTGCGCAGCAAGAAAAGCCCATTTTGAGCACATCTCTCACCAGCACTATGTCATAGAGCTCTTGTTCCTATTCCCAATCTATCTCATAAAAACAACTTCCATCCATTTACAGGTGTCTCATCCAACAAGACATGGAGATGGGAATTAGATATTCTATTGCACATGGGAAGTGCATGACATTCTCAGGGGAACTAACTACCAGTGCAGCGAATAATGCTCAAAGCTGAATTTAACAGTCAGGTCAGACTTTAATATGTCAGTTATTACATTGATGGACTGAATGGTCACTTTCTGCTCTGCGTTATTCTATAATTCTATGCTTACTGGGGAACACTGAAACAACCATGCACATGCTTGGCACATCTGTGGGTGATCATAACTCAACCTAGGCACGTAAATACATCTGGACATGGATGGCCTCCTGCTCAGGCATGTTAACAGCTCAGGTTGTTCTGGGTAAAAGTTGGAGGATGGGGAATATCACCCACCACTGGATGCTACTTGTCAATAGTCACGTCAACTCCCACCTCCTCCTCTCACATCCTCCTCCTGCCATCTTCTTTGTGCAAAAGTCAAGAATCATCACACAAGCTCCTACACAACCTGGATTTCTCCCAGGAATTCCAAACTGTGAACCTCTTTATCGTGCTCAGGCATCCATTCCTCCTTCAAGTTTCGAATAACAAGTTTGGTGTTATCTAACCATCATGCCTGAATTCACCTCCACTTTCCCACCTCACCCTTTCAGTTTCTACAGCTTAAAATCTTTTTATATCAAATCTTTTGATATCAAAAATTGACAGTCAGCTCCTCCTAGTAGGCACAGCCTTCTCCCTTTCTGCTCTCTGATTACTCTAATTCAGCATCTTAATATCATGGTTTATTTCTCCTTGACAACAAGATGAATTGATGGTTTGACAACTGACAATACAAGTGGACAGAAGACTGGAGTAGTGGCATGAGGGATAGTACAACATGAGCTGAAATTTTCGTAGACAAGGAGAGGTCTGCTCCTGAAGCAGACAAACAGTCTTTAACACAGACTCAGCTTTACCTACGCTGTAGGATATTGCTTGTTTAAATTGCTTGTTGGACTAAGTGAGAAGGTCAGATAATTGACCGCCCGTGTGGACAATATCACCAGGCACAGAAACACATCAATACATTATATGGGGAAGGGGTGGTGTAAGAAATTGCATTGGCCAACATGCTTCTTGTGTTGATTAAATTTCAACTTCATTGCCCATAGTATCAGATCTGTACCTACCAGCAGCATGCAGTTTCAGATGTATCCCAAAATAGCACACAACAACCATCTACATTGTACTGGCATCTTAGCAACAGCACTGCATTATTCCCAAACTGAAACCAGCCGTACAGAATTTAATTAAAAGGGGACGTCACGCAAGAACTTGCTCCCCAGTCAGATCCTTGTCGGCGGTTAGCACTTTATCAGAGATAGCTATCATTGCCACTTTTTCTAAACCGTGCTCGCCACTACTTCTCATCCAAGCTCAAAGCAGCCTTTCACATGATGACCCTGACTGCCTGAAAATGCAAATGACAAGGGTTCACTTGGGATTTTGGTTAAACGGGCAGTTTAGATAAACCTCCCCTTTCCCCACTGAATTGTTACTTTTTGAAAGTGCTAATTTCATTCTTTTAATTCATACATGCACATGTTACGGTACTATGAATTATCGAATTAGAATTTATAAAGCTTTGGGCTCACAGTTTGATGGTAACAAAGCAGAGATCAATATTGTTGCAGTTGTTTTAATTCTGTTCACCACTCAAATAGTCTTGTACCCTGGGTCAATAGATGTGAAGTTGGAAAAGCACAGCAAGTCAGACAGGGATAGCATTTTTGCAGGAGGGTCCGGTGGTAGCATGGCGAACTGACCTCTACATCACTGAGGCCAGATGCCAACTCTCCAACACCTCCTCCTACTTTCTCCTCAATCCTGACCCCACCTCTGATCACAAGCCATCATCACCCAGACCATCAACAACCTCATCACTTTGAGAGATCTCCCGTCTACAGCCTTCAACCTAGTTCCCCAATCCCACACCATCCATTTCTATCTCCTACCCAAAATCCATAAACCCAACTGCCCCAGTTGACCCATTGTCTTTGACTGCTCCTGTCCCACTGAGCTCATCTCCTCCTACCTCAACTCTGTTCTTTCCCCTTCGGTCCTGGAACTCCCCACCTACATAACCCATGGTCTCCACCTTTTCCAAAACTTTCAATTCCCTGGCCCCCAACACCTCATCTTCACCATGGACATTCAGTCCCTGTAGACATGCATCCCCCACAAGGATTGCCTAAAAGCCCTCTGCTTCTTCCTCTCCCCGTAGGCCTAACTAGTCCCCCTCCACCAACACACTCATTCTCTTGGCAGAATTGGTCCTCACCCTCAACAATTTTTCCTTTGATTCCTCCCACTTCCTACAACCGAAGGGATGACCATGGGTTATGCCTGCCTCTTTGTAGGATTTGTGGAACAGTCCCTCTTCCACAATTACACCAGCACCATCCCCTACCCCTTTCTCCGCTATATTGATAACTGCATCGGTGCTGCCTCATGTTCCCACGAGGAACTCGAACAGTTCATCAATTTCGCCAACACTTTCCACCCTGCCCTCAAATTCATCTGGGCCATTTCTGACACCTCCCTCCCTTTCCTGGACATCTCTGTCTCCATCTCCGGTAACCAACTCACCACCGACATCCATTTTGAACCCATTGACTCCCATCACTATCTCGACTACACCTCCTCTCACCCATCCTCCTGCCAAAATTCTATCCCATACTCTCAATTCCTCCACCTCCACTGCACCCGCTCCCAGGATGAGGCGGTTTACACCAGGATATCCCAGATATCCTCCTATTTTAGGGACCATAGTTTCCCCTCCTCTGCAACTAACAATGCCCTTAACCACATCTCCTCTATTTCCCTCACTTCTGCCCTCAAATTCCCTCCCCCCAACAACAAGAAGGGTAGAGTCCTGGTTGGTTGGTTTGCCGAGCTGGTTCATTGCTTTTCTGCAGACGTTTCATTACCCTGCTGGGTAACATCATCAGTGCAGCCTCAGATGAAGTGCCGTTGTGTTTTCCCACCTGTTATTTGAACTCTGGAGTCCGTTGAGCTGGATTACCTCACTTCCGGTTTTCCTTCGCAGTGGAGTGTATATGGGGTCGAGCTCTATGCGTTTGTTGATGGCTTTCTTCGTGGACCACCAGGCTTCTAGCAATTCCCGTGCTTGTCTCTGCTTTGCTTGTCCCAGGATCTTGGTGTTGTCCCAGTCGAATTGGTGGTTCTCCTTATCCATACGGATAGAGATGAGTGAGTATTGGTCGTGTCTTTTTGCAGCCAATTGATGTTCGTACGAACCAACCAACCACAATATCCACAACCCGAGCTACAAATCTATTCTAAAACCTTAACGATAGAGTCCCCCTAGTCCTCATGTACTGCTCAACCAACCTCCAAATCCAACGCATCATCGTCCAACATTTCCGCCACCTACAATCAGACTCCACCACCAAAAAGATATTTCCCTCCCCATTCCTGTCTGCTTTCCACTGGGGCCAGTCATTCTGTGACTCCCGTGTCAGCTCTACATTCCCAATCAACTTCACCACCACACCCGGTACCTTTCCCTGCAACCGCAGGAAGTACAACGCCTGCCCCTATACCTCCCCCACTCACCTCTGTCCGAGGCCCCAAACAATCCTTCCAAATCCATCAGAGAGTCACCTGCACTTCATCCAACCTTATCCACTGTATCCTTTACTCCCGATGTGGTCTCCTTTCTTTCAGGGTGACCAAACACAGATTAGGGGATCAGTTCACAGAGCATCTGTGCTCTGCACACATCAACCAAGCAGACCTTCCGGTTGCCATCCATTTTAATGCCCACTCCCACACCCCTGGTGAAATGTCCAGCTTTGGCCTCCTCTGCTATCAGAGTGAGGCCAAATATAAACTGGAGGAACCACACCTGATATTTCGCCTTGGGAGCTTACAGCCCAATATTGACTTCACCAGCTTCAAGATACCTCCATCCCCAGGCTTATCCCATCTTCCTATGCATCTATCCGCTCCACCCTTCCCACAGACCAGTCACAGTAACCCCCTACCTGTATCCACCTATCACCATCTCTCCTACTCTTCCCCCAGCCCCACCCCCTCCCACTATTTACTTCTGGGCTCCCCTCCCCCTCCCCTGTCCTGACGAAGGGTGTCAGCCTGAAAAGTTGACTTTCCTGCTCCTTGGATGCTGTCCAACCTGCTGTGTTTTTCCAGCTTCACATCAATTGATTCTGGCTTCCAGCATCCTTACTGTCCCCAAGTCTTGCACCCTGGGTTTCCTTTCCCGTTCCTCCCAACCTACAACATCTGCAAAACAGCTTATTACAAATTTGGATTTCAAATGCAATTCCCATCCTGTAAATAAATTATTCTAAACATGATAAAAATAATACCAATTACTCAATGTCAGAGTCTGGTATCCCAGGGCCGCAATTGGGCAGAATCCCTTCCACACCTAATTAGATGTTTTAGCCTCAAGTTACCAATAGATTCTCAGGTTAGGTACTGGTCCTACAATGTCTGAGATTCATAAAACTGTGTTACAAAGAAAGAATTTACTTCAATGTCACAAATGAATCATTTCTGTCAAGCTACATAAAGGCTTGTAATGGTAGATATATGAACTTGGAAGCTCCTTGAGGTTGTTCCCAGATGTTCAACAGGATTCATATTAAAACAAACCTGAAGAAACATAACTTATTTTGGCACAAACGCCAAAAATTTGTCGTTAGCGTCTCTGATGCTAACCTATCTTAGGTTGTATCTTAAAAATTGTTCAAGAGGTACTGATATCATGAGTGTCAAGGACACAAAGCTAAGAGATGTTTGTGTAAAGGCAGGGGGGATATGGGCAAGAAAATGCAAGAAATGCATTTAAGAAATCATTTCAGATGGAGGTAGTTAAAGATTTCAAGTCGATCCTCTCGTTACAAGTACTTCTGGTGACTTTAGACTGGCTATTCTCATTTACGTCGTGTGCATTATCAATTATAGTGCATGACTATTGTTGGGACATCACCATCACTATTTTCAGTAGACAATTCTTGCTTCCTCCCTTGATTCCACTTCCTTGCAAACTTCTACGCTGCTGAAATCCATTTCCATTAATTATCTAACAATGTTCAGGGGAGGAAAAGTGAACAGAAATATAAATTAGCCAACTTACTACTGTATTAATCTAAATTTAATCATTGAGAAATTCTCTCTGAAATCCTACTGAATTTTAAATTACCCCAATGAGCACTCAGTTTTGGGTTTTGACTGTCTGAGCAGGTTTACAGCTGCTGGGCAAACTGCAAAGAGGCTGCCAAAATCCAATTACTTACAAAATATTCATTTCAGAATTATCTGCATGATGCATGCAACTCTGGGACAGACTAACGCCACCCCCCATAGAGAGCAGAACCAGACAATCCAATTGGAAATACGGGATGTCACGGATCCAATCTTGCATTCATATCTTGGTGGCAAAGCAGAATCGGAATGCACTGATGAGATTAGACACATTGGCTTTGCAAATGTAATCTGTGCCACAATGCCTGAATGGAAAAGTGACTGAATTCTGCATATCAAACCAAGACTTTCTCAGGGTCTATTTGAAATAAGCAGCTAGGGCATTTCTGAAAGTTGGACGTTGTGAAGCCAAGGTTTGGGTCATTGGTTTCATCCAGTATAGAAAATGAAGTCCCATAGTTCAGTCCTGAAGCTCAAATCTGCTTGAACCCTATAAATGTAGAAATGCAACTGGCAGCACATGACCATGCTGATCCTAGCCAAACTCAACTATGGTCAGGAGCACTGAGCAAACCAAATGATAAGACCATATGTCTCATTGCCAATTCCTGTAATACTGGTCTTTTCATTTAAATGTTAACAGCATGACATAGATGGTAGGGGAGAATGTGCAAGTATGAAGCAGCAACCAATAGTTCCATGAATAAATTAAGTGGAATTTGTGCCCCTTCGTCTTCCAAGCAATTGTTCCACTTTCCAGAAATCACCCAGTTTTTATCCAATACTGTACAATGCTTTTTATCAGTCAGGACCATTAGAGATTACTCCATGCCACCTTAATGTTATCTAGAGCCATCTCACTGTGTGGACAATTAGCCACAGTCTGTGAATGAAGACTGGCATATCTCTGTTAGAAAGAGAGACACAAGGAGCTATACAACTTGGGTGGAGGGAGTGGGTGGCATTATTCCACAACAAAGATGGACTGAGTGAGGAGGCAGGTGCCAAGTCTACTGGAACCTGAAGGGGAATTGAAACCACAGTGATCCCATCATTCTGAACTATGTGTTAGTCATTTAACCCTTACTACAGTTACCTTACTACAATAATGCAAAGAAGACAGGGATAATCCGATTTCATCCAAACTATGGAAGAACTGTGGTAAATTGCCACGAGACAGTTTTGGGCAGTGGCTGCAGTCATTGTTTTTTCAGTAACATCCTTTTCACTCACTTTCTTTGAGGAGCTGAACTAGCAGAATTTCATAATACTTGGGTGCATCAAGCTAGCGACCAGTTAGCCTGTCATGAAGTGTGAAAAGCCAATAGACTTTGCTCTCTGCTCACTGCTGCCAAGTGTCTGTGAAGCCTAGAGAGACAGGCATTTAGGAGGAAAGATGGGAACACTGATGAGAACAGATAGCATTTCAGACAGCTGGGACCCAGACATCAAGGCAGCCAGTATGGAATTGATGATCCTTGTCAGGTAGGGCAGAGTACAGGGCAATGTCTAAAATAAATATGCTGATTAGATTGAGTACCATGCAAAGGTAACCTCAAGTAGCTCAGAGTTGGAATGAGAAAGTAAGGGATCATCATGGTCTGAGGGAGTTTTGCACAAGAAGGAGGTGAGGAGAGAGCAGTCCCTTCTAGATGAGCTGACCTGGTGAAAGAGAACCTTGTTTAACAGCATTTATAGATTTCGTTGCTGCCACATTGCCACAAAATGTTAAATGACAGGGATGACCTGAGAAAGAGATGGTTTATCTAGGGGAAAAAAAATAATCAGGTCATTAACGAAAGGGAATAAAGTTATGACTCCTGGCCTATATGTCGCATGTGGAAAAGCTGACAATTCTGTCCCTGGAGCAGCCGAAGAGTCAATATCAAATTCATTTTAGATAGTGCAGTTTTTTGTCAAGTTCCCTAAATGTGATTGCAACTGCTGTGAGACTCAGATTTGCAGTCACTTGGACAGATGCTGAATTTTTTGATTAAAATGTGGTCCTTCTCTAAAAGGGTCTTTGAATTTACCAAACCCACTTGTGTCTAACCCCATGCCATTTTGCTGGGCCATCTGTTGCTTTGTTAAAGGAAGCTCATTCACACTCCTAGAAGCCAATGCAACTTCTATTTTCTCCACTGCATGCAGGATGTAAACCTGTGACCCAAGACGAGTAAACTTTCCTTTTGTTCCCATAATGCTAGACGTGAGGAAACAGCCATGTTCCTATAGTTTAATCGAGGAGCGTTACACAACGGACTTTGTGCTCAGATGACTTGAAGGATATGGAGACATCAAACTACGAGGCAGGCGAAAAGGTCATGCAGAGTTTTCCAAAGATATAGAAATGGTGGAAGTAGGAAAGGAAGAGAGAAACAGAATGATTAGATTAGTGATGCACACAGAAAAAATGTCAGACAAAATTATAGGAAAACATGAATCGCTACTCTCTCTCCATGAAAACATTGATTGAATGAGACACAGTGAAGACAGTTCTGCAGCTCCTACATAGACTAAGTTCCAGCAATGATGCCTTCATTTATCGTTGAAGGTGAGTTGAAAAAGTCATGTGTCATTCCAGTGCTAGTCAGATGCTGCACATTAGCATGGAGGATGAATTTCCTTTGTGTGTCTTTCTAATTGCACATTTTGTTTTATTATTGCAATGGAAATAAAAGTGAATTCAGTTATTCACTTAAGTCGAACAAACCTGTGGTATGTCACAAGTTGGAGTGATTCAGGAATTACAAGATACAGTTGATTTTTAAATCACAAGCCACAAACTCCTCAGAAGGACAAAGAAAATGCTGGTCTACTGATTGACAAATTTTGCCCCACTTCTCATTTGCAATATTTGTCAATCCCGCAGCCCTTCTCATCTGTCAATTTTAATTTTACTATTATAGACATTGTTCCTCTAACCTACCCCTCTTACTCTCTCTCGTGCACCAAATATGGCATTCTACACCTTACTTCCCTCTCCTTACATCTGTAAGGTGTTGATATCATGATTCATCATATCATCTCCTGCCTACATTCATTCCCACAGATTCTGAGCTGTGGAATCTCTTAACTTCCTCCGTCAAGTCCTCCTCATTTACAGCTTTTCAAAACCCAAGTTCAACTTCCTCAATCCCCGTTTGGTTTCAATTTCTCTCCTACTATTCACAACCTTGACTCTTCATCTAGGTTGCTCAATTTTAACCTATGAAACTCACAGAAGCTGTTATTAACAAAACAAAGCATGGCGTCTATATCACAATTTTCACAACAGCTGGCTATCTCAAGGCATTTTGCTGTTTTTTTAAAGTGTAGTGACTGTCACAATGTAGGAACATGACAGCCAATGTGCAGACAAGCAAGATCCCACAGACAGAAATGGTAAACTGTTTTATATGATGAAATTTGGCACTGGCTAGAGCTGTTCTTTGAAATTGTGCCTTGGGGTCTTTTATATCGACTTGAGCAAACGCAGAGTCGCAGTTTAATGACTCGATCAAACAACAGCACCTCCAATATTGCAGCACTCTATCAGATCCACACCAGAGTGGCAACTGTTCATTTTTGCACTCGAGCAGTGAGAACAGGACTTGAACTCAAACCCTAACACATCAAAAGCAACTGAGTCACAATTGATGGCTTAAAGAGCTAGCTCATTGTACACAATGATAACAACAACATCTATGTGTGCCTTCAATATGGAGAAACATCACAAAACGCTGCACCAGGTAAAGGTCAAATGAAAAGATTTGGTATGTGAAATTCCAGGCATTCACGTTTATGAGGAGAATTTCACAGCGCAAAGATTGAGTGGTCAACAGCACTGAAATGGGACTGGGTGTGGGAGTGTGCTGGTGATAAAGATGGAACCTACAGAGAAAAACGTAGCTACACCAGAAAGTGAGAGAAGACAGGACAGATGGAGGTGAGCTAGGTAATGCTGCAGGTCACAACTTAATAAAACTACCAGAGCCAGTCAATCATCACATCACAGGGCTGCAGATTCAGGCCTTGAAGGTGATAAGTCCAAATGATTGCCCTCAACATCATCCAGTCCCCCGAAATAAAAACCTTAAAATGTTATAGTCAGCTCAATAGGAGGCTAGAATGAAACCTCTGGTGACAGGTTTTGTTGCCAGCAGCAGACAGAAAGCAGACAGCAGCATAGGTTCACTTGTTACATGGACTGCAATTTAACAATTGTACATGGCTTGTAAATTTTCTATTCATTATTGAATATAGTGATCAGTGAGACACACTGTGTAATTTCATGGATAACAAAGTGTGGAGCTGGAGGAATACAGCAGGCCGGGCAGCATCAGAGGAGCAGGAAAGCTGACGTTTCGGGTCCCCATGCTGCCTGGCCTGCTGTGTCCTTCCAGCTCCACACTTTGTTATCTCTGACTCCAGCATCTGCAGTTCTTCCTATCTCTGTGTAATTTCATGGAATGTTTAAGGTTCGGAGTAATGTGCCAAGTCTGAGAGTGCACAGGTTACTTGGTAAAGGACTTCACTGCTATTGGCATGCTGTGCTGAGCATTCAGTTGATGCATAGTCTTATGTGCAACAGCCTCTAGTAAAGGCAATCTCACCAGTCCCTAACTACCTGCAAACACTTCTGTAACCAACCAGAGGGAAGAAAGGTTAAAACTTGTTAATCTTATCCCCTCTGAAACTGCATTAATTCGACAGAAGCTTCAGATTCCTCGGGACTCAAAGCCTTGCATTATATTTGCACTTACCTCCAAGTAAATTCAAAGTAGAGCCATTACCCCCACCAATTTAGGATCATTTCAACCATTTCATTTTTGTACTTCTACTGAAGTGAAAGCATGTTGGGACCAAAGCTACCACTCCCAATTTGATGGCAGTTGAGAGGCAAGTGTTAATGTCCTTTTATATAATACAGGCCAGCCCATCATGTTAAATGATAGACCGGCAATGAAATTCAAAATCTTTGCAGGGCACAAGAGTAAAATATTGCTGGTAGTTAAGCCCATAAACCTACTGTCTCTGCAAGGAAGGTTCACAAAAGGACCCGACACATTAAAAAGAAACAAGAAGTTAAACTTTCAATTCACTTTGCTCCCTCAGTCAGAGAATACCTAACACTCTATTGAGGTGCAGCAAAATGAAAACCCACCCTTTTCCTTGTTTTGCATTGTTTTAATACCACCTGGAAAAGGAACCTCTGCCTGCTAGCGTCATAGAGTACAAAGGAAGAATTTACAGGTTTGCTACAAGTAAAAGAACAACCAACCTCTGTCCCATCAACCCCAAACCCCTTCCTTTAACCACCCCAAAGCCCCTCCATCTCCCCAACTTGATCTTAAGAAATTTGCTTACTACAGTACAGGAGGTCCCTGGCAAACAAATCGGTTGCATTTCTGAGTACATTCGGAAGTCAATCTGTATGCAAGTTGAAACACAATGCTGTACTCTACAAAATATCCATTCGTAAGTACAAGCAAACAGTCACAGGGCAGATTGCTAAAATTAATTGTAATATGGGATCTCATTTGTAAGACAAGCATTCGTAAGTCAGACTGTCATAGATTGGGGACATCCTTTATGATGAAACTGAATTTATTGTCAATTGTAGTCAAAGTCATTTGGGGAGGGAGGGGCACAGTGGTAATGTCATTGGACTAGTATCGCAGAGTACCCAGATTAATGGTCTAAGATTGTGCGTTCATAATCCCTCTATGGCAGATGGTGACATTTCAATTCGATAAAAAGCAAGTCTAATACTTACCATGTAACCACTACCAATTGCTGTAAAAGCCCATCTGGGTCATTAATGTCCTTTAGGGAGAGAAATCTGCCCTCCTTACCTAGTCTGACCTACATGTGACTCCAGATCCACGGCAATGTGACTGACTTTTAACTACCCTCTGGGCAATAAATACTGGGCCTAGTCGATGTTGCTCACATCCCATGAAACAAAAAAGCATGAGATAACAAGGTGTAGAGCTGGATGAACACAGCAGGCCAAGCAGCATCAGAGGAGCAGGAAGGCTGAAGTTTCAGACCTAGAC
>NC_063355.1:36659116-36686557 GCF_021869965.1 Rhincodon typus | reverse complement strand
AGGCCAAGCAGCATCAGAGGAGCAGGAATGCTGACGTTTCAGGCCTAAGGGTCTAGGCCCGAAACGTCAGCCTTCCTGCTCCTATGATGCTGCTTGGCCTGCTGTGTTCATCCAGCTCTACACCTTGTTATCTCTTATAGGAGTTGGGATGTGTTGCTGTTGTACAGGACGTTGGTGAGACCCCTTTTGGAGTACCGTGTACTGTTCTGGTCTCCCTTCTATAGGAAGGATATTATTAAATTGAAAAGGATGCAGAGAAGGTTTACCAGGATGTTATAAGGAGAGGCTGGATAAGCTGGGACTCTTTTCACTCCAGCATAGGAGGTTGAGGGCTGACCTTATAGAGGTTTATAAAATCAGGAGGGACATAGATAAGGTGAACAACAAATGTCTTTTCCCTTAGGTTGGGGAGTTCAAAATTAGAGGAGAGGAGAAAGATTTGAAAAGAGACCTGAGAGGCAACTTTTTCACAGAGGATGGATTGTGTATGGAATGAACAGGTAGAGAAAGTGGTAGATGCAGCAAAGTTCCAATATTTAAAAGACATTTGGACAGGTACATTAATAAGAAAGGTTAAGAGGGATTTGGGCAAAACACAGGCAAATGGGACTGGTTTATTTTGGGAAACTTGGTCGGCATGGACGAATTGGGCCAAAGGTCTGTTGTTTCCATGCTGTATGACTCTGACTCTAATCCAAGTTTGTCCTTATAGCTAATACACTTCAATCCAGGCAACATCCTGGTAAACCTCTTCTGCACCCTCTCCAAAGATTCCACATCCTTCCTATTGTGTGGCGACCAGACCTGCATACAGCACTAAATAAAAACCGAAAGAACTGCGGATGTTGTAAATCAGGAACAAAAACAGAAGTTGCTGGAAAAGCTCAGCAGGTCTGGCAGCATGTGTGAAGGAAAGAGCAATGTTAACGTTTCGGGTCCGACCCTTCCTCAGAACTGATGGTGGCTGGGAAAATGTCAGTTTATATGCAGAAAATAGGAAAGGGAATGGGGTAGGGAGTAAACGATAGGATAGAGCCCAAGAGACAGAACAGTTGGACAGACAAAGAAGTTGATAATGATCTGGCTAGGAGTGTAAATAGTTGTTAATGGAGACTGTAAGTGACTAACAACAGGTGGTGTGTAATGGCAGGCTATGTAATGGCAGGCTATGTGATAATAGCCTGCCATTAACATCTACTCAACCTCCTAGCCAGATTGTTATCAACTCCTTTGTCTCTCTGATATAACAAGGTGTACAGCTGGATGAACACAGCAGGCCAAGCAGCATCAGAGGAGCAGGAAAGCTGATGTTTCAGGCCTAGAGCCTTCTTCAGAAATATCTCTCTCTTTGGGCTCTATTCTGTCATTTACTCCCTACCCGATCTCCCTCCCTATTTGCTGCATAAAAACTGACATTTTCCCAGCTACCATCAGTTTTGCAGAAGGGTCACCGGACCCGAAATGTTAACTGACTTTTTCTTCACAGATGATACAAGACCTGCTGAGCTTTTCCAGCAACTTCTGTTTTTGTTCCTGCTTACAGTATTACTGACATAACTGCCCAGAGGCCAGTACCCTGTCACTAGATCACCCTTTATTTACTTGTGCACAGTACATGGGCTCTGACCAGCCAGCTCAAAGCCAGTCCCTAGAATGAGGAGACTCTCTGACACTCCTGATTGTATCTGTCAGCCAGGACTCCCTGATTGGAATTGTTAACCTGGGCCTCCTGCAGTGCCCTCCAAAGGTTGCAGGAACAGCACCTCATATTCCGCTTGGGAACCCTGCAGCCCAATGGTATCAATGTGGATTTCACAAGCTTCGAAATCTCCCCTCCCCCTACCGCATCCCAAAACCAGCCCAGCTTGTCCCCGCCTCCCTAACCTGTCCTTTCTCCCAACTATCCCCTCCTCCCACCTCAAACCCCATCCCCATCTCCTACCTACTAGCCTCATCCCGCCCCCTTGACCTGTCCATCCTCCCTGGACTGACCTATCCCCTCCCTAACTCCCCACCTACACTCACCTTTACTGGCTCCACCCCCACCTCTTTGACCTGTCTGTCTCCTCTCCACCTATCCTCTCCTCTATCCATCTTGTATCCGCCTCCCCTTCTCTCCCTATTTATTTCAGAACCCCCTTCCCCTCCCCCATAAGGGTCTAGATCTGAAAAGTCAGCCTTCCTGCTCCTCTGATGCTGCTTGGCCTGCTGTGTTCATCCAGCTCTACACCTTGTTATCTCATGGTCAATGAGATCCACTTGGTCCTCATTCCAATCACAACAACATTACAGAGGTCCCAGCACTGATCCTTAAAGAACACCACTAGTCGCAGACCTCCAGTCAGTAAAACACACTTCCACAACTACCGTCTATTTTCTGTGGCCAATCCAGTTTTGTATCAACTCACCATGGATTTCATGCGATTTGATCTTCCAAATCAGCCTCCCACGAGGGACCTGGTCAAATACTTTAGTAAGTCTATGTAGATAGCATCTACTGCCTTGCCCTCATCAATTATTCTGTCAGCTCAACAAGACTTCCCTGCATAAGTCCATTCTTCTCCAAATACAAGTTAATCCTGTCCCTAAGAATCTGCTCCAATAATTTGCAGAATGGAAAGTTTTGACAGTACGATTACAGCATTTAAAAGGCAGCTGGATGGGTATATGAATAGGATGGATTTAAAGGGATATGGGCCAAATTATATAGGATATCTGGTCAGCAAGGACGAGTTGGACTGAAGGGTCTGTTTCCGTGCTGTATATCTCTATGACTCTATGATAAATGCATCTTGACTCAGTTGAATCTGCATGCATCATATTCCCAGGCACTAAGTTCCATACCCTAATGATAGTGATAAGAAGTTTTTCTTCCATCACCTGTTTCTTGCTTTGCTTTTTGGAACCATAGAATCCGTACAGTGGGTGAAGCAAGTCATTCCACATTGACCCTCTGAAGAGTAGAGCATCCTACCCCATAACCCTGCATTTCCTATGACTGATCCACAGTCCGTACATCCCTGGACGCTACAGGCAATTTAGCATGGTCAGTGCATCTAACCTGCACATCTTTGGACTGTGGGAGGAAACCCACTCAGGGTTGGGGAGAGTGCAAGCTCCACACAGACAGTCACCCAAGGCTGGAATTGAACCCAGGTCCCTGGTGCTGCAAGGCAACAATGCTAACCACTGAGCCACCGTGCCAGCCCATAGATACTCTTCTGCACATCTCTCTCATTTTTGTTCCATTTACAAGTGGAAACAGCTTCTCCTTATCTGTTCAGCCCACTTATGATTATGAAAATCTCAACTAAATCCCCCCTCAGCTTTCTTCTTTCCAAGGAGAACAGTCCCAAATTCTCAACCATATGCTCCGAACTGAACTCTCTCATTTCTGGAACCATTCTTATAAATTACTTCTACACTCTTGCCAATGCATTCACATCTTTTCTATGAGGTGCCACCGACAGCTGTACACAATATTCCAAATGAGGTCTAAAATGTGTCTTGTACAAGTTCAACGTTGCCTCCTTGCTCTTTTACTGTATACCCATATTAATAAAGCTGAGGACACTGTATAGATTATTAACTGCTCTCTCAACCAGTCAGGCCACCTTTAATGAGCTGTGTACATGTACACCCAGGTCCCTCTGCTCCTGCACCCCTCTTAGAATTATATTCTTCATTTTGTATTATCTTCCAAAGATCTTCCTATCAAAATTCATTACCTCACACTCGTTTGTAATTTGTAACTTCTTTATCCCTGTCTTTTTCCTCCTTTCCTGGGACATGTGTGGGTGAATGTGTGTTACAAAGTATTGTCCTGAATGCAGTAATAAACTCAACTTTTTTTGAACCCAAAAAAAATTTGCAGTGGGCCATTGTAAATTGTACTTGATAAACAGGGGTTGGGGAAACATAACACTGTGTAGTTTTGAAGGGGAAAAGAAAATAAGAAAAGAAACTTGAATAAAAATGTACCTCCGTTCTGGACAGAAGAGAACAGTAAGATTAGTTCAATTCACCCCTGCCTCTTGTCTGGGACAATATTCTGAAAATGGGATTGCGACCTACTACTGGTGATGTATTATAGATTGAGAGTCATTTCATTGAAAGAAAGAATGTATGTTAGATAGTATGTTATTAAGACTCCCCAAGCAGGTGCTCTACTCCCACCTTAGAAATGGCAGGCGGACCCCAAGTGGACAGAGGAAGTGTTTCAGGGATACCCTCAAGGCCCACATTGGCGAAGTGAGACATTCCCACAGACACCTGGGAATCACTGGCCCAAGACCATCAAAGTGGAGGAGAAGCATGCATGAGAGTGGTGGAAGTGGGGACAATTAATGATTTCAAAACAAAGCATGAAGGAAATGAACTTGAAAGGCAATGGTGTTAGCGTGAGGGAATGGGGCTTAATGGATTGTAATGCAAAGAGCATGTGTAGACTTGGACAGCCATCATGACTCTCTGACCACAGAGTACCCTGAGAAACAGTCAAGGTAATGATTAACATTGACACTCTAGCAGTGTTCAATACATACACCATCATCAATTACGAGAATTGACCAGAGAGACCATCACCTCCAAAAAGACCAAATAGTATGAGATAACTACAGTCTGATCACAATGATGGTTCTTTTCAAATTTCTCCCAATCTACCGTGAACCTTTTACATCTAAGGCATCTGGTGATGCGATGTTCTCCTCTTCTGTCTGCAACAGGTGGTTTTTTATTCAATTTTCTTCCCAACCGGGAGAAATATCTTAGCTGTCTATCCCTTTGAATATTTTGCAAGTTTCAATGAAATCACCTCTCATTTTTCAAGTCTCTAGAGAATAGACCAAGTTTGCCCTCTATCCCTTCAGAGGCTAGTCATGCTGTCTCAGGAACAAGTCTGGTCTGGAGGCTCTATTGACCTCCTACAGAGGTCCTCACCATTACAGATGCAAGTCTTCAACCAATGGTCTGTGCATGGCAGTGACTTACAGGACTGGAAGTTAATGCCGTGACTGATATTGGCATGCTGTTTGCCACACAGACCCTAAGCACAGATTTGTGTAGCCATGTAGCTTAGAGGGAACATTGGTTATGGCTATTGGAGGTCAGTCATCTTAGCTCTGCTGGAGTTGTCGGAAGTGGGGACATTCACTGATGACTGCAAAATGTTCAGAACCATTCACGACTCTTACCATACTGAAGCAGTCCATGTCCAAATGCAGCAAAATGTGTGCAATCTAAACAAAAACAGTTTGGAGAAACCCAGCAGGTCTGGCACATCTATGGGGAGAAGGAAGAGTTAACATTTAAAGTCCATCTGAAGAAGAGTCACTGGGCTCAAGATACTAACTGTGCTTTCTTGCCATAGATGCTGCCAAACCTGCTGAGTTTCTCCAGCAATTTCTGTTTTTTTTTGTTTCAGATCCACAAAAAAAAACTGTCAGCCATCGATGGTTCCTATTGATTCACCCTGGCTGACAACAGCCCATTCGTTTGTCTGCCCAGCTGCTGTTTTCTCTCTCTCTGGGCTCCATCCCCACCTATCGTTTAGTCTCCCTCCCTTCCCCATCCACCCACCCCATCTTCAGCATATAAACCAACATTTTCCTAGCTACAATCAGTTGTGAAGAAAGGTCACTGGACCCAAAATGCTAACTTTGCTTTCTTGCTACAGATGCTGCCAGACCTGCTGCGTTTCTCCAGCAACTTCTGTTTTGGTTTCAGAGTCCTTCATGGTAACCTCAGCTGGACTGGTAATTGAACCTTATGCAATTTCTGTTTTTGTGTTGAACCTACACTGTTCGTGTCACTCTGCATCACCACCCAGCCACTCACCTTCCGAGTAACACTAATTTGCTTCAACTCCTTGTTCTCCCCAGTCCCCAGTTTCCCCGTTTCTCAAACAGTGTCCTGCCTGCTCTCTCTGAAGAAGCCTCCAATGAAGGGCATCAGCCAGACCATGTCACTCCACCTGATGGACATTGGCATCAAAAATCAGCCCCATCACGTTTCAGAGAGGAGCACAAAATACATCAATAATGAGAAAGGCAACTTAACATCAGACTGGTTCAGAACAAACAAAAAGGCAAAATATTCCAGATACTGGACACAATCTACAGACACTGCTTGACCTTCTCAAATGATCCAACAATTGCTGCTTTCGAAGTCAGTCAGGCTTTGTGGAAGGCTGGTTACCAAAGCGATCTTAATAATCGCTTGCCTTAAATTGATTACTTTGAAAAGTAATTGTTCGTTGTTCAATTCAGGCTGCTCTGTAGGTTCAGATTCGTGCCTGGAGTTAAGATCAATAGCTGGGAGGGATGGCAGTGTTGGTGGAAGTGCGCAACAATTTAGCTGCTACCCAGGCATTGCCCATATTGTGTAAAGCTGACATATGCCAATGAAAAACAATAGTGAGCATATCATTCTTCACAGTGCAATGAATGAAGAGATCTGACAGTAGATTGTTCAGAGAGTTTACACAAAGCCCTTGAATCTTCAAACATATTTTTTATTCCTCAGTTTTCTCCAGTGCTCTGTATGTCGCAAATTGAAAAGAGGTAAAGTCAGTATCTTTGATTGTGTTTTTGGTCAGCTGCCCTGATGGTTCAGTGTCAAATTGTGTCCTGGCTGTAGCTTTAAAGGAGCATGTCAGAATACTTTTCAGTGCTGTTAGAATTGTGATGTAAATGCAAGTTGTTGTTATGGCTCAAATCAGAAGAGCTTTGTCAGACATTACATACCCAGGGAGCTACAGTGGAATGTTAAAGGGAATGAGATATAGGCACGAGGTCAGAAATGAAGAGAGAGATACACTAATAGGGTCAGGTGAGATGAATAAAAGGCAGAGTGTTTGTCTGGAGCTAATATAGCACGTGCCCTTTGTCTGCACTGAAAGCTCTGGTAACCTCAGCTCGCACAGGAATTGAACCCACAATATTAGCATGACTCCACATCACAAAGGAGCCATTCAATCAACTGAGTGAAGCAATCCTAGACCCTTGAATTAAACTCACAAATATGGCAATGCTATCTTTAGTGCAAGCCCCATTTCATCTATTTATTCTTTAAATAAATGATTTACACAGTTTGGCATACTTTCTAAACAATATTCTCCTGCTTGGTGTTAGAGCTTGCAGCCCACAGGAAGGGGCCAATCAACCCATCAAGTCAGCACCAAACCTCCAAAGAACATTGCACCCAGACCTCCACTCTATCCCAGTAACCCCACATTTAGCATGGCTAATCCACCTAACCTGCACATCTTTGAACTGTGGGAGGAAAATGGAACATCCAGAGAAAACCTATGCAGAAACAGGAGAGCAAGCTCCACGCAGGCAGTCACCAAAGATTGGGATTTGAACCCAGGTCCCAGGTGCTGTGAAGCAGCAGTGCTAACCACTGAGCCACCATGTCAATCATACAGGATAGTTTTCCCCATACCAGTAGGTCATGAACTCAGGGGACAATCTCCTGGAACGACAAGGCTGATGTCTGAGTCAAAAGGAGGATTTGAGATGGCACCAGTTTTAAAAGTCAGCTGATGTAAAAGAAGCAGAAAGAGCACAGGGACTTGTGAGCAGTTTCTACCGGAGAGCTGCCATCAGTAATTAATCTGGAACAACAGCAGATGGGGATCGGAAGGGTGAGAATAGAACGGTGACAAAGCACTCAGTGCTAGAAACATGGGTAATTAATAAAACTACCCAATTATTACATTATTAACTACTTGCTGTCAACAGCTCATTGGCATGTAGCATACTGCCAAAAAAGTATTCCTTAAATTCATAATCGACTCAACATTTTTCACTGAAAAAAGCACATCAGCCAGCGCTGTAAATAACTATCAACACAAAATCTCTGGCACTAATGATTTAATGTGCCCAGACTGCCATTCATTAAGTCAATTATTAAATTCAACCAGCAGCTCATTATTATTCATTATTTAAGTAGTTGGATAATTGAATCCTAATTTAATATTAATACAAATATATACCGAAGAGAAATAAAAGTTAGGAAAATGGGCTGGTTTTGAAATGAAAGGACAGACAAATTAAAATGCAGTTAGGAGAGAGAATGTGATGTGTGAGCACAGCAGGGAAATAAAGGCAAGAAAATGCATATTTAATACAGTCCTTGGGGTGACATCCGTAACATGTAAAGAATGGAATCATTGTAGATGAATGGGAAGTGAGCCAATCAAGAAGAGAGATATACACATTTATATAGCTCCTACTATGATCTGAACATATTCCAAAGTGCTTTACAGCTGGGGAAGTCACCGCCACAATATTGTAATCAAAGATTGTTGAGGACTTAATGTGGTGTATCTCTGGTCTTAAGTTTTGCATTATGTGGCCCTTGTTAACCATCAGGCAATTGGATCAGGACCATCAGAGAAAATGATGTGCCTAAGAGTGAACAGTTTCAAAACAAACTGACAATGTTTTCAATCCTAACTTTAACCTAAAGCTATAAATCTTGCAATTCAGCACTGCCTGAATATTGCAGTGTGCTTCTAAGGTAACTCCATGAATTGAAATATATTTGCAGATTAGAAGGCTTTGCTTTGAAATTGCTTTGAAATATACTAAAGTGTCAGCACTGCAAATGGTGAACTAATTTTAGTGTCTCAGTCACTTCATATTTCTTCAAAATAAGAACACACAGATTAGGAAAGACTGCTGAGCTCAATCATGACACTCAATTGCTTCTAAAGTAATTCCAAGGTTTCAGCTTCACCATGTGCATTATGCGCAAGAAAGGACAGATTTTAAACCAAAATGTGATTTTACAGCAAAGAGTCTGTGTCCTCTTGTTCCAATGTCAGTCATTCGAAGTAGTTTTTCAGATTTATTTTTTATACTCTGTACCTCATTTGCATTGCCTCTATTATAACTTGTCTAGGTTAAAAAGCCCAAATGTGCCCCTTAGTCCTACATGCGCTATCTACTTTGCCTAGATTAACCTGTTCCATATCATTTTCATTGTAATATTGTATACCTGCATAATTTTCCCACCTTTCCAAGGTCAGAAATTCCCACCCTTCAAGTCTGTCCTCATAGTTCAAGTCCCTTGATTCAATGATCATCAGGAGCCTGGCTTTTCTCTGCACTGTCCTCATTCTCTGGAAAGTCTCCCTCATCTTAACCATCCATGGACAATGCCTTTGCTGTTGCAGAACCAGGGATGACAATCGAAAGATAAGCGAGGTGGCCTTTTAGGACTGAGAGGAGGAGAAATTTCTTCACCTGGAGAGAGGTGAGCCTGTTGAATTCACTGCCACAGAAAGCCAAAACATTGAAGACTTTCAAGAAAGATGCAGATACAGTTCTTGGACAAAAGGAGTCAAAGGATTTGGGGAGAACAGCATACTGAGTTGAATGACCATGATTATATTGAATGGCAGAGAAAGCTCAAGAGCCATATGGCCTACTCCTTTTCCTATATTACATGCTTCTGTGATTCAACGCAATCAAAATTGGGCACAGTCCTCGAGACATGGTCCAGCTAGAGCACTGTACAGGTGGACTGCAACTACTTGGAAATGTTCTACCGGTTTGATGTCCTACTTCTAGCTTCTGTAGTCCACACTGATTGCTGTTTTATGTTGGTTGGACATACTCTGCACTGATCACAGAACACTCTTTCCAAACTCCTCAAGAAGTAATATGGGCAAAAAGAGCATCAGATTCAAGGCAAAGCTTTCAACAGTTGACTGTATTTCTGTGCAATGATGGTCCACTCGTTCAGAAATTCCAGGCTAAATAATCTTCATAACGTTGCTGTTTTATCCCGGACAGTTCGCTGCCTAATCCTTTTGTTTAAACGTGCTGCACATTTACTGGGGCTGATTTGTTCACAGCCAAACAATATCATTATCAACAGACTGCTGATCATTATCGCACTGTTCCTTGTGGGATCTTGCTGTGCACAAACTGCCACGTTTCTCAAATCACAACAGTGACTGCGCTTCAAAAGCACTTCTTTGTCTGAAATGCTTAGGGGAATCCAAAGGTGCTATGAAAATGAAACCTTCTCAAAAAATTCAGCCTGCTTGTTTCTCCGCCATTAGCAGCAGGCCAGAGTTAACTGCCTTTCAATATCCAGCCCAGAGTTTTCAAACTAGGTTTCAAAGCTGTGTGTTATTCAAACTGCCACCTCCCGCAGCAAAAAACATTTGACCTGAATCCAGGGAAATTCGAAGTACAGAGCGATAATCATTAGGTGAGAAGTAATGTTGAAATGTCGTGTTTCTTCACTTTCTCAGCTCCTTTCAAGAATAACATATTAGTCAGGAGTAATGAACAATGTGACCTGGTTGTCTAACACACAAGCATGCCCTTACTGGGAGTTATCTGTGCCTCATCAGCCTCGCAGGCATGTTTGTCATCAGGAGTGTGAGCTAAGTTCAGTTTGATTTGCATCTATATAAAGCTTTCTGAGTCATGGGGATGAGGAGCCGGGCCCCATCACCATTGAATAGCTCCCAGCAACTGATTCAGCTGGGACTTGCTGCTCAGCGCAAAGTCAGAGGTCATCCTCAGTTTTTAAATGCATTGAGACAAATGACTTTCAGACAGATATTTCAATATGTGACCTAAACAGGCAGTGAGGTAGAACAACCTGTCAGAAGATCCAATGGCTCACAGTCTTCATACAGGTCCAGGAAGCCAGAACCATAAGGGAACTTCCTCCTTGGACTAAGTGCTGAGGGACACACAAAAGCTTGGGGCAGTTGCTGCCAAGGGACAGTGGAGAAAGGCCACTGTCTGAGGTCTTTCTACCGAAGTTAAATAGAGGTCTATTCAGTTATCAGACCATCCGGTGCCTCAAATGCAATTAAATATAGTCACATACAAGTAAGAGGCGCCTTTGGTTTGTATGTTGGATAGAGTCAAACTCCAATGTTTGTTTGTTCCTTCATATGCTACTATACAGAACCAAACTGTGTTAGTGACTTGGAGATAGTAAGAACTGCCGATGCTGGAGTCAGAGATAACACAGTGTGGAGCTGGAGGAACACAGCAGACCAGGCAGCATCAGAGGGACAGGAAAGCTGACGTTTCAGGTTAGGACCCTTCTTCAGAAATGGGGGAGGGGGAAGGGAGCTCTGAAATAAATAGAGAGAGGAGGGTGGGGCTGGGGAAGGTGGATGGGATGGCGATAGGTGAGTGCAGGTAGGCAGTGGTGGGGATTGGTCAGTGAGGTGGGAGGAACGGATAGGTGAGAGAGGAGACGGACAGGTCAAGGAGGCATGGATAAGAGGGAGAGTTGGTCATGGGATGAGGCCGGGGTGGGGAGATTTTGAAACTGGTACAGTCCACATTGAGACCACTGGGCTGTAGGCTCCCAAGGCAGAATATGAAGTGCTGCTCCTCCAGTTTCCGGGTGGCATCATTGTGACACTAGAGGAGGCCCAGGATGGACATGTCGCCCAGGGAGTGGGAGGGGGAGTTGAAGTGGTTCGCGTCTGGAAGGTGTTAGTGACTATGTATGTACATAAAGATTTTTTTATGAATAAAATATATTTTTAAAACTTAAAAAAAATTTGCCATAGTTTTAAAGTTGTTTCGTAAATATGGAGGATAAAGGATCTGGGTGTTTCCAACTAGCAAGAAATTCTTATCAGTAAAACATGTCTGAAAGATAGGATTTATATGCACTTAGAGAGGATGGAATGATTAGAGATAGTCAGCATGGCTTTGTGCAAGGGAAATCGAGTTTTTTGATGAAGTAGCTAAGAAGATTGATGAGGCAGAGCAGTGGACAATGTTTACTTGGGCTTTAGTAAAGCCTTTGACAAGGTTCTGCACAGTAGACTAATTAGTAAAGTCAGACCATATGGGATTCAGGGTGGGCTGGCGAATTGGATACAAAATTGGCTTAACAGCAGGGGACAAAGAGTGGAAGTGGTGGAGGGTTGTTTTTCAGTCTGGAGGCCTGTTACCTCCAGTGTTCCACAGGGTTCGGATCTGGGTTCTCTTTTGTTTGTCACTTATATGAATGATTTAGATGATAATATAGGAGGCATGGTTAGTAAGTTTGTAATCTACACTAAAATTGGTGGAATAGTGGATAGTGAAGAAGAATATCTAAAATTACAAAGAGATCTTGATCGATTGAGGCAACGGGCAGATTAAGTTTAATTTGGATAAATGCAAGGTTTTGCATTTTGTTAAATCAAACAAGGGGGCTGGATTTATTCAATTAAACGTAGGGCCTTGGGTAGTGCTGTAGAACAGAGGGATCTGGAGGTTCATGTACATAATTCTTTGAAGTTTGGGTCACGTACACAGCATGGCTAAGAAGTTTAGCATGCCTTCATTGGTCAGACCAATAAATATGGGAGTTGAGACATCATGCCGAGGATGTACAAGATTATGGTGCGGCTTCTTCTGGAGTATTATGTCAAGTTCTGAGGTCGCCCTGTTATAGGAAGGATAAGCTAGAGGGTTTTCAGAAAAGATTTACCAGGATGTTGCCGGGAATGGAAGGTTTGAGTTATAAGGAAAGGCTGGATAGGCTGGGTCATTTTTTCGCTAGAGCATAGGAGGCTGAGGGGTGACCTTACAGAGGTTTATAAAATCATTAGGTGCACAGACAAGGTGAATGGCCGGTGTCTTTTCCCTTGGGTGGGCGATTTCAAGACTAAGGGGCGTATTTTTAAAGTGAAAGGAGAAAGATTTAAAAAAGACAGAAGGGGCAAATATTTTACATAGTGTGTGGTTCGTATGTGGAAGGAACTTCCAGAGGAAGTGATAGATGCGGGTACAGTTACAACATTTAAGATATTTGGATAAGTACATGAATAGAAACATAGAAACGTAGAAGATAGGAGCAGGAGGGGGCCATTCAGCCCTTCGAGCCTGCTCCACCATTCTTCACAATCATGGCTGATCGTCTAACTCAACAGCCTAATTCTGCTTTCTCCCCATAACCTTTGATCCTATTCACCCCCAAGCGCTTTATTTAGCCACATCTTGAATACACTCAATGTTTTGGCATCAACCACTTCCCGTGGTAATGAATACCACAGGCTCACCACTCTCTGGGTAAAGTAATGTCTCCTCATCTCCGACCTAAATGATCTACCCCGAATCCTTGTACTGTGACCCCTGGTTCTGGACACAACCACCATCAGGAACATCCTCCCTGTATCTACCCTGTCCATTCCTGTTAGAATTTTATAAGTCTCTAGGAGATCCCCCCTCATTTGTCTGAACTCCAGCAAAAACAATCCCAACCTAATCAATCTCTCCGCATAGGTCAGTCACGCCATCCCCGGAATCAGCCTGGTAAACCTTCGCTGCACTCCCTCGAGAGCAAGAGCATCCTTCCTCAGAAAAGGAGACCAAAACTGCGCACAATATCCCAGGTGTGGTCTTACCAAGGCCCTGTACAACTGCAACAACACATTCCTGCTCCTGTGCTCAAAAACCCTCACAATAAGAAAGATTTGGAAGGATATGGGCCAATTGCAGGCAGGCAAGACTAGTTTAATTTGGGGAGTATGGTCAACGTGGTCTGTTTGGATCAAAGGGTCTGTTTTCTTCCTATATGACTCTATGTCAAGTATAGTGTCAACCATTTACAATGGGCATGGTGGCATTAAGTTGATTTGTCCACTGTACATAGTGGCTGGTTAAACCGTAATAGGTCAACTTTTTTCATCTCGAGCTCAGTATTAATTCAGTCTCTTTAACACACTGAAGGTAACCATTGATGGGCTGAAATCAAATAATGCTCAATGCTGAGGATTGTACGGCAGTCTGCAAATTCATGAAGTGTTTCTTGTGCACTTACTCTCCACAGTTCTGTTTTGTCAGCTTTGATGCCAAGATCAAGGACCCACTTGACAAACACTAGCGGTTAATGAGATGCAGGGGCCCAGCATAGCAGGGCACCTCACACATTACAGAACATGCCAATGTCATTGGTTTCTCAGGCACTGGTAACTTGTGTAGGCACTTTGCCCTTTACAGTCAACCACCTGTCATAGGCCTGTGGTAAGTGAAGGGGTCTGTACTAGGACAGAGCTCCGAGGTAACTCGATCTTACGCAGAACACAGGGACTCCTGATTGAGAACAGGGGGATTGAGCTTCCTGCGGATGCTGTCTGGGGCAAATATGAGAGGCCAACCAGAGAAATAATACAATGTCAAAACTTCCTGTGGAAGAGATAGACTTTGGGGACTGGTGGAAGGACCCTGTAAACTAAAACTTCAGGAACAACTTGGGACCCAAAGGCATAATCATTATTAAAGGGCCATCCTAAAAGATACAAAAAAAAAATTCAATTTTCACAAGAGTAGCGGGGCAGAATTTTACTTTCAACTCATGTTTCAGATGGCCTGTGTTCATTTTTAGCTTAAAAAGCATGTCAGTGGTCTTCAATGCTTGCTTTGATGACTGGTCACTCATACGAAAAGGTCAACCCAACAGCAGTGAGACAATATTAGAAGCAGCGAAACAAGCAAAAGGGTCTCATTACAGCAGAAGAGCAGGGGTCAGGGAAACTAGGTCCACGAATTCCTAACTTGGTAAGTAAAATGCCTACCAGGAGATAATGACCTTCAGGTTAAACGATCACCAGTCATCTCTCTCTAATGTAGTGACTTTACCTTCTACTCTACGGCTATATCTTATGTAAATCTGATCAGAACATATTTCAATGAGTTGGGAGCAGCTCCTCATCATCTCATTGTGAAAAAGACAAATCAACTCATCATCAGTTTTCCAATTTCCCACTTGTGGTCAGGTCAGTAATGGATTCAGACAGGTCCATCTCGTTCACCCATCCACACGTTTCACTTGGCGATTTCTGATAGCCGTGTGTCCCACTTATTGGCAAAAGCTCTAGGCTGAATTTTAACAAGTGTAGGCAAATGGCAGAAACATATAGGGGTCTGAGCAATGTGGGTGATGGTGTGATGTGTGACAGAATTGGACAAAATGTCTGCCAAGGCTAATCATGATGTCAAGAGCATCTCACTTCATCTTTTAAGCTTTTCACAAGCGGCATGGCGAGATTCTTGCTAGGCACAGCAAGTTGCCAATTAAGGGGGTTTATTGCTAGTTAAATGTTTTGTTGACAGGCCAAATGGGGAGGTGATGGCCTAGAGGTGTTATCATTGGACTGTTAATCCAGAGACCCAAATAATGTTCTGGAGACCCGGGTTCTAATCCCGCCACAGCAGATGGTGGAATTTGGATTCAATAAATATCTGGAATTAAGAATCTAAAATTGACTGGGAATCCATTGTCAATTGTCAGGGAAAACCCATCTGGCTCACTAATGTCCTTTAGGGAAAGAAACTGCCATCCTTACCTGGTCTGGCCTACATGTGACTCCAGACTCACAGCAATGTGGTTGACTCATGACTGTCCTCTGGGCAATTCGGGATGGGCAGTAAATGCTACCTAGCCAGCAATGCCCTCATCCCATCAAATGAATAAAGGAAATTGCCTCATTAATATTCAGCTTTCTAACTGACCAAATAAGCAAGACATTGAGAAAACTCGGATTTGAAATCAGTGTGGGTCCCAACAAAGGGCTTCAGCCTGAAACATTGACTCTCTTGCTCTTCGGATACTGCCTGATTGCTGTGCTTTTCCAGCCTCACACCTATAGACTCTCAGCTTGATGCTTGCTTAGAACAGCTTCCATGTTGGACACTGGGCACTAACATCTCAGGGTACGCATCATGGGCACAAGCACCATGTGCATATCACATCCATGGACATCGGCATCCAATTAGTGCCAGCCTCTAAGAACCCTCATGGCACATCTCTGATCCATTGATAAGACAGCTCTGCATGTCAATGCTGCACCTCAAGTGCACCACCGACTCTCACACTAACGCTGCGCCAGGGCCACTGCACAAAGACACACATCCAACTCATGGCCTGGACAAAGCTGAATCTCAGATCTTCACTTGCTCTCAAAACCCTCACTCACTGTGAACCTACCTGGATGAAACCAGCATGCCTGCTTCACTGTGCCTTTTGTACATTGCCCCATCAACCAGAGATACCAAGATCAATTAATTTCTGTCCAGCCTTGCCATTTAGCACAAGCAACAAGGAAGGAAGCTTGTTACAGTTGTCAGCTGTTCTCATTCAAGTCAAGGAGGGTAGCCTTCCATCAGGGGGTGCTGGCACAGTAAATCAAGGACAGTGTCCAATGCCAATCAAGGGACTTGGACACAGGTCCGAGGCTAGGAATACTGCGACAAGTAACTCACCTTCTGACTCCCCAGAGCATGTCCATCATCTGCAAGGCACAAGTCAGGAGTGTGATAGAATACTCTCCACTTGCCTGGATGAGTGCAATTCCAACAACACACAAGAAGCTTGATACCATCCAGGACAAAGCAGCCCATTTGATTGGCATCACATCCACAAGTTTCCACTCCCTCCACCACCGAAGTTCAGTACCAGCAGTGTGTACTATCTGCAAGATGCACTGCAGAAATTCACCAAAGATCCTCAGACAGCACCTTCCAAACCCACGACCACTTCCATCTAGAAGGACAAGGGCAGCAGATATAATGGGAACACCACCATCACCAAGTTCCCCTCCAAGTCACATTCCATCCTGACTTGGAAATACAGTTCCGCTCCTTCGCTAAGGGCATTGTGGATCACCTACAGCAGGACGACTGCAGCGGTTTAAGCACACAGCTCACCACAACCTTCTCAAGGGGCACCTAGGGATGGGCAATAAATGCTGGCCCAGACAGTGAGGCCTGCATCGCACAGATGAATTTTTTTAAAATCCATCAGACCCTCAGAGATAGTAAGAACTGTAGATGCTGGAGTCAGAGATAATACAGTGTGGAGCTGGAGGAACACAGCAGGCCAGGCAGCATCAGAGGAGCTGGAAAGCTGACATTTCGGGTCAGGGCCCTTCTTCAGAAATGACCAACCCACAGCAGGTGGACTGCAGCGGTTCAAGAAGGAAGCTCACCACCACCTTCTCAAGGAGGGCAACCAAGGACGGGCAATAAATAAATATTGGCCCATCCAGCAATGTCTACGACCCACAAGTGAATAAAAAAAATTGACATTGTTTCACATTTGATATCAGGAGCATAAAAGCCTCCTGGCATTATCAAATAAATACTAAACAAACTACCACAGATTTGAGATAATTGGCAAAAGAACAATAGGAAGAGTGAGAAGATTTTGTTTTTACGCTGTGAGTTATCACGATCTGGAATACACTGCCAGAAAGTAATGGAAAACGTGTTATAATAACTTTTAAAATGTATCAGAATTTGTACTTGAAAAAGAAATAAAAACCAATCAATAACTGCAGGCTTATTGCAAAGGAGCAAGGGATTAACTGAGCAGCTCTTCTGAAGAGGCAGCACCAGCACAATGAACTGAATGGCCTCCCTCTGTGCCACATGATTATATGAAAGGAAAACAACGGGATAAACCTGGGAAGCAGTGGAGGCAAACACCAAGAATCAGTCATCAAACAATCAGATGATTCAATATGCGGTGGGAGGTGGGATTTGTTGCAACCTCTCTGGATCAATGGGACGGATGTAATTATCTCGAGGACATCAGTAAATGATTCTCAACTCATCCACCACCACTGCCCATCCTACATTAGGGATGAGGCAGTCTGAAAGGATGTTGCTTACTGTAAAAGCTGGCACCCATCAGCGTTTACTTATATATCTCCCATCATGCTTTACTCTGTCAATTCAACATTGGAAGTATTTTTAATCAAACAGTTTGGACAAGTTATGATAAATCTTCAAGGGCCTATAGACAAACATTTTGACCAGTGTACTGCACCACAAGAGTCTCTCGTCACTTTCATATTGGCAGGCTGTACAGTTCAGTCCATAATTAGCCAACAACAAGGGAATTATCCAGTAGGCAGAGATGCAAGCACAGTTTGCAAAATAGTTCAACAGCAGACTCATTTCGGAGACCCAGAAAAACTACAGTTGTTTTATACGGTGTCAGTTGGCCATGGTTCATTGTCTGCCCTACATGGATACCAACATGATCTATAAGGATGTTACAGGACTTGTTGACATGCCTGTTGCTCCCTTTCCACCATTATTTACAACTTCTTCCGCCCTCATTATTTGCCTTATTTTCCCCTCTCTTTTCCTTGCCTTATTCTTGCTGACTTTTCAATTCCCTTCTGTTATCATCCACACGCCTTTAACTCGCATGGTTGGCATTGCTTGATTGCTGCTTCTTTACCTATTTCATGCTTGTCCTCCTCATTTTAACCAAGGTAGAGTCCATGGCAATTGGCTTTGCTCATTCGGTTTGATTTTGAAAGTTTTGACATTTCCAGACTCATTCCAACAACAACCCTTGAGGCATTTTGTCAACTGTGAATTCTAAATTCGATGGGCCATGGCTAGTGAGCGGATTGGTCCGACATGGTCTAGATCAGCACTGTGTAACGGTTAAATTATGAATACAACCAAGTCTGTTTGTCACAATTTCTCATGATGATTGAGTAAATGTGAATTGCTAAAATATGAATGATGCCTCAGTCAGCATTTCCTGAACTGGAAACTCAAGTTCTTTATTTGAATCCATCAATTCACTGGGTTCACTCGTGTGCCCAAAGGTCATTTGATGGGTATAATCAATCCCAGACATACTTCATAAAACATCACAGGCATGGCTCTGTGAGAAGCACTTTGACCTTTGGGTCAGAGCATTGTGGGTTTAAGTCCCACTCAAGAGACTTGATCCAGATGGGGGAACCAATGTTACACCGTCAGAAATCCTGTCCTTCAAATAAAATCTGTCCAATCAGTGTTACTGCTCCTTGTACACTTTTCTTTCTTCTTAATGTTGTCATGATTCCCACATCACTACAGTAATTGCATTTCAAAAGTACTTCAATGGCTGTAATAACACAGTGTGGAGCTGGAGGAACACAGCAGGCCAGGCAGCATCAGAGGCGCAGGAAAGCTGACGTTTCCGGTCGGGACCCTTCTTCAGATTTTTCAGATTTGCCCTGCTGTGTTCTTCCAGCTCCACACTGTGTTATCTCTGACTCCAGCATCTGCAGTTCTTACTATCTCTCAATGGCTGTAAGTTACTGAAAATCATCATATGAAACCAAGCTTCTTTTCTTTCACAAGGTAGGTTTTGGTGAAACCGGTTCACTTGATTTCATTCTTCTGGAATACCAGTTTGAATGACCTTCTTAAGTATGTGCCACATTTAGCTCAGTGGTGTCAGTCTTGACTGTGAGTCAGGAGTATGAGTTGATGTTTCACTTGAAGACTTGAGCAGTTGTACAGAAGGGATACCAGATTGTTGAAGATGTTGCCTTTTGGCCGTCACTTTACAGCAGGATATGTTTACTGTTCAGGATCCTGTAGCGCCGCATTAAGAAAAACATTGGATTTCGACCAGTGTGCTGGATAATATTTACCCCTCCACTAACATTTGGCAAAGCAGAATAACAGGTTGTCGCTATTTTTGAACATTGATGTACACAAACTGGCTGCTGAGTTTGCCAAAATAACAACAGCAACTACTGTACACTTTAAAAGAATATCACCGGTTGCAACGTGTTTTGAGATGACCTGAAAGGTGATATATAAATGCAGATTCTGTTCTTTTTCCATCTAAATTAATTATGTCCTCAACAAAATTCCAGGCAAACTGAACCAGCTGGTGAAACCCATTGTACAAACAAATGCTTTGTAAAGTCTGGCTATCTTGAGATTGTCCTTCATCACTTAGAATCTGATCCCTCCTGATTTGCTCTTCATTACTTGGTTCACTTCATCTTGTTAAGAATTCAATTAAATATTAATTGTTAATTATTAAGTATTCTACATAACTGTATAACTTAATGATGTAGCACAAACATTTCTCGATATTCCTTTCCTTCAGTTGAGGTGAAGCCAAGTGAAGCAGATGAGAGCCCATCTGCACCTTAAACTCTGGCACATTCATGTTGTTCTGAATGGCCTATTTTTGTGTTAACTTTGACATACACTGCAAAGTCCCCAGTCCTAATATCTATTGTTTCAAAATTCCAGTGGTTCAAAAATCTTTTAGACAGACAGAAGCGGTTCACAGCATCATTTTAGGGCAGTACTTTGGAGGCCAAAACATGAGAGATAGAATATTTGGACAAGTAAACTAGCTTTCATTTCTGCTTTACAACACTTGCGTCCTGTTTCAGGTTCCAGGTTTCTATTTACAGAACATGTACGGCCAAAGCCAAGATGGCCAACAAAGATGGCCGCTGGCCACCAACATGGAAGGCACTGATGAGACCTCACCACTGCTACAGAGCCACTAGAGTCAGGAGGGTCCAAGAGGACAGGAAAATGGCTAAGGTAAGATCCCTGTTTAAGAAAGGAGCAAGGCAGAAGACAGGAAGCTATAGGCTGGTTAGTCTGACCTCAGTCAGTGGTATGATTTTAGAGTTTGTTATTAAGGATGAGTACTTGGAAGTGCATAGTAAAATAGGGCTGAGTCAGCATGGCTTCATCAAGGGGATGTCATGCCTGACCAATCTGTTTGAATTCTTTGAGGAGGTAACAATCAATTTAGATAAAGGACAGCCAGTGGGTGTGATCTATTTGGATTTCCACAAGGTCTTTGACAAGGTGCTGCCCAGGAGGCTGCTAAATAAGATAAGAGCCCACAGAGTGAGGAGCAAGGTACTGGCATGGATAGAGGGTTGGCTGACTGGCAGAAAGCAGAGAGTGGAGATAAAGGGGTCCTTTTTAGGATGGCAACCAGTGATTATTGAGTTTTGCAGGGGTCTATTTTGAGACTACAACAGTTCACAGTATACAATGACAATCTGGATGAAGGAAGTGAGTGCATTATTGCTAAGTTTGCAGATGACACAAAAATAGGCGGAGGGACGGGTAGTGTTGAGGAAGCAGGAAGACTGTAGAAGTACTTGGACAGGCTTGGAGATTGGGCAAAGAAGTGGCAGATGGAATACAATGTGGGAAAGTGTGAGGATAGGCACTTTAGTAAGAAGAATGGAAGTGTAAGCTATTTTCTAAATAGGGAAAGTCTTCAGAAATCTGAAGCATAAAGGGATTTAGGAGTCCTAGTGAAGGATTCTCTTAAGGTTAACATGCAAGTTCAATTGGCAGTTAGAAAGGTAAATGCAATGCTAGCATTCATTTCAAGAGAGCAAGAATACATGAGCAGAGATGTACTGCTGAGGTTGTATCAGGCTGTGGTCAGACCGTGTTTGGGAAATTGTGAGCAATTTTGGGCTCCATAGATAAGGAAGGGTGTGCTGGGTTTGGAGAGGATCCAGAGGAAATTCACAAGAATGATCCCAAAATGAAGGGCTTGTCATATGAGGAGTGGGTGAGGACTCTGGGTCTGTACTCGATGGAGTTTAGAACACTGAGGGGGTATCTCCCTGAAACTTGCAGAATACTGAGAGGTGTGGATAGAGTGGACATTAAAAAAGATATTTCCGCTAATAGAGAGGCTAGGACCCAAGGGCACAGTCTCAGAGTGAAGGGACGATCCCTTAGAACTGAGATAAGGAAGAATTTCTTCAGCCAGAGAATGGTGAATCTGTGGAACTCATTGCCACAGAAGGCTGTGGAGGCCAAGTCATTGAGTGCATTTAAGACAGGAATAGATAGGTTTCTGATTAATAAGGGGATCGAAAGTTACGAGGAGAAGGCAGGAGAATGGGGTTGTGAAATATATCAGCCATGATCGAAAGGAGGAGCACACTCAATGGGCTGAATGGCCTAATTCTGCTCCTATATTCTGTGGTCTCATGGTTATGGTCTTATGGTATTCTGCCCAGCCATTCACCGCTCTGCTGGTCTTGCCACCTTCCTCCACCTCTACCATGGCCATATCCTCCCAACACCTACTTCACGCCCCTCTTAAATCCGCTGCCTGGATTCCACCCACAGCTCACCAAATCTGCACCATTGCTGTTAGCCACATCCCTCACTGTATCCCTCATTATTTCAGGCCCTTTCCAATTACACTGGTCACACCACACTGCGTTGGTAATGACACAGCCATATACTTACATCTGCAGTGTTTTCCGGTTCACACATTTGCAGTTTGGCTTTCTAGTGCCATTTGATCATCCAGAAAAATCCAAACTTCAGGAATCCAGCATTCCACATTGGAAGGTTATACTGTATTTCTACGTAAAATCTAACTGTACTGTTGTTTCTGTTTCAGATCTCCAACATTCACAGTTCTTTATTTTATTGGCCATGAAATAGGGGAGAACTACCATGTGCTTCTTCAAAATGTACTGTGGGATTCTTTATTGTCACAGAGTCATACAGCATGGAAATAGACCCTTCAGTCCAATTCATCCATGCCAACCAGTTTTCCTAACCTGACCATTCCCATTTGCCAGCATTTGGCCCATATCCCTCTCAACCCTTCCTATTCATATTCCCATCCAGATGCTTTTTAAATGTTGTAATTGTACCCGCCTCCTCTGGCAGCTCATTCCATATACACACCACCCTCTGCACGAAAACGTTGCCCCCTAAGTCGCTTTTAAATTTTTTCTCTCTCACCTTAAACCTATGCCTCTAGTTTTGCGCTCCCCTGCCATGAGAAAGAGACCTTGACTATGCATCCTATCTATTATCCCTCATGATTTTATAAATCTCTATAAGGTCACCCTTCAGTCTCTGACACTCCAGGAAAAAAAGCCCCACCCTATTCAGCATCTCCTTGTAGTTAAAACCCTCCAATCCCATCAACATCCTCGTAAATCTTTTCTGCACCCTCATAAGTTTAACAACATCTTTCCTATGTGCGGAAGGGTTAGTGAACCTGAAAGATTAATTATGGTTTCTCTCCACAGATTCTGCCAGACCTGCTGAAATTTTCCAGCAACGTCTGTTTTTGTTTCTGATTTACAGCATCCGCAGTTCTTTCGGTTTTTATTTTTTTTCTTCATTTGTGGGATGTGGGCGTCGCGGCTGGGCCAGCATTTCTTGTCCATCCCTGGTTGCCCTTCAAAAGATGGTAGTGAGCTGCCTTCTTGAACCGCTGCAGTCCTCCTGCCTAGGGTTGACCCACAATGCTATTAGGGAGGGAATTCCAGGATTTTGACCCAGCGACAGTGAAGGAACGGCAATATATTTAACATCTTTCCTTTAACAGGGAGACCAGAACTGAACACAATATTCTAAAACGGGCCTCACCAATGTCCTGTACAGCTGCAATATAAAATCCCAACTCCTATACTCAAGGCACTGACCAATGAAGGCAAGTACACCAAACGCCTTCTTCACCATCCTGTCTACCTGTGACTCCATTTTAAAGGCACTATGTACCTGCACCCCTAGGTCTCTTTGTTCGGCAACATTACCCCGGGGCCCTACTATTAAGTGTATAAGTCCTGCCCTGGTTTGCCTTATCATAATGCCACACCTCACCTTTATCTAAATTAAACTCCATCTGCCACTCCTTGGCCCATTGACCCATCTGATAAAGATCCCATTGTACTCTGAGGTAACCTTCATCACTGTCTATTACACCACCATTTTTGGTGTCATCTGCAAACTTACTAACCATACCTCCTATGTTCACATCCAAATAGAGTGATTGGAGCCTCAGATGAGCATCTCATCTGAAAGATGCACACCTGCCACTGCGGCACTCCCTCAGTAATACACCATCATGGGTTTCTACACCCTTGTCTCTGCAGTGGGACTACAAACCACCACTGTCTGATTTCGAGGTGAGAGTACTACGTGCTGATCTCATACAATCAAACAGATCCACTCCTCGCTGTACATCTGTTCGTAATATGAGAATCTGTTTGCTTACATCTGTCAGCACAGACTGCGATACTTCAATCCTTCACTCCTGGCAGGACTCACTCAAAAATAGCAACATTACTGCTTCAATCTTTTACTATTTACCTGAAGGACAGTAGGCCCCACGGTCCCTTATTAATCAAATTAAAATTTACTGGCATTTCTGCTCATCCTTTCAAAAAGGATTTCTTCCTTGTTTAATTAGTCAGTCATATTGATGCAGTAAAGCACCTAATGGTGCTGCTACAGCCCCAAGGCTCTGTACAATGTCCTTCTGTCTTAATGGTGTGTTTTAATGATGTTGATGAATGTGCTAAAATGTTCAGGGATAAAGCATGTCTTGTATGGCAATGACAGTCCTTGAACAAGATCCAGTCCTCCGCCCTTCAGTCTGATGTTACTTTGACACATGTCTTTATTGCTTTTCAGGCCAAGACTGACCTTTTTTTCACCCATCCACAGGACAAGGGTATTACTGGCTAGGTCAGCATTTATGGCCCATCCCTAATTGCCAAGAAGGCAGTTAAGTATCAACCACATTGTTGTGGGGCTGGAGTCATGTGGAGGCTATTAGTTCTCTTCCTTAAAAAGGACCAGATGGGCTTTTCCATCAGCAATGCATTCATGGTCATCGTTAGACTCCTATTTGCAAATTTTTATACAAATTCAAATTCCACTGTCCGCTATGAGCCAGATTCGAACCTGGGTCTCTGGATTAACAATCCAGCAACACCACCACTAGGCTATTGCACCCACACCTTATGAAAGAATTAAGGAAAGAGAAGGTTGCTGCACTACAAAAGATCACATCTTTGTGTAGATGTTCAGGGATAGATCCGATGCTATGCAAATACAAAAGTCCTGTTCAAGCTGCTTCTCTTGGCAGTGGCAAGATTTGTAACTTCGGCTAAATGTATTGCAGAAACATTTGTGGAACGTGGTTGTTTGATAAATCACGTGGGTCGTCGATACCATGGGATCTGGCCTGTTTATTTAACTGCATGCAATTCTAAACTGCAAATGCGACAGAGCAATTAAATTGTTGGTTGCCAGCAGAATCTTTCCCCAGAGCCTGAAGAAGGTGCTAAAGGGCTGGTGATTAGCGAACGGAGCGCTTGACCTTTGTGGGTGAGCTGGGTTGTCCAGTTCACTTGCAGTGACAGAGGGTGGTGTTTATATGGCCATCAGAGAGTTGCTGAAGGGGCTAGTGAAAATGAGCTCTTCAAATGAGAGGTAGTACCTTGGAAGTGGTGCCCCAGTCAGCCCATTGTCTGGGGCTGCTGCATTGCTGCAAGATTAATGTAGCAACTCTCTGAGAGACGGAGATTGGGAGGCAGGTGTTACTTCATGGGTGGGGGGATTGTGGGGTTTGTGTAGTGAGGGGAATCAGGAGGTGAAATGTGCCAAAAATGTGAAGTATTGGGTCAAGGAGTAAAACGACACACCATCCCATCAACGGCAAGGCTTAAGTTTAAAAGCAGCCCAGGTTAATGAAGTCTTCTTCCTCTGGCCCATTTGGAGAAATCTCACACAAAGTAGGCCATTCAGCCCCTTGACCCAGTTCCACCATTCTGTTAGATCATGGCTGATCTGTTCATCAATCCCATCTACCAATCTTTATTGTTATTGTTATCATTATTTCCCTAGATGTCCTTATCCAACACAAATGACAGCACCAATCGTTTTAGAGCCACAACCTTTCAGTGAGAGAATTCTAGATTTGTACTGTCCTTTGTGTGGAAAATTGCCTCTTGATTTCTCTGAAACAACTTAAATCTAATTTCATAATTATGTTAATGTCTCCCCATTCTTAAATGTCTTGACATTAGGAAATATTTCTTTGTATCGAGGCTATTGAATCTTTGTAACGTTTTAAAACTTCCATCAGATCACTTTCCAACCTAGCTTTATATGACCTAACGCCATAGCATTGCCTACTGACTTTGTGGTAGATCTGTGAACTATTCATTCCAAGGCTGATGTAGCCTTTCTGAGTGTCAGTGCCCAACACTGGACATAATAACTCAAGGAGTCTATTGAAGGCTCCACATAAGTAAAGTCCAAATGCATTATCCCATCAAGAACGGACCGACTTCACAAACCAGCCGCTAAAACCAAGCTAATCAGCAGGGGAGTTCTCCCCAGTGTCTTAGTTAATACTTATCTGTCCACCAACACCTAAAACTGGACTGTCTGGTAGTTACTCTGTTGCCTGTTTGTTGGAACTTGCTGTGTGCAAATCGATTGTAGTGTTTATTACATTGTGACAGTGATCAAACTTGGAAAGTATTTCATTGATTGTAAAATGATTCTGGGCATCTGTGATTGTGGAAAACACTATACCAAAACGATAAATCGCGACCCCTGTTCAATAGCAAGCCACCCCCTGTGGGTTATGTCTCAAATTGCAGACACATTGAGGTTTTCCTATTGAAGAATACACAAGATTAAAAAGCCAGTTTCAATACTACTGGTGAGTACTAGTGGGCTTGAATGCTCTTGTACATATCAGCCTGGGTTTGAGCATTAGCACGCTGTGAACGTTACAGTTAAGAACTAATCTCAAGTCACCCATGTTGCAGTTAATGCAATTTTCTCACTCTGAATGCCAGAAGTCAGCTACCTAGAAGCCAGACCAAAAAAGAAATAGATATCAAAAGGATTCCCTCTCACCCTGTATTCTAGAATTCAATCACAGTCAATTCAATCAGAACATCAGAACGTCAACCGACCTGCAAACTAAGGATTAAGATTTCGACCATACAAATACCAAAGTCACTGCTATCAGCAACTTCCATTGGAAATCAATGCTATCAGTAATTTCCAATGTTCAACTGTCCATTCTTTGTGAACAATTCAGAGACTGATCTGTACATTTGGCTTTTTTCAAAAAACTTTCATCCTTTTGGACTCAGCTCTTATTTCTTATCTGTCTGTATGTGTGTTGTATAACAAATTAGTCATAGAGGTGTACAGCACGGAAACAGACCCTTCAGTCAAACTGGTTGATCCGATATTCTCGATAAATCTAGTCCCATTTGCCAGCATTTGGTCTATATCCCTCTAAAACCTTCTTATTCATATGCCCATCCAGATGCCTCTTAAATGTAGTAATTGTACCAGCCTCCACCACTTCCACTGCAGCTCATTCCATACATGCACCACCCTCAGCATGAAAATGTTGCCCCTTAGGTCCCTTCTAAATCTTTCCCCTCTCACGTTAAATCTACACCCTAATGTTTTGGACTCCCCTACACTGGGGAAAAGACAGTATCTATTTACTCTATCCATGCACTTCATGATTTTATAAACTCCTATAAGGTCACCCTTCAGCCTCCGACGCTCCAGGGAAAATAGTCCCAGCCTATTCAGCCTCTCCCTATAGGTCAAACCCTCCAACCCCTGCAACATCCTTGTAAATCTTTTCTGAACCCTTTCAAGTTTCACAACAGCCTTCCCCATAGCAAGGAGACCAGAACTGCACACAATATTCCAATAATGGCCTAACCAATGTCCTGTATAGCCTCAATATGACCTCCCAATTCTTATACTCAATGCACTGGCCCAAGCATAAAAACACCCTCAACAGCAACAAAAACAGAAGTTGCTGGAAAAGCTCAGCAGGTCTGGCAGCATC
>NC_063355.1:36588219-36654116 GCF_021869965.1 Rhincodon typus | reverse complement strand
GCTGAGCTTTTCCAGCAACTTTGTTTTTGATCCTGAAAATGGCCATATCCTGGCCTTACTCCACTGTGCTGGGTTCCTCAGTACTGTTGCATAAGGCAGGATTGGTGCGAGCAGTACTAAAGATTGCATGGTCTTAGACACACTCTACCTTCAGCGAAGCTCAATCTGCCACAATTCTTTGCTCACATTTTAAAATCATTGCATTGGATGCAGGCTCTGCCCACACAACCCCGCACCCACAGAAAGGATGTATCACCGTTGGGGAATTTTCATGAACTGGGCTCATTTATACACCTCAGGGAGGGTCCAAAAATTAAGCTGGTTGCTTTGGGCCTAATGTGGAGGCATTTTACAACCCAATCCCCCCTCAGCCTGTTGTTGTATGGGTGGCTTTGAAGGATATAAGGTGCATTGCATTGCTACAGAGAGAGTGCTGGAATCTCCAGTCTTTTCAAAGCAACTCTTTATTCACACTCCATGAAATATGTACATTTAAGCACAAGGTCCAGAGTGCTGTTGCTCTCCAACAGCATGTGATCTCTTGCATCACTACAGACTATGTAAATTCCTATTTACATAGTTTCCCTTGAGAAAGGCACTCTGGAGATGGTGCAGGGAAGGTTTACCAGGACGTTGTCTGATCGGAGGGTTTTAGTTATGAGGAGAGGTTGGATAAACTCGGATGGTTTTCACTGGAAAGACGGAGGCTGAGGCGGGGAGGGGCAACCTGATAGGAGTCTACAAAATGATGAGAGGCATAGGTAGGGTGGATAGTCAGAGGCTTCTTCCTGGGGTAAAAAGTTCAATTACAAGAGGGCACTGGTTCAAGGTGAGAAGGGGAAAGTTTAGAGGACAGGTGCGGGGAAAATTTTTCACCCAGAGGGTGGTGGGTGCCTGGAACGCACTGCCAGTGGAGGTGGTGGAAGCTGGCACATTAGCAACGTTTAAGGCATATCTTGATAGACACATGAATGGGAGGTGAACAGAGGGATAGAAACCACGCATGGGCATTAACTAGCAGGTCTAAATAAGGATTGGGAATCGGCGCAGGCTTTGTATGCCAAAGGCCTGTTCCTGTGCTGTATTGGATTGTGTTATTATATTAGTGAAAAGTGTTGATGAGCTGCCTCTTGAACAACTGCACTCCATTTAGGGTTTAGGATCTGTGATCCCTGAGTCTATATTTGCACTCCGAGAGTCATCATTGACAGAGTGGATTTGCATCAAAAATTTGGTGGTTGGATCAAAATGCCCCAAGGGCATTGTGTGTCTACCTATAGCACATGGACTGCAGAATTTCAAGAAGGCAGCTCACCACCACCTTCTCAAGGGCAACTAAGGTCGGATAATAAATGTTGGCCCAGCTAGTGTTAAGCTTCACACTTGCGTGGACCTATATTCAACACCCTGACATCAGGCTTCACAGTGGGCCTATGTATTAGACCCCATCAGACTATCATTTGACAGGTACAACTTCCAGAGATTTACATTTCACCATGGGATAGACGCAAAAGTGAAATAGCAGTGAAAAATAAAATAATAAATAAATAAAATAAGAAATAAAAGTGAATAGAAGTCAATCACTTTTACATTTGTTACGTATTCTACCCCTGCACTTTTCAAGTACAACCTTCCTCCATGTATAACAGTCATCAAAACATCAACTCCGAATCAAAAGCTTAAGTTCAACCTGAGAAAACGAATGTTACTACTTTTAATGCTTGCTTTCATTCATTCTTCTGTCTAAACTATGTGCTCACATTCACAATGTCCCACAAGTTAGAGGGGACCATTCTCCAGACCATTGACAGAATGCCCTCCAGACAGTGGACAACTCACTCACCTATCCCCTGACCTGTTAAAGAGACAGTAATGAACCAGTGTTAGAATGGTGAGCTCACAGCCTAGGGTGGAGTGAGAATGATCTAAGTTAGACCCCCTCACTCCCCTATCTCTCCCTCTCAAGCTTGGTAAATCCATAGGATGGCAATTTGAAATCCCAGTCTGTTCCCCTTGTCCCAGTCCTACCTTCAAGGCCATTGCAATGTCTCTCACACAACTCCTGAAGGAGGAGAATTGAAAGTTTCTCCATGCGAGTGCTCTGCAGCGCCGGGAGCAAACACAAGAGCCGCAGTGAGAGCACAGCTCTTCTGTGTGCAACAGCTGTCCCCTCCACAGCCTAAAAATAACCCCTCCTCAGTCAGGCTCTCCAGCGCCGAGTAACAAACACCAACGAGAGGAAAGAAGATATTCCAATTCAGAAATGTCCCTTTTGTATCATGACTCAACACTTTACCTGTGAGAAGTCTTGCTCTCCCCGACTCTGTGAAGTTTTATTGCTGGGACTTCTGAAGCTCCTTTACAGACAGCCGCTAAGGAATCCTACCAGGCAGGCAGACGACAGACAGCAGGAGAAATGTGATAAGGACCGAGAAGCCCCTACCCACCCCCACCGTGGATATACATACACGAGTGTGTTCACTCAGCCAACAGCTGACTGGACAGAACTCCAGGCTATAAATACTTGATGGCTTCCACGTTTGGGCATCCATTGGCTGTTGAGACCTGGGCAGTAACAAGATCTGATGAAAGGTCAAAACCAGGGAAGGGACAGAGGAGAACAAAGGCAGGTTGTAGTTATACCATTGTTACCTGGGCATTTTTCCATCCACTCCATTCCCTTTCCAGCAGGTTATTGAAGCTGGATGAATATTAATCAGTATGCTTTTGTATAATGTCTGTGAGTGATGGCCAATCCAAACACTGTTTAGAAGCAGAAATCCTGATTTTTTTTTAGATAGATAAACAAAACAGAGTAAAAATTTAGGGTTGAAAAGTGGCCACTATCAAGATAACCCTTTGGTTATAAGCAAACAGCAACAGTCTGTTATATCAGAAAACTCATTGTTTTCTTTGAATAAAGTTCATGTTCTTTGTTTCTTTTAGTAAAATGTCCTCATTGAGCTGATTCTTTTTAACACACATTAATATGTTTAATCCATAAGTGAAATGTTTTTAAAAATAATTAATGTTCCAAATTGTTTACCCTCATGGGTCACATTAATGTTCAACTTTTACTAGTTTGTGTTATATTTAGGTTCTACAATTTTTTTTAATAGAGTGAAGTTGCTGGAAACCACCACAAAAGCCAAATCTCACAAAGAAAATGTGTTTTCAAGGAGATAGCAGGTGCAATCTTATCAGAACCTGAATCTTGTGGCTATGAGGAGAAATGTGGCAGAATTGTGTGAGGACTACAGCAAGACCTATCTTCACATCCAGAACAACTCACTGTATCTTTTAACCAAGTTCCAGGGAGTTGCAAGTCGCCGTTCACCCAAATATACTGGCATCCAAGATTTCCAATCCCCTCAGGATCCTCATGGCACCTCTCCAAGATGTTTACAGATCACTTAGGAAGCTCAATAAGGTATTGTAGGATACCCCAGCAGCTGGTATTGAAAGGCTCAGTCAGAGGGGCAGACACCAGCTCACAGAATGGACTGGGTTGCATCTCAGGGCTCCTGGTGGCTCTCTTAGTCTCAATCACTTAGTGCATAACTGCATGCTCACGCCATCCATCCATATCTTGCCTTGCCCTGTTTGTGCATTGGTGCTACAACCTCAGGCTATCAGTCCAGTCATGCTGAGGTATTCTTCAGTGCAGACACACAGAAAGGCTGCTTATCAGTTCGGATCTGTCAGATGGAGATGTACAGTGAGACTTAAATTTAAAAACTATAGCGCGCACACAGCAAACGCACTGTATATTTCATCAGCCAGCTAGCCCAGGGCAGGAAGTGGGTGAGGACTAGTCCTGAGGTAAGGTGGATGGCGTGGGGGAGCTGTGTCAGTCAGAGGGTGCCACTGCCAACAGTCATGGGCACAGCCCTCACCAAGTCCAGGGACTTGATCACAGTCAGTCATCCACTCATGCTGATCATAGCCAGGGGAGCACAGTCCAGGGAGTGGGCAGTGCTCAGTCTCACAGGGCCTCCAGCAGCCACAAGTGGGTATCGTGTATGGTCAGTCAGGGGGCTGGTCCATCATGTCAATGTTGGCCGGAGGGCTAAGCTGTTACTGTCCTGGTGGTGTTGATCATCAAGGACAGTGCAAAGGGTGACTGTTGGGCAAAGGGGAGGAGGGTCATTACCAAAAAGTGGATGGGGCAATCAAGGCTGGGGAGGAAGGAGTATGTGAAAATAGATGCCGGGACAAGGAAGATGACACAGGAAACTCAAGTTATAAAGTGGGGTGGGTAGAACAGCATTGGAAAGTGTGATAAGCCCTGAGGTGGGGGGGAAGGTGGGAGGGGGGCTGTTATTAGAAGTGATCATCATTGTGGCCCCCACAGGAGGGGCAGAGTGGATATCATTAAGGTGGATTTTCAGAGGAAAGGTAAGACAGTTCGAGGAAAAGTTCAACATGGAGGGTCTCCGAATGGGGGGAGGTGGTGGGGAGGGGGTTGGGTAGCACAGGGTAAAAGGTGTCACAGATACTCTGGGGTCTAACTGGCTCCCAGGCAGTGCCCAGTCATCACAAGCAATGGTTATTGTCATTGCCTGCCATTCTCCAGACGTGAAATGCAGCTGGAAAATATCTGGAACAATGCCGTAGGTGGCTGGAGTCAGTGTCCCTTCGATGGGCAAAATACATGAGATCCATGTCTGCTGGACACTAGGACATTGAAGGGGCAAATGCGCAAGCAAAATGGAGCTACAGTTTGCTTGCAAACATTTCTTTATCCATTTGCCATATATGAATATGCATAGGGTTCAAATGCTGGTCATCTGGCTCACAGTACCCCTTTAAAATGGCATAGATGCCAGGAATGCTGGTCTCTCAGCAAATATGCGATGAGTGGTGAGTTCATCCAGGAATGGTGTGTGATAAGGTGAGGCTAGAATCGAATGGCTTGCAATAGGATAGGTAGTTAATGTTTGGTACAATTCAGCGAGAGAACTCACTCAGCCTGGGGGTGGAAACTGTCCAAAAAACCTGGTGAAGCTGACATTTATCCAGACAGAAATTACGATTCAGCCCAGAATATCCAACACAGCACTCACTGAGCCTTTTGTTTTTCACAGGCCCTGGCTTAGGAAATCCCTTTTTACTACTGACCATTAAACAGAGGATTCTAGAATCAAAGTGGGCTCCTGTTGCATAGCTTTCAAATGAGCACAGTTTATTCAAGTGCAATCAAAACTTTTGTTGCTCAGTGTTTAACACCCCGAAGTCCATGTTCAGGGCATGTTGTCACTGAAGGAGTGTTTAAGGTGTTGTTCAGCAGGCTATGAAATAGCCTGAAGGAACAGCACCTCATATTTCGCTTGGGAACCCTGCAGCCCAATGGTCTCAATGTAGACTTCACAAGCTTCAAAATCTCCCCAACCCCGACCTCATCCCAAGACCAGCCCAGCTCGTCCCCGCCTCCTTGACCTGTCCATCTTTTCTCCCACCTATCCGCTCCTCCCACCTCACTGACCAACCCCCACCCCCACTTCCTACCTACTATCCTCATCCCCACCTTCTTGACTTGTCCATCCTCCCTCCCACCCACCCGCCCCTCCTTCCCAACTGACCAACCCTCATCCCAACTCCCTACCTACACTTACCTTTACTGGCTCCATCCCCGCCTCCTTGATCTGTCTGTCTTCTCTCCACCTATCTGCTCTACTATCCACCTTCTATCATTGCCTCCCCCCTCTCTATTTATTTCAGAGTCCCCTTCCCCTCCCCCATTTCTGAAGAAGGGTCTAGACCCAAAATGTCAGCTTTCCTGCTCCTCCGATGCTGCCTGGCCTGCTGTGTTCATCCAGCTGTACATCATGTTATCTCAGTTGGACAAATGGCTGGTTGTGGTGAGGAGAGAAACCAAGCGACGTGAGCTCAATTCTGCACTGTCTGAGGTTACCGTTCCTGCCTTCTTTATCTCACCTTAGCTGTGGTGACCCTCAGGTTAAAGCCAACTCCAGCTGTCGCTCTCTAAAGTGAGAGAGAGTGGGGCTAGGGTGACTTGACCTTTAACACTTTTCACTACCCTCCAAAAGAGAATGAAGTCTGTCAGAAGATGTGAAACAAATAACTGTTCACTTGCATTTCTCTGCACAGCCACTCACTTATAGACTGCGTTGCTGTTTCCTGGGTGATGAGGAAAGTGAAAATGGGGAGAGATCCATACAGGATGAAGATAAAGTGGACAATGTTCCCAAGCACCTTTGTGGCCAAGCCTTCCCAAAAAATGTAGGGCCAGAATGCCTATCCTTATTTTAACTTATCAAAACCCAAGGATAATAAAAATGTTGTAGACATATTGGTGCGGTGACCACGGCAACGGATCTAAGGCTTTCACAGATGAATTTGTTCAAAATCTGACAAAAGATGGCAAACAAACATTGAATTTCGCCCATTCAGTCACTGTAACAATCCTGAAGCTGATTGATTCCCTGAGAAACTGTATTCCAGATTCCAGTTCCAGCACTAAACATGTCTCCTTGGCAACAGTGATGAGGCCTACACTGGCCATAAGCCTGCACCTAAACATCACTTGCTGCACAGTGATTGAGAATGTCAGGTGGCAGGATTCTTTCTCGATTTGTAAACAGTCAAACACTGGAACATCACAGAGGTGCCTGTGGGTAATAACTAAATAAGTTCAGTCATATCTTTTAATAGCATCGCTCCTTAATAACATTAGATTGCTATTTAAACATGCTGTGAGAGTCATTAAAAGGAATTAGACCCAGCAAAAGAGTAACAGAAGTGACAAAAAAATCAAGAGTAATTACGTTTGGACACTAATGTTTATTCGCAAAAGTGACAGACTTCAATGATATTTAAATTATTTTTAAGTCAACAGTCATACTGACATTGAATACAAGTGGTTTTAAGAAAGGAAGAGGGCAATCTGTAACAAGCTTATCAATTTCTCAGAGGTCAAGCCTAACTATTGACAATACCATTGTAACCTATTACTTCGCCAGCAAGAAAGTGTCTTCTCAACGCTTATAATATCCCCATCAGGTGTAAATCCTGGTTAATTATTCAGTACATCTTTCTACCTTCTGTGTGAAAAATTGTAGCTCTGCCCTTTCTCTTCACAGAATTCTTGAATGACGCAGCACAAGTTTTGTAACTGGTGGGAAAGAAAGGAATTTTTGGTACAAATCTAATTTTTGGTACAAATCTAATTTTGTTGGTAGCTTGCAGATGGCATTTGACTGAAATCCACAGTTTTAGATCCTGTAATTCCCAGCCTTCAGCATACTACAGCGTGGCATCCAGCAACTGGGCTTAATTAAAGAAGCAGCTCAAACTGCTTCCTCATTAAATGGATCAAATAGGCCTTTGTGTTAGAGCAGATAAAACTAGCCAACTTAGCACAGCCAGTACTTGAATGTGACTTTTAATAGCATGACAGAGTGAGTGGGCTATAGGATAGGAAACAAAAGAAGCACTCCATTTCTTTTGCTTTTCCTTCCTTTTGCAACCTGCAGGAAGTGATTCTTACTCTGCTCCAGGAAAGGAAGCCATTTATTTGGTATTTATCTGGTAAGTGACTAAGGTTAATTCTATTCCTAAGGTTCAACATAATATAGCAATTGGTGGTCAGGTTAACAAAATATTAAAAAAAGTAAGTAGGTATTAAATAAATGAAATAATTAGTTTATTATAACACATTAAGGATGGCAGGATGAGTGATGTGTCACTGCTGCAGCATGTAGGAGTTCCTGGCTGCAAATGTATTCCGGGGCAACACATTGCAGCACTTTCACCTCAGTTTTTGAGTTGGAGGTTGAATTACAGACATTGCAATGCATCATGGAGGGCAATGGTCCCTGGATTCTTTGTGCTAGGAGGTACTGACACTGTTTAGAATAAGGTTTCCAGGTTTGGTATAAATGTTCAGCAACTAGAGGGTGTGACTTGCAAGTGAAACAGACAGGGGGGTCCAGAGGACAAAAATTCGGGAGCCTCAGCTTTTGCATTTGTCCAACACCTTTGAGGTTCTTTTGGCTTGATGGTGAGGACCATAGGTGGGATGAGCTAACTGATCACAGGACCATAGTACAGTAAATCATTTAGAGTTAGGGGTAATATGGGCCAAACGCAGTCAAATGGGACTAGTTCAGTTTAGGAAACCTGGTTGGCATGGACAATTTGGGGCGAACGGCCTGTTTCTGTGCTGTGTGACTTTATGACTCTAAGTGCGTGTAGCAATACAGAATATAATGGTATTAAAGCAATACAGTGAGGCAGCTTGGCACAGTTCTCTGCAGCAAAGAATGTGAGTCCAGGCAGCTGTTGCGAGCTGGCCAGTGCCAGGGTGCAGGACATCTACAGAGGTCTGGAGAGGTGCTTGAAGTGGGTGGGGGACAATCCAGTCACCACCACCAATGTAGGTACCAACAACATAGGCTGAACAAAGAAGACATTTCTCCGGATTCAGCATGAGGAGCTATGTGCTAAAGTAAGAGGCAGAACCTTTATAGATCATATTCTATACAGTAATAGCCAAGCCACATGCAAATTGGCAGAGTGCAAATCATATTCAGGAGATGAATATGTAACTGAAGACTGGCATGAGTTCCATTTTATGGGACACTGGCACCAGTACTAGGAAAAGTGGGCTCTGTATTACTGAGACAGCCTGCACCTAAACTTTGCTGGTCATGATGTTAGTGCTGATGACATAACGAGGGAAGTGTAATGATTGAAAAGATGTTGGCCTGTTAGATCTCATTGAGTATGAGATCCCTGATTGGGGCTGTTAACCTGAGCCAATCAGGGATCCCTGGCTGACTGATATAAACAGGACTCTCAGGGATTCTCCTCACTGAAGAAACTGGCTCTGAGCTGGCTGGTCAGAGACATTGGACTGCGCATGTATAAATAAAGAGTGACTTGGTATCAGGATCCCGGTCTCCATGGAGTTATTTCAGGAAGGAGAGAAGATTTTAATCATGGGAGCAAGAGATCTAATTTGGGAAGATATGGCAAATCAAAGAATAGAGACGTGGCAAAAGAGGAAGGTATTAATACAAGAAATGATAAGCAGACCATGGAAGGAATATATAAGACAGTATTGATCTAAGACTAACTCAACAGATAAAACAAGAATTTACAAAAAGAGCAAAAGGATAAAACTGTGAAAACTCTGGACTTGAAAGTATGTAACATTTAGAGTGAAACAGAGATCCTAATTAGAAATAAATTATTATGTTCGGATAACCATTAAAGAGACATGGCTGCAGGATGATTTGGATTAGGGCTGGATTTTTGAAGGGAACAGGACACTCAAGAAGGACAGGGAACTAGATAAAGGTAGAGGAGTGGCTCTGTTAGTTACTGGTGGCAAGACCACGATAAAGAGAGATGACCTAAGTTCTGGAAGCTAGGATGTAGGGACTTTGTTGATTCCTCCCTGCTTTTCCAGCTCCTCCAATCTGTCTTACAGGTGAAATTCCCTTCGGAAGGTGCTCCACTGGTCTCACACTTTCATCTACCTTGAGGTGACATTCCCCAGAGAGACATGTGGAAGACTATCTTTGTAATTTTTTAGGATTAGTTCAGCAGTCAATGGCCTAGTTCCCTGTGAAACACTTCAAATCTTTTTTTGATATGCATAGGGTTATTAATGCAAGCTTTAAACTCACTTCGGCTGAGATGAGTGGATTTTGCTTAATATCTGCCATCTCTAACTCCACATTTTCATTTTCCTTATTGCATTGGACTCCCAGCTTAATTTATCCTCTTGGGGTGAGTAGCATTCTATTATAGAGCCTCAAATTTATCTTCGATGGCTTCATTATTGGGTCACATAGGAGGTATGATTAGTAAGTTTGCAGACGACACCAAAACTGAAGTATAGCGGACAGCGAAGAAGATTACTCAGAGTACAACCGGATCTTGATCAGATGAGCCAATGGGCCATGGAGTGGCAGATGGAGTTTAACTTAGATAAATGTGAGGTGCTGCATTTTGTAAAGACAAATCAGGGCAGGACTTATACACTTAATGGTAAGGTCCTGGGGAGTGTTGCTGAACAAAGAGACCTTGGAGTAGAGGTTTATAGATCCTTGAAAGTGGAGTCGCAGGTAGACAGGATAGCGAAGAAAGTGTTTGGTATGCTTGCCTTTATTGGTCAGTGCATTGAGTTGGGAGGTCATGGTGCCACTATACAGGGCCTTAGTTAGGCCACTTTTGGAATACTGCGTGCAATTCTATTCTCCATGCTCTCAGAAGGATGTTGTGAAACTTGAAAGGGTTCAGAAAAGATTTACAAGGATTTTGCCAGGGTTGAGCTGTAGGGAAAGGCTGAATAGGCCAGGGCTATTTTCCCTGGAACGTCAGAGGCCAAGAGGCGACTTTATAAAATCATGAGGTGCATGGATAGGGTAAATAGACAAGGTCTTTTTCCCTGGGGCGAGGGGGTCCAAAACTAAAGGGCATAGGTTTAAGGTGAGAGGGGAAGATTTAAAAGGGACCTATGGGGCAACATTTTCACACAGAGGGTGGTGCATGTATGAAATGAGCTGCCAGAAGAAGTGGTGGAGGCTGGTACAATTACAACATTTAAAAGGCACCTGGATGGGTATATGAATTGGAAGGGTTTAGAGGGATATGGACCAAATGCTGGCAAATGTGGCTACATTTATTTAGGATAACTGTTTGCATAGATGAGTTTGACCGAAGGGTCTGTTTCCATGCTGTATACCTCTATAACTTATTACTCTACGTTGAGCAATTCCCTACAGGTCTGCGAAGCTCATGATGTGGTGTCTATTTGACATTTCACATTCACTCGATGCTGTCTTGCTGTCATCATTCTATCATCATTAACCATTCATCCCCTTTAGATCTGACAATGTGAACCTATTGTAGGGTTTGTCAGAACCATTGTCCGACATCTCTCCAGCAGCCAGTTTTCTCAGCTCTCTCTGCTTCTTTCCAGTGAAAGATTTGTGTTGGAAAGATTCAGCTTCTTGCAGTTCGAGCACAGCTTTCTCCACACAGGACGTACTTCGTATTCTTTTGTCTGGTTCCCTCAACGACATTGACACCCTGTACTCTATCCTGCTGGCCCACCTGCTGAAAGGTTTCTCTTTTAGAGCTCTGGTGTTGAACATATACCATTTGTAAAAAGCATTGGCGCAGGAATCAAAATTAGACCTTCAATATTTCTCCCGTGTGGATTTTCTGCTCCTCAGTGAGGTGCAGAATACAATAGGACAAGAACTGTGAATGTTAAAGCAAGGGTTAGACTGTGGAGATTCAGTCTTTTTAAGGTAGAGATTGTTAGATCACTGATTACCATAGTTATGGGATGGGTAAAAGGGATTGAAGCGTTTGATCTGCCATGTTTGTTTGGAATGGTGGGGCAGGCTCGACGGACCGAATGGCCTAGCCCCTGTTCCTATGTCCTTAAACAGCTTGCAACACTCTTTCCCCAGCACTGATGATAGATTTGTTACATTTCTTTTATCTGTGGCTATCTTTCAATTCTGTCTCTGAGACTGAAAGAAACTTGAATTCGGTTTCTAAAGACAGTTCATCTCCTCAGGAGCGAGCAGTGAATCATTTGCAGCCATACAACCTCACCCAGTAACTCAGAGTTGCAGACTGAAGTTTTCACAGAAAAGAATTGCTATTAGTTGCAGTAGCTGGCTCTCTTGCAGCTCCCAAAATCCACACCGTTTTTAGCTGCCCACGTCTGACACTATGTTCCATGTGTAGGCTTTAAGACTTCGCTCTCCAAACTGTACATCAGAGCTCACATGACTATGGCACATCAGCATAAACTCCCACAGTGCTGCTGGCAGACAGGGCTTCAGGTTAACCAAAAACCAGCACTTTCACCACGATTGCATTCCATCAGAGTGTCGGCATAGACCTTGTACTCAAGTCTATGGAGCAAAACCCAAATCCACATCCATTCTGTGAAAGTGTCATCCAGTGAGCCACAGAAATAATTCAAAGACAGCACTAAAATCAACATCAAACTGCACTTCTGGCTGATTGGAGCTTCATTATGTCTAAAGTCCAGGATAATGAAAGAGTAAATTGAATGCTCTGGAGACAATTGTATTTGTCTCTCTGAAGTATTTAGTTTTCAGATCTTTGCTGGCAGCCAGTTGTGACACATTTGATCTTGGCAGGTCTTGGCGAGGAGAGGGAGGGAAGCATGGTGGCGTTTGGGCAGCTACGGAGGGACTTTCCTGTGAAAAATATGGGAATAGACAGGCCTGGACCCACATTCGGCACAGACAGCAGCCACTGTGGGCTCATAAATGAAGGGTCACCATACGATGGAGCACAGAGACACAGCCTCAGAATTAAAGACCCATCATTTAAGAACTAGACAGGAGGAGAAACATCTTCACTCAGAAGGTTATGAATCGTAATTCTCTGCCATAGAAGGCTTTCGACGGTCAAATATTGAGCATGTTCAAGGTGGAGAACGATCACTCTTTGATCTCTCAGGGAATCAAGGGATTTGTGCAGAGGGCGGGGGAGTGGTGTCATGCAGAAGAAGATCCAATCCATTTTGGATTGGCTTCAATGGCAGGGCAGAGTGAAGGGGCCGAATGGCCTGCTGCTGTTCCAATTTCTTACCCCTTTATATTCTTTTGGAGCCGGTTGCAATAGGAGTTCAGATCTCCAGGAGAGGCGAGGGGAAAACTGAAAGGAAAAATAATTATCTTCGGGAAATGCTCAAACGCACATGTACCAGGCTGAGAGAGTGATCTTCATCCAATTTCTTTATTTTCATCATAAAGTATCTTTTGGTTTCTGAAAAATCTGCTTTACATTGCAAAATGCAGAGAAATTAGCTGACCAGAACGAGTTAAAAACAATACTTGGAGCCTTCCAGATAAATGATCCCATCGAGTTAAATGAACGACGTCAGCTTGCAGGAGTTCTGAGCGTTTCTTCACTTGGGGATGGAGAGCTGGAAGGAGCCTTTCTGATGCCACTGTACATCTCTCAGGCGGCGGATGGACTGCATCTGGGGCTGCTGGGCACACCAATCATTCCAGTGCCTGTAATCTCCTATCTCAAACAAGTACTGGTATCCTCTGTATCCAGGGTATTGATAACCAACCCAGCTGAAATGAGGAGCAAGAAAATCATCAGAGCTCGGGCGTCAGTTACCCCTCCAAAACCCTGCCCCCTTGGCAGATCAAGTGTTGCATGACATTGATCACTTCGTTATCCCATCCTCGTAGACCCCCCTCTTCCCCTGTCAGTGTTAGAAATGCAGGTCCCTTTAATAGTCAACCAGAACACACCTAGAGTAGACTGAGAGCAAGAGATGCTCTTTGGACTTTACATTTTTGAATTTGGCTGTGGTGATGCACTGATAGTGTCCCTTCCTCTGAGCTAGGAGACCAGGGTTCAAATCCCTTGAGCAGAGTAGCAATATCTGTAACAGTTTGATTGGGAAAATATGGGGCTAAAATATACATGGATTCTGAAATTTAATTGATAGCAAAGGTGAATTTACGGTGGTTTAGTTTTAAAAGGTAGGTTCTGCATTCCCTCTCTGAGGCCACACACAGTGCACACCCTTAAAGCCTTTCGAGAGAGGTGGGCATTACAGGAGTGGAATGCATTATTTTCCCCTACAACTCCATTTTGATTCAATGCCCTCACGCCCTTCCTACCCTCCTATATCTCTGCTTTGTTGCTCTGCCTCTTGTTTACAATGCTTGAAAAATGTTAGGAGCAAATTACTGCAGGTGCTGGAATCAATTTAGTTAGTGACAGGGATGATTTGGCGATGGTTTATTTAAAAAAAAGGCCTTTGGGTCAGGCAATAGCATAGTGGTAATGTCACTGGACTAGTAATCCAGACCCCACCCCACTGGCTAATGTCTGGGGTTGTGGGTTCAAATCCCACCATAGCAAAAATTTTAACTCAATATAAGGCCATATGGCAAAAACACTATCATTTGTCATAAAAGTGCATCTGTTCATTAATCCTCTTTGGGAAGGAAATCTGCCATCCTTACCTGGTCTGACCTGCATATGAATCCAGCTCCAAATTAAGTTAACACTGAACAAAAACAAAGTTGCTGGAAAAGCTCAGAACTGAGGAAGGGTCACCGGACCCGAAACGTTAACTCTCTTTTTTCCTACACAGATGCTGCCAGACCTGCTGAGCTTTTCCAGCAACTTTGTTTTTGTTCCTGATTTACAGCATCCGCAGTTCTTTCGGTTTTTATTTAGTCACCTCTGAAATGGCCCTAGTAATCCACTTGGATCAAGGGCCAATTAAAAATAAGCAATAAATGCTGGCCCAGCTAATGATCCCACAAATGAATTTTTAATAAAAACAAGAGATAAACTCTATAATTGGGTGATTTGATGAAAGGTTATCTAAAATTATAATAAAGAAAGAGATCATTCTGCCCCTCTGACACCACTTTGGTGAAGCTCCCTCCATTGTTTTCCCCATCAGTTTTGATTTGTCAGGTATTGTCACACTGTCCTTAATGGACAGTGTTTGTAATTCTCAGTTCTGAGGAAGGGTCACCGGACCCAAAACATTAACTCTGTTTTTTCCTTCACAGATGCTGCCAGACCTGCTAAGTTTTTCCAGCAACTTCTGTTTTTGTTCCTAATTTACAGCTTCTGCAGTTCTTTCGGTTTTTATTTAGTGTTTGTAATTTGTTTGTTCAGTTCATTATTTGGGTGATTTGGTGATGGGTTCTTGGCTGTGCAGGAGTGGGGGTGGTCACAATTTTTGACTGTCTCTCTCTCTCCCTCAGCTATATCTATGCCCAGTGCACTTGGAGAGTGGGCACTTGGTGTCCAAGGACACTTTCAAGGTTCTGAGTCTGTTGGGCACCAAGGGAGCAGGAACGCATCATTTTCTCCTTTAATGATATTTTGAATATTTCCTTCATTTTAAATGTTGAATTTCCAGAGCCCACACTGTTTTGTTTCCCTTTAACTATTTCGGAAAAGGTGTTTGTACTAAACTGTGGATTTACAACAGACCCTTGAAAATCTCTGAAAGTCTTTGCTGCTTAATTCAACGTACAGTCCATTAAATACCCCCAACCTTAGAAATCTATAGCTGGTAAATAAACTGTCTGTCTAGGCCCGAAATGTCAGCCTTTCTGCTCCTATGATGCTGCTTGGCCTGCTGTGTTCATCCAGCTCTGCACCTTGTTGTCCAGCCTTAGGCAGGGTTTCACTGCTCGGTCAGAAGGTTTCAGATGTGATTTCCAGTTTCGACAAATGAGGGCAAGATCACACTCAACTGTCAGAGCCATGGAGTCCAATAATACTCATTGTTTGGATTCATTCAGGGAGAATAGCCCACAGGTGGGTAGCCACAGGTTATGAACCTGTATCCCAACCTCTGTCAAGAGAGGAGTGGGAACTGGTAAGGGAAGAAAATCACTACCCAACCCTGACTGAAAATTGCACTTGAATCCCAGAGATTGTTGGAGAAACTCAGCAGGTTTGGCAGCATCTGTGGAGAGAGGAACAGAGTTAGTGTCTCGAGTCAGATATGACACTTGTTCAGGACCGAAGAGGGCTGGGAAAAGATGTCTGATGTGCTGACATGAGATATAGCCTCAAAATAGTTGATAATGGTAGGTGTGAATAGAGGAACGTAAGTCAGCCATGATGACAGCAAACCCCATGTAAAGAAGACACTGGTAGAGGGGTTGTTGCTATCAAAGTGGAAGTCAGGGTTCGTACTCTGAAGTTCTTGAAGTCAACTGTTAACTCCTGAAGGCTGTACAATGTCAAAACAGAAAACAAGGTGCTGTTCCACTAGGGTGGCTTCACACTGCAGCCAGCCCATGATAGAAATATAAGCAAGATAACATAAAGAAATGGCAAGAGACTGGAAAGCCAGGGACATTCTTATGGACAAAGAGAGGCTTTTCAAAAAGTCACTCAGTCTGAACAAAGAACAAAGGACAAAGAAAATTACAGCACAGGAACAGGCTCTTCAGCCCTCCAAGCCTGCGCCAATTCAGATCCTCTATCTAAACCTGTCACCTATTTTCCAACGATCTGTATCCCTCTGCTCCCTGCCCATTCATGTATCTGTCTAGATACATCTTAAATGATGTTATTGTGTCTGCCTCAACCACCTCCGCTGGCAACACGTTCCAGGCACCCACCACCATCTGCGTAAAGAACTTTCCACGCAAATCTCCCTTAACCTTTTCCCCTCTCACCTTGAAATTGTGACTCCTAGTAATTGAGTCCCCCACTCTGGGAAAAAGCTTCTTGCTATCCACCCTGTCTATACCTTTCACGATTTTGTAGACCTCAATCAGGTTCCCCCTCAACCTCCGTCTTTCTAATGTAGATAATCCTAATCTACTCAACCTCTCTTCATAGCTAGCGCCCTCCATACCAGGCAACATCCTGGTGAACCTCCTCTGCACCCTCTCCAAAGCATTCACATCCTTTTGATAATGTGGCGACAGGAACTGTATGCAGTATTCCAAATGTGGTCGAACCAAAGTCCTATACAACTGTAACATGACCTGCCAACTCTTGTACTCAGTACCCCGTCCGATGAATGAAAGCATGCCGTATGCCTTCTTGACCACTCTATTGACCTGTGTTGCCACTTTCAGGGTACAATGGACCTAAACACCCAGACTCTCTGTGCATCAATTTTCCCCAGGGCTTTTCCATTTACCATATAGTTCGCTCTTGAATTGGATCTTCCAAAATGCATCAGCTCGCATTTGCCTGGATTGAACTCCATCTGCCATTTCTCCGCCCAACTCTCCAATCTATCTATATTCTGCTGCATTCTCCGAGAGTCCCCTTCACTACCTGCTTTAGGTCTGTCCCATGTAGCGATGACTGCATTGTGACAATTGCTCCACTTGCTGGTTTTTTTCAGCAGCACCAGGGCTTTTTCCTTATCTCCTTGAAACTCAGGCTCACAACCGTATGCAAGCAGAGCCACAAATGGTCTTCGCTCTGTTTGCAGTGTCTCTTCACGGGAGCGCCTCAGGGTGTGGTACACAAGGATAACCTGCCTACCATCTCCATGGTGTGTGCCCTCATTGAAAGAATTGCCCATGGGTTTGTGGTGGAGATACTCACGTGCCACTGGGAACCCTCACACTGCCCACACGGTCACAGAATCCATACGCCCACAGGCTAGGGACATCATCCTCAGTGATCTCCATCTTATTTCCCTGGAATTCCGCAAGTTCAAACAAGCAGATTTTGTGCTCCTGGTCATCCTGAGAGCAATGAAAGAAATTGTGAGCAATGTATTTTTGATTTTACATTGACCTTCCTTTTCCATGATGGATAATTCATTACATGCTGTGTTGCATAACAGTAATCTCACCTCTGAAGGTTTTTTTTATTAAACTGCGAAAGAATAATCAAGGCCCAAAGTTCAGAGTAGGGAGATTGAGATGGTTATTATGTTACAACAGTTTAATATCATTCCTTTATTTTTCCAGTTTATATTAAGAAGGACTTTAATGTTAACTATTACCTTATTTCTTTATTTTTCTACATGTTTTATGAAGGCAATGCTTAACTTTTTTAACTTTGTTTCATTTACTCCTTTGTACCTAAGTGTTTTGCATGTGGATATCTTTGTACCTAAGATGGCACCATGTGTGGTAGCATTATACATTTTTGACTATACTGCTGTACTTGAGTACACGTGACAATAAAATCTAAATCAAAATCTAGATTGTGTTACAAAGGGAAAGCTGGGAAGTAAGGAATGCTAAAGTCTTGATGCCCTTGAAAAATATGAGACATTGCACTGACTCTTGATTTCAAGACCGTGTGGATGCAAGGATGGAAAATAAAGACTTGCATTTATGTAGCACTTGTTGTTGGAGCTGCATGTATCCAGGCAATGGCACATATTCCATCACACTCCTGACTTGTGCCTTGTCGATGGTGGACAGGCTTTGGGGAGTCAGAGGGTGACCTACTCACTGCAGTATTCCTCGCATCTGATCTGCTCTTGTGGCTAAAGGATTTATACGATGGTCCAGTTCAGTTTCTGAAGGATAGTAATCCCCAGAATGTTGATAGTGGAGGATTCAGATGGGAATTAAATTGAAAGTCATGGAACATCACACAGAGTTGATAAAAGCGAAATGCTGTGGATGCTGGAAATCTGAAACCAACACAGGGAGTGCTGGAGATTCTCAACAGGCCTGGCAGCGTAAGTGTAGAGAGAGAAACAGTTAATGTTTCAAGTCTGGTGTGACACCTCTTCTTGGTTTCTGAAAAGGAGGCATACCGGACTCGAAACATTACCTCTGTTTCTCTCTCCACAGATGCTGCCAGACCTGTTGAGCTTCTCCAGCACTCCCTCTGTTTGATAGAGAGTGAGTAAGAGGTGACTGAAGTGAAAATGTATTTTACGTTTGATTGATGGGGTTGCTCTGGTGTAACATAAGTCACCAGGTATTTAACAGCTCCATCTGAGCAAGTTACCATGCAGACTGGTCGGAAGGACATGAAGCGATCACTCCTGTAGCTGTTGGACCAGGAATCCCAGCGTGGATACTCTCCTTTCTCCAGGACGAACATCTCTCCACGTAAATTAGATTGCTCAAAGGCAACCCAGCTATGGGGACAGAACACAATTAACATCAGCTCAAAGACAGAGGGAGGGTTTTTCTGAGAAGCAGCGGTTTGTTCATTGATAATGTTGCCTGAATTCTTTTCCCAGCTGGCTTGTAGCGAAGTGATAGATGACGGTGGCAGAGGCACAGTGGGCATGGAGTTACCGCTGTGGTCTTCCAGAGTCCCTTCATTAGGGAGCTCTGCACCAACAGGGATGCAATCCCTCGTTGTGATTTTGCCCCAGGGCGACCAATTCATGGCCAGACATCAGGCTTACCATCCAAGTAGGGATTGCAGACTCGAAGATGGAGGGTGAGCCAGAGCTTAATTACTAAGTCAGCAGGGGCTCACAACAAGTGACTGAGGGACTGGGAGCTTCAAGATGGAAAGAACCACCCTCCAAGAATCTCTCTAAGTTTTTTTTTTAAAAATGGCTCTTCCACTCAGGCTGCAAACTGAGCTGGGGTGTGATTGTTGGTGGGTGTGTATGCAGGCCAATTTTTTTTTGGGGGGTTGGTTTGGGAACTCTCTACAGAGCAGCCCTCACCTCCTGCCACCCACAAGCAGGTAAGGAGGGTCTTGGGACCCAGCTGTTCTGCCACCTACAGGCCATCTCCAGCGGCTGCCTGCAGGATTGGACCATTGGCCTGCTGGAAGCCCCACTCACGCTGTGGACAGGCCATTCATTAGTTTAATAGATGATCCACTGTGTTCAGGTGGGGTAGGTCTGTCATCGCCACTCGTCCCCTCCAATCCTGGCTCTAGAAAGTTGCCCCAGGTCAGGGTGGAGGTGATGAACCACCATGCGTTCGCTGGTAATGTTCCATCTTCAACCCGCCTGCCATTCCCAGCCTCGGTCAAACACCCACATTTTCATCTGTTTCCCATGTTGTGTTGATGAGGATACACAGAATCAAAGTGGAGTACAGTATAAAAGGGGGCCATCCAGCCCATTGAGTCGGTGGTGGCTCTTGTGAAAGTGCAACACAGTTGGGCCCAGCCTGCTCTCTTCCCCATGTCTGTGCGTGTCCCACAGGAGACACAGACTGCAATCTTGAGGGAACAAATTGCCCCGAGCCTCTGTGAGTTAGACATCTCCGAGATATTAAGACGTTTCTTTCGGGGAAGTACCTGGTTTCTACTGACACCTGACATAGACAGCGATTAAGGGATTGAATGTCTATTATCACGGTTTTAAATTACTTATTACACTGTCTCACACAAACACACTCTCACACAGACCCTCTCTCTCACACACTCTCTCTCACACACATATACTCTCTTGCACTCACACACTGTCTCTCAAGCACACACACACTCTCTCTCTCAAGCGCACACACGCACACACGCACACACACACACACACACACACACACACACACACACACAAATCGATGGGGTGAATTATTTCATGCAAGATGTTTGTTTATTTGCAGATATATTCTATTTTGTTCAAAAAATGCACAATTTGTAGTCACAGTCAGTCAGTGTAACATCTTATAAATTCCAGCTTTTGGAATAAAAACCAGCCTGATTTCAGATTAAAACTCGGAGACGGATTCTGAACAAACCCCCACACCTACAATTCAATGTCTGAGCTGAGGTGTCATATTTTGTATATTCCCATGGCTCTGCCTGAGTGTCACGACAGCACAGCACTGACATTGTCTTTATAAACACTTTACACACCGTCTAACCCTCTTGGTCACCGGCAGAGACTTATTATCTGACACTCCACTCATACCAGTTGTGTGATCTTTTGATCTCTCTGCCTATGAACTCTGTGTTTGTGTGCCCTGCTCTCTCACTGCGCCTGACGAAGGGGCTGCGCTCTGAAAGCTTGAGTGATTCCAAATAAACCTATTGGACTATAACCTGGTGTCATGTGATTTCTGACTTTGCCCACCCTGAGGAACTGCATATTGAGGCTGCAAAGTGAAATTCCAAAGCACTCCATTAAGCTATGAGGAGAGATGAGAGAGACCTGTTTTCTCTAGAATTTGGAAGGTTAAGGGGCCATCTGATCAAAGTCTTCAAATATTAACAGGAAATGACAGGGTAGATAAAGAGAAACTATTTCCTTTGGTTGGAGATTCCAGAACTAGGGGGCATAGTCTGAGAATTAGGGCCAGACTGTTCAAGAGGGATGTTAGGAAGCATTTCTACACACCAAGGGTGGTAAATGTTTGGGAACTTTCTTCCACAAATGGATGCAATGGATGCTGGATCAGTTGTTAATTTAAATCTGAGGTTAATTTGTTTAGCAAAAGGTATGAAGAAATATGTGCCAAAGGCAAGTATTTGAGTTAGGCCACAGATCAGCCATGATCTCATTGAATGATGGTACAGGCTCGAGGGGCTGAATAGCCAACTCCTGTTCCTATGTTCCTATTTCATCCCTTCACCGACCTAGATTTTAATAAGAGTCTAGAGGAAGCCTGTACCTGGCTGTTTGGAGTTGGGTGAAACACCTATTAAAGACACACTGCTTGGCCATGAGTCGATTCCTGTCTCCTTTGCTCACTGCCCTAACAGCATTTGAGTTCATTCGCGGGTAACTTACGGTCCACACTCCACACGGACGCTGCCCACTCTATCGAAGTTGTGATCGCACAGGTTCATGCACTCGGTGGAAAATTCCATGAATCTGCCCTGGAAATTCTCCTGCTCATAGACGTAGATCTGCAGCAAAGGAAGAAAAGCAGTCAGACAACAAGAAACAAATTAATCCATGCTTCTGAGGCTGACCTTGGTTTTTTTCATCAGTGCTTCTCGAGGCCTCTGTCTTTTCAAATAACCTGGTGGAGGCTTTTGGGATGAAACTATTGGCAAAGTACTGTCCTTTTATTGGTTACAACAGTGAACGTGTAAAATGAGAATATGTGGTTGACTTTAGGGAGCTTTTTAGGGGCACATGTACAAAGAATACAAAGAACAGTGGAGCATAAGACCAGGCTCTTTGGCCCACCAACACTGTGTTGACACACAATGCATTTCCAAACTAAAAACATTTTGCCTCTGCTTGGTTTATATCCCTCAATTCCCTGCCTTTTCACACATCTGTCAAGAAATGGCCAATTTTAACACCAGGCTCATTGGCTTGAGATTGTGGGTTCAAATCCAGTCAGATTGACCAGTTGACATGGACAACACAGTGTAGAGCTGGAGGAGCACAGAAACGGCCAAGAACGGTCCTGACCCAAGACATCAACTTTCCTGTCCCTCTGATGCTGCCTGGCATGCTGTGTTCCTCCAGCTCCATACTGTGTTATCTCTGACTCCAGCATTGGCAGTCCTTGCTATCTCAGACTGGCCAGTTGAAAGCTCTCCACTGGTTCCTGAATTTGGATCAAACTCAATGCAGCAACCAAGGGCCATGTGCATATAGTTGCCTGTAATTCAGCACTGACATGAGCACCTCACATCGAGCTATGTGGTAGAGAAAGTGGCCTCTCAACTTGGTTAGTAATGGAGCGAGCTTTGCTGTAGGTGATGCTGCATATGAGCTGGGGATCAATGCTTGTTGCTGACACAGGGTAGGTGTTGGGGGCGGGGTGGGGAAGATTTTCGTGTTTAGCTGCAGGGAGTTCCAAAAAGAGAGCACTCGGCAAGGCCAGTCAGTCTTCCTACAATTCCGATGGTCATCGGAATTGTTAAAGAGAGGGTAGGGGTGAGCTGAGAACCCACTCATCTCCAAGTGACTTGCTATTAAGCTCATTGAAGAGCTTGTTAACAGGCTGGAGAGGAACAGAATCAAATGTTCAATGTTCGCAACAGGAAGATGACATGTTAGTGTGGAACTGTCAACATAAACTGAAGTCATTATTCATCGTGCCTGCTGCAGAAAATATCTAGTGTTAATAAAAACACAAAAAAAGGTCTATGGCACAGTGAACGAGGCTTCAGCCCATCAAATCTGCACTCAAAAACAAGCACCTAACTGTTCCAATCGAATAGTCAAACTGCAGTGTTCATGGAGTGGTACATAGTTGCCATCACTTGAGCAAAGTGGCCTGAGAGCTCAAGCCGGAAGCTGATGGGCACTTGTGGAAATGTCTCCAATAGGAACTGGGTGAAGGCCATTTTACCTATTGTGCCTGCTCCACCATTCAACCCGATAGTGTGGCTGATGTTGCGTGGATTTGTAGTGGACCTGAGGCTGCCGACTCTCTCCTTTTCAGCCTGCAACCATAGCTCCCGGGCAAGGGAAGGCTCGGAAATGGCTGCCCTTTGCTTTTGAAGAATCACCCTCCATCATGAGGGCCACTAATTGGGCACCAAACTCAACACTGGGCCAATTAGGAGAGGTGGAGGCCTGATGATGGCGTCATCGGATTCGTATTCCATAGGCCGCAAGCTGTTATTCTGGGGGCATGGGTTCAAGTCCCATCAGGGCAGATGTTTCAAATTCAATTTTAAAAATCTGGAATAAAAAGCTAACTTAATGTCGTAAGGAAAACCCCCATCTGGTTCACTAATGCCCGTTTAGTGAAGGAAATCTGCATTCCTTACCTGGTATGGCCTACACGTGACTCCAGACCCACAGCAATGTGGCTGACTCTTAACTGCCCTATAAATGGCCCTACCAAGCTATTCAGATCAAGGGGAAATTAGAGATAGATAATAAATGCTGGCCTGGCCAGCAGCACCCAGATGGAGGAAATTAGGGCTTCTCCTTTTGAAAATCGAATGGTGTCAGTGATGCTGATCTGCTGGGGGTTCGAGGCCCATATGGAATTGATTCAGCTGTAACCCCCAACATGAACATCCGGCCCTGGCCCCCGCTTCAAGTGAGAAGATGTTCCATTTTTGCAGAGCCAACATTCCCTCATTACGATGAGCATGACATTCAGCTAAAATAAGATCTCTGCCAGCCTGGAAACTGAGCAGGATCAGGGGATCCATCTGGGAAACACCATAGAAGCCTAAAGGCAATTCATAGTCATAGTGTCATACAGCATGGAAACAGACCCTTCAATCCACACTGACCATGTTCCCAAACTAAACTAGTCCCACCTGCCTGCGTTTGGCCCACATTCCTCCAAAATCTTTCCTATTCATGTATTTATCCAAAATATCCAATTTTTTTTTTCTGAAGAAGGGTCTAGGCCCGAAACGTCAGCTTTCCTGCTCCTCTGATGCTGCTTGGCCTGCTGTGTTCATCCAGCTCTACACCTTGTTATCTCACTTATCCAAAATGTCTCTTTTAAGTGTTGTAACCGTACCTACATCCACCACTTCTTCTGGCAGTTCATTCCACATACTAACCACTCTCTGTGTAAAAGAGTTGCCCTCAAGTCCTTCTTAAATCTTTCTCCTCTCACCTTAAAAACATGCCCCCTAGTTTTGAAATTCCCCTCCCCAGGGAAAAGAACCTTTACTATTCACCTTATCTCTGCAGGTAGCACGGTGGCTCAGTGGTTAGCACTGCTGCCTCATGGTGCTAGGAACCTGGTTTGATTCTAGCTTCGGGTGACTGTCTGTGTGGAGTTTGCACATTCTCCCTGTGTCCTCGTGGGTTTTCTCGGATGCTCCGGTTTCCTCCTATAGTCCAAAGATGTGCAGATTAGGTGGATTGGCCATGCTAAATTGTCTCATTGTGTCCAGGGATATGTGGGCTAGGTGGATTAGCCATGGGAAATACAGGGATAGGTCTGGGTGGGATACTTATTGGAGGGTCAGTGCTGACTCAATGGGCCAAATGGCCTGCTTCCAAACCGTAGGGATTCTATGCCCCTCATGATCTTATAAACCTCTATAAGGTCACCCCTCAACCTCCTATGCTCCAGTGAGAAAAGTGTCAGCCCATCCAGCCTCTCCTTATAACTCAAACCTTCCATTCGCAGCAACATCCTGGTAAATCTTTTTTAAGCTCTCTCTTGCTTAATAATATCCTTCCTATAGCAGGGTGACCAGAACTGTACACAGTGCTCCAGAAAAGTCCTCACCAATGTCCTGTACAACCTAAACATGACATCCCAACTTCTATACTCAGAGGTCTGAGCAATGAAGGCAAGCATGCTAAGTGCCTTCTTAACCACCCTGGCAATGTGTGATGCAAATTTCAAAGAAATATGTACGTGAACCCCTAGGTCTCTCTGTTCTACAACATTACCCAGGGGCTTACCATGTATAAGTCCTGCCCTTGTTTGTTTTACCAAAATGTGATACCTTGCATTTATCCAAACTAAACTCCATCTGCCACTCCTCAGCCCACTGACCCAATTGATCAAGATGTCTTTGTAATCTTAGATAACCTTTGCTGTCGATTATACCACCGATTTTGGTGTCATCCACAAACTTACTAACCACGTCTCCTAAATTCTCATGGAAATTGTTTGTATAAAATGACAAACAAACATGGATCCAGCACTGATCCCTGTGGAGCACCGCTGGTCACAGTCTCCAGTCCAAAAAACAATCCTCCACCATCACCCTCTGTCTCCCACCATCAAACCAATTTTGTATCCAATAGACAAGCTTTCCCTGAATCCCATGTGACCTAACCTTACTAATTCCTACCTTCACGTTGAGAATACCCTCCATCATGTTGAATGGCACTATCACTGTGCTAAACCTTGAACATATCTTTAGCTCAAGACTAGGCATCCATGAGGCACTGTGGACTATCAACAGCAGCAGAATTTTACACCAGCACAATATGCAGCCTCATGGCCCGGCATATCCCCCACTCAACCAATACCATCAAGCCGGAGGATCAATGCTAGTTCGATAGAGAGTGCAGGAGGGCATGCCAGGAACAGCACCACCTTGCTCCCAGATTTCAAACAAGGTGACTGCAGGAGACAGAGAAAACAACTTGAAAGTTTAGGGCCATTTAGGCCTAATGACACGGGATACACAATATTCCACTTCATATTATTTTGTTTGCAAGAATTCTATTGACTAGCACATTCAAAGATTTCTAGTAAATTGTAATGTTACAAGGGAGAAAACATCATTCAAAGTCAGGTCACACTACCAAGCTTCACTGTACAACGAAGCTGCAAGGTAGACAAGGTGTTACTGTTACAGATATCTGTGAGAACTATCATAGAATCCCTGCAGGGTGGAATCGGGCCATTTGGCCCATTGAATCCACACGAACTTGCCGAAGAGCATGCCACCCATACACACCCTCTACGGTATCCTTATAACCCTGTATTTCCCATTGTAAATCCATCTACCCTACACATCCCTGAACACTACGGGCAATTTAGCATGGCCAATCCACCTAGCCTGCACATCTTTGTGACTGTGGGAGGAAACCGGAGCACCCGGAGGAAACCCACGCAGAACGTGCAAACGCCACACAGACGGTTGCCCAGGGGATGGAATTGGACCCAGGTCCCTGGCGCTGTGAGGCAGCAGTGCTAACACCTGAGCCACCGCGCTGCCCACATCAGTGCTGCTCCCTCCTCCCACTATATAGAACAAGGAAATCAGGCCAGACCCCAAAGTAACAGGACACTCACAGCTGAGGCATTCCAAAAATACTCATCACCAATAGTGACAAAGCAAATGTTTCACATTTCCATCCTCAGATTGTTATTAGTTTTTTTTCCCCCATTTTATTCTTTAATGGGATGAGCATGTCACCAGCTAGGCAGCATTTATTGTCCACCCCTAATTGCCCAGAGGGCAGTTAAGAGTCAACCACATTGCTGTGGGCCTGGAGTCACATGTAGGCTAGACCAGATGGGTTTTTCCCCCGACAATCAGCAATGGTCATTATTAGATTCTTAATTCCAGACATTTTAATGAATTCAAATTCCACCATCTGCCATGGCAGGATTAGAACCTGGGTCCCCAGAATGTTATTTGGGTCTCTGGATTAACAGTCCAGGGATAATACCACTTGGCCATTGCCTCCCATTGCTGCGATGAGGAAGGTTCCTGTGTGGTTAAGAACAGCACCAACAATTCAGAAATTCCAAAAAGAGGGAACATATTAGTAAGTACTGAGGAAATTTGGTGGGGTTTTTTGTGGAAAAGCGGATAACTTGAAGGTGCTTTGATTGAACATTTTTAGGATTCTGAAAGAGTTTCTGTCAGTTGGTTGAGAAAAGTTGATCAATGTGAGAAAGATATAAATACCAGAAGGCATTGGTTAAGATGGTAACACTAACGAGACTGTAAAAAGAGATTATTGCAGACTCTTTTCTGGCTGCAGGCTAATGCACTTGTGAAACACATTAATACAGAAATCAATTTAAATGCATTCAGTAGATAATTATATCTATGAATGGTGATAAAATGTGATTCAGGAAGATGGTAACAAAGAATTAAATTGGATTAAAGAGGAGTGAGTGTTGTTGAGCCCAGTGAGGTTAACTTTCTTTCAGTTCCTATTGCCTGTTGCATTTGACCAGGTTGGGGAGTTAATTCATCAGTTGCTGCACTTACCTTGAAGTTGCCCACTCCAGGTTCTCTGGTCTTCAAGCTCTTGGAGCCAGGAGGAGGGGCAGTACCAGTGGGTGCAGTGCCTTTTTCCTGAGCGGTGCTCTTTGTAGTCTGAGACATTCTGGATGGTCAGGTATGATATGGAGTTGATAACAAGGGAGGGAAGGGATGCCCGTTCCAAGTCCCAATACAGTAAAAGCACACACTGAATTAAAACAGTGAGTAAATACCTTCATATCTGAAACAGGCGACACATCAATTCACAGAACAAATGACTTCAAACTGAGCTGAGCAAATTTGGAAACTTCATTTCCAATCAGCAAACTAGTTGTCCTATTTGTCATCAGAAACGCAGATCCTTGGATAAACATATTCCGTTTTGTATATATAAGCAATATTCTGCTCAAACTATTTGTAGTTAAACATATCTCACACTTTTCCTGTTCTGTGTGCTCGGGCCTTCTCATCTCTGTTTCCCCCAGTCAGCATTTCATAACTTGCTCCCTCACAATGCATAACATCTGAATATGTAAAAATGTAACTGCTTTTTGTATTTCTTTACAAACCATTGCTCTATGAAATCCAGAGCTAATGTAATGGAAATATATCCAATTCATCTCCATCAATCTTGTGCTGTACTAAAGAAATTGTTCTTCACTAAACTTCTCAAAATAAAACACCATTGATCCAACATATTTTTTAATATCTGGTCTATACTTCTCCTAATTGACTTGTCCCTTCAGGCTTCCTCCATTAATGATGCTCCTTCTATTTTGATTTTCCACTTACATTCTCTCCTTGTCTCTTACCCTCCCTTTCTCATTTTCTATTTCTTTTTCTCTCTTACCTGTGGATCAGGTGCTCACTGCCAGAACGTGATGTCTAACTGATAATGAGGGCTGAATTTATATGCTGGCAAGTACAGCTCTCAAACGAATGCAGACAACAGATTTGACAGCTCATCAGAGTTTGCTGCCCAAACTTAGTGGTCATCACATATTCCAGCAAATTGTTTTCCCAGGCATTCAGGTGGAATAAGCCCAATTCACTATGAGCTGAAGCAAGCACATTGCTCGGTTCAAAAGTGATTTACATGTTCCCTGACACGACACAAAATATGAAAATGACTGACAAATGAATTTTGTTCATCAAATAGCAATATTGATGATTGGAAACAACACACATTGACATATATCACTCTCTAACCTATACAGTGCCAGACATGTCTCAGTGAACAATGTTCTCACCTCGGCCTCAGATAATTGTGGATTGAAATCCCACTCCAGAGACATTACTCCAGAATAAAATGTGGCACTCGAGTGCACTGCTGAGGGAGTGCTGCACTGTCAGCGACAGCAACTTTCAGATCTGACTTTTAACTAAGATCATGTTTACCCTCACAAATGGACGTAAAAGATCCCATGGACCCATGAAGAAAAGCAATAGAATCTCAGACTCATCCAGTACAGAAGAGGCTATTTGGCCCATCCAGTCTGTACACTATATTTACACTAGGCCCACTTTCCTTCACTTAGACCATTTCCTTGAATGTTATGACCCTTCGAGTGCTCATCCATGTACTTTGTAAAGGTTGTGAGGTTTTCCACCTCAACTACCCTCCAGAGCAGCACATCCTAGACCCACACCACCTCCGGGTCAAAGTATTTTACTCAAATCCCCTCAAAACCTCCTGCCTTTCACTTGAAAATTATGCCCCCTTATTATTGACCCTTCAACTAAAAGGAATATTTATTGTTCAGTTAACATCTCCAAAATTGATAATCTGATCACTATTGCATGACTATTAATGTCAATTTGAGCTTACTGCGGGCAAATTGGCTGCCATGTTTCCAACAGGACAACAGTGACCACACTCCAGCAGTTCTCAATTATCTGCGAGGTATTTTAGCACATCTTGAGGTTGTAAAAAAGCTATATGAGTGCAAGTCTTCCTTTTCTACACTATAATATTTTAAAATTTGGAAATATATTGAAGGGCAGAGATGCTGTTTGGGTCATCATGTACAGTGTAATATGTATTGATTAGAATGAGGTCAGTCAGGTGGACCTCATAGAATATGAGATTCCTGACTGGGGATTTTAACCTAGTCCAATCAGGGAGCCCTGGCTGATAGATATAAACAAGAGTGTCAGAGGTTCTGTTCACCCCAGGAGCCAGCTCTATGCTAGCTGGGTCAGTTTCATGTGCTATGCACGTGCATATAAAAGGTGACAGGATACTGGACTTCATACAGTTATTTTAGTGGTTATGAAAGAAAAATATGCCCTTGAAGAGATTGGCTCGCAACAGTCCTCTTTGAGTTGAGGTAAGCATTTCTGGCATCTTGCTGTTATTTGGGAAGCTTTACTTGTTCAATCCTGCCATCGAAGACTGGGACCAGTATGTGAAAAGAATGTGTTTTTTTTTTCTGGACAAATAACATTGATGCAGATGAAAAGCAAGGAGTAATTTTCCTGAAAGCTTGAGGACCAGCAGCTTTTTTGGTTATTAGGATCCTAGCATTTCCTCAGGCACCAGATACTAAAACCTTTCAAGAGTTATGAATTTAGCTAAGGAATATTAGGACTCCAAGCCTCCTCTAATTTTGAGATGCTATCGTTTTAACTCAACAGTTCGAGAGCCTGGGGAATCCAGGTCGGGTTTCTTGGTGAAGTTAAGATGATTGGCAGAGACAGGTGATTTTGGTTTAATCCTGAGCGAGCTGCTGAGAGACCATTTGGTATGTGGAGTTAATGATGTGATCATGTAAAAGCGCATACTAGCTGAAGCTCAACTGGCCTTCAAACAGGCACTACAACTGGCTTTATCGTTGGAAAATGCAGCAAGTGGATCTTATGAGTTGCAGGGTATTCCGATGGAAGTGGACACTCTCACCAATCTGACTGAGCTTGGGGGAACACCACTTGAGTGAAGGTAATTGTATAGCCTCACTCAGGACATTATCCTGAACAGAGAGATTCTAGGTCAGCCCACAGCAAAATCCTAAAACAAAGCCAAGCCTTGGCCAAATGGTTAAAATTTTCTCGAGGATCCAGCCAGGCAGGCCATTGTAGTTCTTGCTGCTATGTGGACTAGAGGCAGCTAAAGAGACCCAGTAGGCTGGAATTGAGTAAAAGAACTCATAGGACGGTATCCAGGAGAGTGCACACCCTGAAAAGTCCACCTACAGATGGCTTGGTACAGTTGAAATGCTTGGCAGCATCCAGATCAGAAACAATCAAACTAAACATCTGGTTAAATGGTCACCCGTTTCTAAAAGGAGGTTGATACCGGCACGGCTGTTATCAGTGATTATAGAAGCAGTCTTTACCAAAATTCGCTTTGGACTCCAACCCTTAAATTGGTGTAAGACCTTGGCTAGAGTGAGAACCTATACCAGGGAACCTTCACAGATTAAGGGTATAGCTTCATTACCAGTCTCTGACGAGAAGAAGCTGGTTCAGTTACCATTAATTGTAGTAAAAGGCTCGGGCCCAAGCTTGATGGGGCGAAATTGATTGAGAAAGATTCACCTTGATTGGCTCAACGTTTTTGGAATAGAAAATGGCTGCCTGAATGAAGTCTTAATTAAATACCCGGAAGTTTTTCAGGAAATTCTGGGAACATCAAAGGGGCCAAGGCTACCTTGCATGTTGACCAAGAAGAAATTTCACAATTCAGCAAGGCCTACCCAGTGCCATTTGTCTTACGTGCTAAAGTAGAGGCAGAAATCAGGAGGCTGGAAAGTGAAGGAATCATCAAACTAGTCCAGTTTGTGAAATGGGCAGCACCATTCATACCGATTGTGAAGCCCGGCGTGTCATGTTCGCTTGTGTGGGGATTTCAAACAAACGGTAAATCACTTTTAGCAGGTGGATAAATACCCAATCTCTCACATCAAGGATTTCTGCACAAAACTGGTGGGAGGGCTGTCCTTCACGTGAGCCATGCATATTTGCAATTGCGGTTAGATGAGGATTCCCAGAACTATGCTATAATTACCCATAAGCGTTTGTACCAGTATATGAGACTGCCATTTGGGGCATTTTCCATTTTCCAGTGGATGTTGGAGAACATTTTACAAGGTATACCCCAGGTCGGCATTTATCTTGATGACGTGCTAATAACAGGGAAGACCAATTAGGAGCACTTGGAGAACTTGGACATAAGTCCTTAGACATTTCTCTCAGGCGGGTGTATGCTTTAGAAGAGAAATATGTATGTTCCAAGTGTCCGAAGTGACATACCCGGGTTACAGCGTTGACAAAACCGGATTACAGCCGCTGGAACATAAAGTGAGAGCAATCAAAGCAGATTGTACCAGAGCTCAGGATTGGTGAATTATTATGAAAAGGTCATACATCCTGGCACCCTTACATCTGCGAGTGAAAATGGGTCAGCCTTGGAAATGGTCTCATGGCCACAAAGTAGCCTTTAGGGAAGTGAAGAAGCAGTTAGTGTCGTTTCAGATGTTGGCCCACTGCGATCCCAGTCAAGGAGTGGTGCTGACATGCATAGTGTTTGCTCACCAGCGGCCCTGCAGAGAGGAAAGCCCAATAGCGTACGCCTTCCAGATTTTGACTGATGCTGAACGAAAATACACCCAGATCGAGCAGGAAGTTTTGGCGGTCATCTTTGGTGTGAGTGAGTTCCACCAATACCTTTACAGAAGTAAATTTGTAATAATAACAGACAACAAAACCCCTACTAGGCCTACTTAAAGAGGACAGGGCCGTGCTGCCCAAAGTTTCAGGTCAAATACAGCAGTGGGCTCATATTCAAAGTGCTTACAATTACAAGTTGGAACACCGTCCAAGAAGCCAAGTGGCAAAAGCGGATGCCTTCAGCTGTCTCCCTCTCACGCATACACCACCGGTGGTCCCTCCACTGGAAGACTCTGTTCTGGTTTTAAACTTTCTGGACACCCTTCTGGTCAACACTGACAATAGCAGAACATGGACATAAAGACATCCTGTCCTGGCAAAACTAAAACAACTGGTGGTGATGGGGTAACCAAAGGGCCATCACAACCAGGACTGAAACCTTCTTGAACCCAGAGAGACTAGATCACCATTGAGGACAGCATTTTATTATGGCAAGCAAGAGGGATTGACCCCAGCAGAGGTCTCTGCCAGATACTGGCTGAACTCCACTAGGGTCATCCATGGGGTTTCCAAAATGAAGATGCTGGTGAGAAGTTATTTCTGGTGGCCAGGATTGGATGCAGACATAGCTGTGTTGGTGGGACAGTGCCCAGAGTGCCAACAAGGACAAAAATTACCTCTAGCAGCTCCCCAACATTCGTGGGAATGGCCAGGTAAACCCTGGACTCGGTTACACATCGACTATGCAGGTCCTTTCATGGGTTCTATGCTCTTAGTCATTGTGGATGCCCATTCAAAGTGGTTGGACATGCATAGAGTTCATTCGTTAAACACAGGGGTGTGATTGAAATGCTGCAAGCACCTTTTACAATACACAGACTCCCAGATGTATTGGTCACAGACAATGGGCCATCATTTACCAGCAGAGAATTTGAGTATTTCTTAAAGTCGGATGGCATTAGGCATGTAAGGACAACTCCATACAATCCAACATGCAATGGCCTGGCACAAAAAGCAGTCCAAACTTTGAAGACTGGGTTAAAGAAACAGCCTGCAGCTTCTCTCGATACCAAACTGTCCCAGTTCCTATTTGATTATAGGACCACCCCTCATGCAGCTACAGGGATAGCTCCAGCAGAGTTGCTAATGGGGAGAAGACTCTGCATCAGGTTAAATATGATCTTCCCGGACCTGGGTGGGAGGGTGAAACAGCATCAGGAACGCCAATGCCGGACACAAGACTCTCTAAGCGACAGAGACAGTTTACTTCAGGGGGCAACGTTTGGTGCCAAAACCACTAGAATGGCCCTGCATGTGTAAGACGCATGGTCAATGCAATGTTAGGTCCCGTGACATACAAAGTTCAAGGAGGTGAGGCGGTCCTGAACAAGCAGGTGGACCCTAATGAAAGCTGCGACCTCGCAAACAGGGCAGAAGCTAAACACACCCAGCCCCTCAGAACATCCGGCAAGGCTGTTGGAACTCATGGGTTCTCTCCCCCACCTCCGCCTAGCATCAGAGAAACCTCTGAGATGAGATGGACACAGCAGATGCCACAGCCTTAGCAACACTATCGCCTGAAGAAGATTAATTGCTTCTGAGACGGTCTGGGCACAAGAGCTGGGCTACAGTCCAGTATGCAACACCCATACCCGAGGCAGAGTCGGAAGAACTGAACCTGGTGTGAAATCACCCCAGGAGAAGCTACAAGAAAAAGAACGGGTCTACATCTCAGGGCTTAGAGGGGGGAGGAATGTAGTAACTAGATCAAGGTCAGCCAGGTGGACCTCATAGAATATGAGTTCCCTGATTGGGGCAGTTAACCAGGTCCAATCAGGGAGCCCTGGCTGACAGATATAAACAGGGGTATCAGGGGTTCTCTTCACCCTTGCGGTCAGCTCTGTGCTAGCTGGGTTAGTGTCATGTACTGTGCACGTGTAAATAAAGGGTGACTTGGTGACGGGATACCAGCCTCTGGAGTTATTTCACAGGAAGATGAGATTTGGATTTTAAAACCTATTAGATTTTGGGGACAGGGAGAGCTGAGGAAAGAAAGAGAATCGATAGGTTAGAAATCCAGCAGAAAAGAAACGAATCTGAGGGAATGACTCCTAATATAATCAAAATGCAAGGACTGAAAGTGATATTTGGGACAGAGCATTTAACATTGGGAACAATAACCACCAAAATGTAACCTTCAGAATTGTAATGAATACTTAGTCATTTACTTAAAAATGTTTTCTGGTTTGACTTTCAGCTTTCACAGTGAAGGAGACATGATAGAAATTAAGGAGAAGAAAGATCTGGTAATAAGCTAATATCATAAGGTAAGTGCAATGTTGTGCTTTGTTCGCATTGTACAACTCAAAACCTACTTCACACATCACACATTCATATTTTGTAGGATTCTCTTTTACTGCCACAGTCTTGTTTGTTGAATTGTAGTTTGCAGTATTGTAATGATCTTTGAGGGGAAATGTTAGAGTGAATCTATGGATGCTATGTTCACCACGGTACAGCCTGTGTGTCACGCTCAGGAACACACTGAAATATTTTATTAGTGGTTGTGAAAGCTGGATGATCCTGATATTTAACACCAAATAGAGGTTTGTCCTGACGATGGAGGAGGGAAATGTGATGTGACATCAAGACAAAGAAAGCCATCTTGCCATGGTACTTTCCAAACCAATTTGCTGTGAAATGATTGGTAAGGATGGATTCAAGTTGGTATCACCCTGGTTTCTGAGTCAAAACATTTGGGTTCAAATGTAGTGCATGAGCACAAAACCTAGGCTTGCCATACTGAGGGACAGCTACACTGCCAGTGCTATCTTCTTTTAGATCAGACTTTAAACAACGGACATGTCTACCTGGCTCTTGGGTGAATGTAAGAGGTTCCATGACACCAATTCATAGAAAAGTGGGAGAGCTCCCCCACCATGTTCCTTACCAATATTTATCCCTGAGCCAACTCTCAAATAGAGAGGATTTAATCGTCACCATGACAATCTGTGGGGGCTTGCAGTGAGCAAATAGGCTTACTCATTTCTGACAGTAGCTATACTTCATCAAGGACCTAATTGGCTGGAACACTATTTGAGACAACCGGAAGTCACATCTTTCTCTTAACGCCAGCAGAATGCCAAATTACAGAATCCCTACAGTGTGGAAGGAGGCCATTTGGCCCATCATGTCCACACCAACCCTCCAAAGAGCATCCCACCCGGACCCACCCCCTATTCTATCCCTGCAGTTCCCATGGTTAACCCACCTAGCCTGCACATCCCTGGACGCTATGGGCAATTTAGAATGGCCAACCCACCTAACCTACACATCTTTTGACTGTGGGAAGAAACCCACGCAGACATAGGGAGAATGTGCAAACTGCACACAGACATTTGCCTGATGGTGGAGTCGAATCTAGAGTCCCTAGTGCTGTGAAGCAGCACTGCTAACCAGTGAACCACTGTGCCGTCCAAATGATGATAACCTGAGAATTTAATATATGTCCAATGCAATGGCTCCTCCATTGACAAACAACGTTGCCCAATGTTATATTGAGTTCCACAGAACAGACTGCTCTGCTCAATCTACAATGAGGTAGCCGACCCTTAGGTGGTTCAGAGAGGAACCAGAATAAATTTTCAACTTATCACCACAGTCTAAGAATTGGCGCTGCTGGCCAGCTGTACGCTGTGGAAATATTTCAGTGATCACCAGCATTGGCTTCAGATTTAACAATGGGCAGCTGACCGAGAATGCCCATATGGCAAGTTGGTAAACAATCCCACTGTATTTGATCTCTGTGATATTGGGCACAGCGTCAGGTTCGGTAACTCGCTGTTGAAGAGTTGGACTCAAGCCGTAGGTGCTGTGTAGTAAGTTGCTGGGTCAACGGTTAATGCTAAAGTTATTTTTACTGAAATGATGTGCTTGCAGTATTCTTCATGCTTTCCTCTGTTAACTATAGATCATGACATTGTTGTGAACACAATAAACTCTTGATGAATCCCCTCCCCTGCTGCTGAGCTAGGGGTTTGATGAATGCAGGTCTCTGCAATTGACTCTGCTTAAAGTGTGAGCTATAAAAACCCTGAGAGGGAATGACTTGGTATCAGAGCTGTGCATTCCAGTCTATAAAGGTGAGTGTTGCCATGTTTGAGAAAATACACTGTAGTTGGTGTACAGTATATGGGTCCACTGTAGGAGGACCATAACAAAAAATACTGGAGCAAAATAGTTGAAAGAGAGAAGGGAGGTCTGGTTAAATAACATTTGTGGTTCTGAAGAAAAGATTTTTGAGTTCTTCACTAAATCTTAACATTGCATTGAACCTTGACTCCACAGTTGAAGTTCAGTGACCAGTTCTGGTGTCTGTAGTGCAGGAAACTGTAGAATGTGCATAAAAAAAAGATTTGCACAGGGTGCTAACAGGGGATACAGTTATCTGGTTAAAAAAAACAACTGAACAGGCTCTTCTCTCCAGAAATGAGAAGGTTAGAGGGATAATCACGTAGAAGTCATTAACATGCAGTTTAGGGATTGATGGAGTAGATGTGTAGAAGATGTTTCCATTTGTGGGTAAGTTCAAAACTGGGAGGAGGTGTCATGAAATCTAACACAGTCATTAATAAAACACAGACATGTGAGAAAAGCTTGTGTAGGCAGACAGTAGCTAGGCTGTGGAAATTGTCATGACAGGGAGTAGCTCAGATGAGTATTTGGATGTATTTAAGGGGAAGTTCAATAATTAATGTGTGTGTTACATTCAGGGAGTCCGTGTTGCTGTGGCAACAGGCACTTTTACATGCATGTTGTTGCCTGGAGCTACGGATAGTGATAGCAGACACTCCAACTTTCTCCTGATCACGCGGTTGACCAGGAACGTCTCCTGCTCTTCCTGCCTGTCCCTGGCCTGCGCTGTCAGGATTTATGTTTTGGTGGGTATGGATAATCAACTTACATACTCAACATACACCGCCATGTTATGAAGACACATTTTCTAGTCATCAAGTGCTGGGTGGCACTCAAACCCAGAGGCAGGAACACTACCCACTGCTCCACAAAACCATTTAGGTAATAAGAACCTACATGTGAGAAAAGGAGTAGAGATAGAGTGGGAGGAAGATTGTGTGGAATATGAACTTTGGCATGAACTTATTAGGTCTAATGGACTGTTTCTGTGCTGTGGACCCTGTGTAATTTTATTTTCCTTTGATGTTGGGGCAGAGTGTTCAGTAACAGGACCTTTCAGTGTAATTTAACAGAAGAAACAGGAGCAGGAGTAGGCCATTCAGCCCGTCAACCTGCTCTCCCATTCTTGATCTGCCCCTTGTTTCAACTCCTGATAGCCCTCAATATGTCAAAAACCCTGGGTTTTGAGTTCAGTGAGTCGGGACCAGGGAGAGTGCCATGTTTGTGGTGGGAGGGATCTAGGGACAGTGTAACTCTTGGTTCCCATTCCCAAATTAGAGCAGCAATTCTGAAGGAGAATCACTATCAGGTGAGCAGGAGCTGGGATCTGGGATGCCGTGTAGTTGAACACTAAAGTAACTGGTCAGTGGAGTCCAGCAGGGCAGAATGGTCGCGGTCCCTCCCCTAGGTTCCATACCTTCATCCTCATTCTCCGAGGTGAAGATGGACGTGGCTCTGCCCACAGACTGTCTCCTTTGTCCCTAATGGGCCCTACTCTTTCTCTTTTGTTTTGGAAATTATTGAATCTGCTGCCACCACTACCCACTCAGGCATTCCAGGTCAGAATGACTGCTCGCCCCTCACACAGGATAGTACTATCCCTACAGTCAGCTTATGGTGTACCTTCTATCCTGAGGACAAGGCAATGTCAAACCACTGCAAAGCTTTGCCCAGAGTGTGGTCTGATCAATGGGAATCCATGGCAAAGATAGATAGTTCTTGAGGATAGGGTATGGTTGCACTGGCACAGGTGCCCAAGGAGGGCAAGCTTCACATGTGGCACGTGTGGATTCCTGCAATGAGTGGTATGCTATCTTCCAGCGAGAGTATTATTGAAGAATGTGTACTGTCATCATTCGATGGTCACAAGTAGACTTTAACTAGGAATGGCAATCAGTGAGATCCTGGCTGACTTCCTGTCGCTTCCCTTAACCTCCAGGAGTCAATTATTGGGCACTACTTTGAACTCTGCTTAAAACCTGCCACTTCAACAGAGACCATGAGCCTCAGACTTTCCCGGTGTGGAAAGAATCATAAAATCATAGATCACAGAAGAGACCCTTTGGCCCATTCAGTCTGTGCCAAACTATCTACACTAATCCCGCTTCCCAACACATGACTCACGGCCTTGAATGTTGTGACATTTCAAGTGCTCACCTGTGTACTTTTTTAAGGGGTGTGAGGTTTCCTGTGTCACTCCCTTCCCAGGCAGTGCATTCCAGATTCCCACCATCCTCTAGTTGAAAAACAATTTCCCCAGATCCCCTCTAAACTGCCTGTCCTTCACCTTAACATTATGGCCCCTTGTTACTGATTCTTCAACTAAGGGGGGCAGCTGTATCCTATCTACCCTGTCCATGGCCCTCATAATCTTACCCCCCTCTATCAGGTCCCCACTCAGCCTTCTTTGCTCTGAAGAAAACAACCTGAGCTTATCCAGTCTCTCTCCATAAATTGTTCCATCTCAGGCAACATCCTGGTGAATCTCCTCTGCACTCATTCCATTGCAATCACATCCTTCCTGTACTGTGGTGACCAGGACTGCACACAGTGATCCAGCTGGGACCTATCCAAAGTTTTGTATAGCTCCACACAGCTCACATACGAACACACGGTTCCCACATAGACCCTGGTCAGAACAAAGCAGTCTTGATGACCGGCCGAAATGCCCAGCAATGTAGACTGGCAGCTGAAACTTGCTGCCCAGGCAACCACATGAAAAATGCCCACTGAGTGAGGTACCAGAAGACTGTCATATCCAAGACGACAGCTAGAGTGCTGTGTTCAGTTCTTGGCACCACATTACTAGAAGGATATGATTGCACTGGAGGGAGTGAAGAGGAGAACCATCAGGATGCTGACTGGGATGGAAAATTTAAGTGATGAGGAAAGGTTGGACAGGCTTGGGTTGTTTTCATTGGAGCAGAGAAGACTGAAGGGGGTGATCTGACTGAGGTGTACCAAATTATGAGGGACACAGACAGAATGGGTAAGGAGCAGCTGTTCCCTTTAGTTGGAGGGTTAGTCTCAAAAGGGCACAGGTTCAAGGTGACCGGCAGGAAGGTTAGAGGGATGTGGGGAAAATCTTTTTTATCCAGAGTGGGGATGATGGTCTGGAATGCGCTGCCTGGGAGGGTGGTAGAGGTGGGTTGCCTCACATCTTTAAAAAAGGTATCTAGATGAGCACTTGGCTCATCATTACATTCAAGGGCCAGGTGCTGGTAAAATGGGATAAGGTTGAAGGTCAGGTATTTCTCATGTGTTGATGCAGACTCAATGGGCTGAATGGCCTCTTCTGCACATATGACTATGGTATGATCTGTAAACATTGGTTAAATACTAGAAAATGAAATATTTGGAGGGCTTTGGAAAAGCCTTGTGAGCATCAAATAATGAGAAGTAAATGTTACATCATGATCCCCTTGCTGGAAGATAACCTGCCACTCACAGCTGAGATCCAGATATAAAGAATGCCACTCTTTGCTACCAGTGCCCTTACAATTGACTAACATTTTCTCATATCTTGTACAGGCTCAATGGGCTGAATGGCCTACTGTGTTGCAAATTTCTATGGAAAAGTGCGTTGTACAATGGCAGCAAACACCATCCGCACAGCATTTAATCTCGATCTTTATTTGTTCCAGGACTAAGCCCTAAATATAAATAAAATTCAAGATGTCTCACTGTACCAAGCTCTCCAGCCACTGGAAGGTAAGGCAAAATACACCGGGATCATGTTGGTTACCAGAAGTGGCCTTTCGAATTGAAGTCTGAACCAATCTGACCTCCATCTCAGGAAGATGTCTGTCATAAGTCCCCAGTGTGTGGGTTTACGTGTCCTGTGGTAACCCCAATTTATACTTACCAAGTTGGCCACCCAGCAGCCTAATGCCTCAAACCCAGTGAGATACCATTCAGGTTACCAATGGGTATACAATGCAAACCCTATTGATGAATTGTGCGCATGCATGGACCTTCAGGTTAAAGAATGAGAAGTGGATCAAAGGCCAAAAAAGTCTGGATGAAAGCTGCACCTACGGGCAACGTACCCCATCCGGGAGGTCCCCTCGAAGCTTCGCACGGTAACTTGGTCAGACGGACAAGCAGCAAGGTGGTAATTGAAAATTTACCCAGGGTCAACAGCAACAACTTTAGGGTTGGCACAACTCCTTTGTTCAGGGTCAGATCCAGGTTCACTGGGCACTCCCCCTACTGCCCACCTGAGGCAATTGTTCAGAAATTCGACTGGGCAGTGGTGAGTCTACTATAGAAGGCATCAGCGCAGAGCTTCAAAACTGTCCTTGCCTGAGGATCAGATGGGCGAGTGCACTGCCCCAAGAAGGTGCCAGGCGGCTGATGAGTGAGGCATTGGCTGTTCCAGATTCCTTACACATTTCACACACACGGTTAGGATTCAGTCCCACACCCACTTCATCCTCATTCTGTCTTCAGAATTAAAACAAGCCAAATCTTAAACACCGCTGTTCAAGCCACAATGTTCCTGAGCTACTTTCTAAGTCATTACTGCTCAAAATCATTTTATCCCGGTCAGGAGCAGTATTTACAGACCCCATCTTCCAAACTACCCTTGGGAACTCATAGTGAGCACCTTCTTCAATCACTGTAATGCTTGAAATTTATTATACATTTATATGCATCCGAATGTGCGCATTATTCTGTCTGTGCCTATGTCTATGTGCTGCCACATTAACATTACTGCTACACTTAACAAGCCAGAACTAGTTTTGGCACACGGAAGAGAGGTAGAAAGATCAGCTAGCTCAAAACCAAAAGGGCCCTGATCAAACCGAAAACAACTTGACATGTTTCGAAATCTGCCATGCTGACTGTACACCTAAGATAAATTCACATAGAAATCCCAGCAGGACCAATGCATCATACATCATCAAATTAATGAAAGCCATCAAAAGAATTTTAACATGTTTAATGACAAGTAAGGAGGGAAATGCAGAAAACATGTCTGCTTGCACATTGTCTGAAAGGGCAGCCTCAATTGGTAGCCAAATTTAGACCAAAGTAGGCTGTTGCTGTTTTAAGCTCCCTGCCTTGCAGTAGCTCCAGCTCAATCCAGAAGCCTCTTTAATAACGGCCACATAATGATATGTAATTGCAGAGAGCAGCCAGTCAAAGGTAAATAATACGTTGCAAAGAAATTAAATTGCTCCAAATAACTAAACCTAATTATATGTCACAGTCCTAACGGGCTTTTCTATACTGTTCTACACTGTCCATATCTTGCAACAGTAAAAATCCTTAAAGAACATGTTAAAATTCTTTTGATGGCTTTCATTAATTTGATGATGTATGATGCATTGGTCCTGCTGGGATTTCTATGTGAATTTATCTTAGGCCTACAGTTACCATGGCGATTTTCTTAACCAATTTTTTTTTGTTTAATTTTCATGCTGGTACCCAATATAAAATGATCTGCCATTTGGCACATTCATTTCTATTTACCATTTGTTAAGCTGCTCTAAACACTGGGCAAGGCACCCATGATGATGTCTTAACTTTTATTCACTTGTGGGATGTGGGCTTTGCTTACTGGCCAGCATTTCTTGTCCATGCTTAGTTGCCATTAAACTGAGTAGCTTGCTAGGCCATTTCAGAGGGCAAATGAGAGGCAACCACATTGCTGTGGGTCTGGAGTCACATGTAGGCCGGCCCAGGTGATGACAGCAGACTTCCTTCCCTAAAGGGCATTAGGCAGCCAGATGGATTTTTCCAACAATCAGCAATGGTTGCATTGTCATGACAGATTCAGATTTTATTTAGATTGAATTCATCTGTCATGGCAGGATTTGAACACAGAACACTCGCTGAGTTTCTTGGATTAATAGCCTAGCAATAATACCACTAGGCCATCACGTCCCCAGTGGGGGAATATAACCAGCAAGGTTTTAAATATGAAAGGCCAGCAGTACATGTTAATAAACTAGGTCTTCCAGTTTGCAATCCTTGGTGACATTTGTGTTAGCATGGGTCTTACTTCCTACAGACAATAAGCTGTCTAGAGCATCTCTATGACTTCTGCTTATAAAATAAACCTAAGCTCACATTACTCCCTGCACAATTTTTAAAATAAATTCTTTAATTCTCAAGTGGGCATCATTGGCTGGGCCAGCATTTATTGCCAATCCCTAATTGCTCTTGAGAAGGTGGTGGGGAGCAGCCTTCTTGAACCGTTGCAGCCTTCAGACTGTAGGCCCACCCAGAGTGCTGTCAGGGAGGGGATTTGAGGGTTTTGACCCAGCGACTCTGAGGGAACGGTGTATCATTCCAATATAGGAGGGGAACTTGCAGGTGGCGCTGTCACCATGTATCTGCTGGCCCTTGTCCCACAAGGTGGTGGAGCTCAGGTTTTAAAAGGTGCTGTTGAAGGAGGCTGGGTGAGTTACTTTCGCTTATCACGTGCCTTGTTGTAGTTTTAGTTTTACAATACACCTCACTGTAAAAGGTGGCACGGTGACCTAGTGGTTAGCACTGCTGCCTCACAGCTCAAGGGACCCGGGTTCAACTCCATTCTCAGGTGGACTGCCTGTGTGGACATTGTTGCCCATTCTCCCTGCGTCTGTGTGGGCTTCCTCTGGTTTCCTGCCACAGTTTGAAAATGTGCAGTTTAGGTGGATTGCTAAACTGCACCTAGTATCCAGGGATGTAAAGGTTAGGTGGGTTGACCATGGGAAATACAAGGTTACAGGGACAGAGTAGGGGATGCGTCTGGTTGGGATGCTCTTCAGAGGGTCGGTATGGACTCAGTGAGTCAAACATCCTGCTTCCACACCGTCAAGATTCTATAATTCTTTTGTGACTCAAAATGACACTGGACAATGGTGACAAAGCACTTTCCACCATACCTTCCTAGATATATGTGACTATTAAATCATTCATTCATCCACATATGGTCACAAGTTTGGTCAAATTGGTGAGTTTTAAATGCCTTAAATGAGGAATAAGAGAAAATGAGAAAAATGAGGTAGTTAGGTAGAGGAGTGTTGGGGGGGAGCAATGATGGAACAGTTAAAAATTGGGGATTCTCAATAGGCTTGAATTAGAAGAGCACACAGATGGCTGAGGGTTATGGGGCTTGATGTAGCACAAGTGCCACAACTGATGCATTGCTGGTTTCAAAACTAATTCAAGCCTGTATTTCAGCCCAGATTTGCAGCAGATGGGAATTGTTGTGAAATACAGAGGCTTCCTGCAGAGTTTGCTGTTTATTCCTACCGAGTTTTGTCAACTTCGCTCCCAAATGAAGGTGCACCTTTTGTACAGTGTCCGATCAAAGCTGCAGTTAATTCCACCGTCATGAAACTCTCATATTAACATCACGCCCCTCCCCCTCACCTGCTCTCCCGCAGATCATTGTTTGGGATGAGGAGTTCTTCCAGGGCCGTCGACATGAATTCACAGCAGAATGTCACAATGTGATGGAGTCTGGATTCGAAACGGTGCGGTCTATGAAGGTGGAAAGTGGAGCGTGAGTATCTGGATCAGCCAGCAGCATGAGATCAATCCAAAAGTGATTATACCACATTGAGATGCCACAGAAAGAAACAAAGCTGTTTAAATTGGACACCCTGTCAATGTATCTAAACTTAACTTGTGTTTCACTACTCAAAAGTCAGTATTTCTCTCTGAGATCTTATACTATATATATATATATATAGAGAGAGAGAGAGAGAGAGTATGCTGAAGAGATCTATAGATAGATCCATGTTGGATTAGCTTTTTATGTTCCCTCTATTCTATTAATCCGTTGGACTTAGCAATAAAAAGAGAAAATGTTGCAGAAAATCAACAGGTCTGCAGCACTAGACAGAGAAACAAAGTTAATGTTTTAAATTGAATGTCACACCATCACTGAAGTGTTACAGTACAGAAGGATGCCATTCAGCCCATCATGTCTATACTGGCTCTTCAAATGAGCATCATTGCCTCCTGTCAACTTCCTGCTTTCACCCCATAACCTTGCAGAGGGACAGGTACTGATGAGGAAGCAGGGAGACTGCAGCAGATTTGAACAGCTGGGAGAGTAGACAAAGAAGTGGCAAATGGAATATGATGTGGGAAAGTGTGAGGTTATGCACTTTGGTAGGAAGGATAAAGGTATAGATTATTTTATAAATGGGGAAAAGATTCAGAAATCTGAAGCACAAAGGGACTTAGCAGTCCTTGTTCAGGATTCTCTTAAGGTTAACATACAGGTTCAGTTAATAGTTAGGAAGGCAAATGCAATGTTAGTATTCATTTCAAGAGCGCTAGAATACAAGAGCAAAGACATACTGCTGAGGCTGTATAAGGCTCTGGTCAGACTGCATTTGGAATATTGTGAGCAGTTTCAACCCTGTATCTAAGGAAGGATGTGCTGGTGTTGGAGGGGGTCCAGAGGAGGTTCACAAGAATGATCCCAGGGTTGAAGGGCTGTCATATAAGGAGCAGTTGAGGACTCTGGGGCAATTCAGTTTAGAAGGATGAGGAGGGATCTGATTGAAACTTATAGAATACTGAGAGGTCTGGACAGAGTGGACATGGACAAGATGTTTCCACAGGTAGGAGAGTTTAGGAGGTGAGCGCACAGCCTCAGAGTAAAGGGATGGAATTTCTTCAGCCAGAGTGTGGTGAACCTATGGAATTCATTGCTGCAGAAGGCTGTAGAGGCCAAGTCATTGAGCACATTTAAGACAGAGATAGATAGGTGCTTGATTAGTAAGAGAATTAAGGATTAGGGAGAGAAGGCAGAAGAGTGGGGTTGAGAAACGTATAAGCCATGATCAGGGGATCTCGATGGGTTGAATGGCCTAATGATGCTTCTATATGAAACAATCACCCCATGCCCTCTTGAATGCCTCAATTCAATGGGCCTCCACCATATCTCCAGGCAGTTCGTTTCATACCCATCTCCTTTTGCAAATCACTTTGAATCTGGGCCCTCTGTTTTTTGATCCATTTACAAATGGGAACAGCTTCTCACTATCTATGCTAGCCAGCCTCCTCACGATTTTGAAAGCTTCTATTAGATCCCTCTTACCCTTCTTCTCTCCCAGAGGAACAGTTGCTATGTACCTTATGCAAGGAAGTGGTTAGTATCTGAAGAAAGAGAGTTTGAAGAACAGCAAGCCCTGAACAGCCAAAGAATCATTCCAACGAACCCTATGAACAGGGGCCACTGAACTGTATTCCATGTTTTTCCCTTCACCTATAACACCAATTTCATTTGTCTGTACATGTGTGGGAGGGATTTTATAAGGAAGTTGGAGTTTTAACCGGTAGAGTTATATGTTGACAGTTCCTAATGTTTACCTGTAGCTAGAATCTATTTATTACAAATAAATAGTAATTCTTGCTGTGTGCTTTCTGTCAATCTGAATCTAAAAGACAGGAAAAATGAGGAATTCTTGGATACTTTGATAAAACAATCTTTAACGTTTGTGAGGACTCTGGAAATAGTGGAGCTCAATTTTCAGCACACCACCCTGGTGTGACAAGATAAACATGTTGAAATGAACAGGAGCGGTGAAGGGCAATGTGTACCTGGATTTCGGATGAATTGTGAAAGGATTTTATGGTGGGGTTTTATGGTGCCTAAAAAAATGCCGATCAATATCCCACATTCAGGACATCAGTCATATTGTACTGGGTTAATTAAGACTCCCACCATTCCTCATTTTGGAGCCTTTCTTCATGTCAAAGACAAAGGCAAAGCCGTGAAGGATAATCAAACCTGTTTTGAAAGGCGCTCTGAAATGCTGTGTTTTGGTAACTTACATGGGATTGCTCTGACCTCCTTGTATTTTCTCCGCAGCTGGGTGGGTTATGAGCACACAAACTACCAGGGGCAGCAGTTTGTGCTGGAGAGAGGGCAGTACCCACACTGGGAAAGCTGGAGTGGCAGTAACTCTTATCACGTCGAGAGACTGACCTCTTTCCGAACTATCGCCTGCGCTGTAAGTGTCCCCATGCACGCAACACACTCTAGTCAAATCTTAAGCAGTAGAGAGCACACGTACACGATTCAGACTAAAAACCCCAGAGAACCTGAAATCTACCACCACAAGCTGTGGGTGAGGCAAACAGCGAAGATGTCTTTAAGGGGAAGCAATATACACATGAAGGAGAAAGGAACGGAAGATTATGTTGGTGGGGTAGGATAGGGAGCAGCTTCATTTTATTCATAAACACACATAAGGTTACAAAGCAGAGGTTAAATGGCAAATGAGTGGCCACAAAAGCTGGAAACGTATGTCACTAGTGGGGAAACCTCAAACTATGGGAGATAGTTACAGAATAAGGGGACACTCATTTAAAACTGAGATCAAAGGAATTTCATCTCCCAGAAGGTAGTGAATGTCTGCAATGACTAGCCCAGAGGGTGTGGAGGTGAGATCACTGGAAGTGTTTGAAGAGGAAGAAGATAGCTCTTTGAAATATCAAGGAATTGAGGGTCATGAATAGATGGCATGAAAAGAGGACTTTGAGGTTACGCAGATCAACCATGATCTTATAGAATAACAGGGCAGGCCTGAAGGGCTGAATGGCCTACTCCTGTTCCTATTTCTTATACTCTTATGACAAAAAATGGTATTACACAAATAGGCTGTTATTATGTCCTTCCCACAGAACCACTGTGAATGTCGGATGTCCATGTTTGAGAGAGAGAACTTTCTGGGCAGGAAGGGAGAGTTGACCGATGACTATCCATCTCTACAAGCCATGGGCTGGTGCAACAACGAAGTTGGATCCTTCCGAATCCACTCTGGCGCGTAAGTGTTTCCAACAGCCACATGAGATAACTCATTCCCCCCAACATCCATTGGTCTTACTGACCCTTTCCCTAGCTATAATCGTAATGCCCCTATAACTTGGGGGCAGCATTTTACCAAAGCGTTTGTGATTCCTATATCAGGACCATGTGGGGGTCTCAAGTCCACAGATTCTGGCTCCGAGCTCAGGGATAAGCCTGGACATTATCCCCTAATTATCTGCATCTCACTACCATCTTCGCCAGGGCAGCTGGGGATGGGCATTTTATGCTGCACCAGCCAGTGACACGCACATCCCATGAATTAATTTTTTTTTTAAAAACTGCCTCTGAGATTTAATCCAATTAAGGACGGTGGATGGGATGTAGCTGCTGCTTCCCAATCAAGGGGCTGGCAGCTCTGAAACCCATGGCACCCCTGCCAGGAGAGGCTGGCCTTGCTGAAGCAGGTGAGAGGCAAGTACCGCAATAGTGGAGACTGCTTGGTGAGGTTACTATAAGTCACAGGGCTAAGCAGGTGCCCCAGTGTGGCATTGGGAGCATCCTTGTCTGACTGGGGTCCCCTTTTGTTGGGGCATGGACTGTGCAACATTATTCCCCCTCCCTTCCCACCCCTCCTGGGCATTGCAGAGTGGTCGTCTCTATAAATGTGACTGCCCCTTACAGGACGATGCGTTTGAAAATCCACTGCCTGACGAAGAGACAGGCAACGAATCCACATCCAAACCTGTCGCTAGGAAACCTTCCCAACGGCAGGACGTCATTAGGGAACCATCCTAACAGTGTTTTCTGCCGTTTTCCCAGCCCAGTCCATCTTGTAGCCCTCTGCCCAAGAGCTTGGAAAGCCTTCCTTTCTCATTACTCCTTTCATCTCCTCACGTGGAGATGTTCTAAATTCCAGACCACAGAATGATCGAATCTTACCAGCCAGGAGGATAGGCCATTCAGCCCATTGTGCTTGTGCAGCTTTCTAAAGGAGATTTCCAGTTGATTCCAGTTTCCTGTTCCCTCCCCACCGCACTGTTTTTGCTTTTTAAGGACAATTCTAATTATGCACGCACCACAACATGGATTTACAATAATCTGTTGAGTTCTTCCAGTACTAGAATTTAAATGCAACCTATATTATGCTTGCGAGTCTTCTCGCAGCTGAGTAGAAAGAGGGTGTGGATATTCCCGACCTAGATCCCAGATCCCATGAGGTCACAGTTCAAACTGTGAGATAGTTAGGAACTGCAGATGCTGGAGTCAGAGATAACACTGTGGAGCTGGAGGAACACAGCAGGCCAGGCAGCATCAGAGGAGCAGGAAAGCTGACATTTCAGGTCGGAACCCTTCTTCAGAAGCTCCAGCTACACACTGTGTTATCACAGTTCAAACTGTGCACACTTTGACAATGTGCAGTAATCTCACTGAGGGATACCACAAAGCCGGCCACTCTGAAAGTAGAAATCTTAAGCTGGGACAAGAACAAGATACTGCTGTTAGTTTTTTAGGCAAAGTGGCAAGACCTTTAATCACTTGGATTGCATCTGAGCTGCACATGAAGCTCATTTTGAGTCTTTAGAACTTTCAACCTTAACCTACTGAGCACCAGAAATAGAACTGACAAGCTTAACATTCTCAGCAGTTAGAACCCTGCCATGATTGATGCACAGAGATCATTTTTTGACCTAAAGTAATGAACATTAAATGGAGTTCATTTTATCACTACAACGCAAATTAGAGTATTAGATGTTAGTGGGTTAGTACATCATTCTTTCATCATTGTGACTTGAATTCAAATGCAATGCAGCCTCCCAGTAACAGTCTGTGACAGTCTGCACAATGTACCCTGGATTGTGCATTGAAAACAGAAATGAGGCTGACAGCGCCAATATTATTACAGGGGAAATCAAACTGCAGCTCCCGAGTTCCACGCAAGCACAGTAAAAGGCAGAAATCTGGAAGTCATGATCACAGATACTTTGCCCCCAAAGGGTATGCTGTACTCAGCAAAGAAATCAATGCATTCACACGAACTTGCACTAATTTCCCACTAAAGATATCAAAAATGTAAGGGCTTGCATATTCATGACTAGATGAATTTTTAAAGGTGTGATAAGCGATGAGTACTAACAATCTTTCTGACCCTGAAATCCTAATTTTACAAATGTGGAGTCTCATTCCTTCAGACACTAATTAACCTGAGTGATTTTGGAAAGAATTAAACTTTTTTTTTAAAAAAAACTTTTTTTGTCTTATCTTGAATCTTTTTCTCTTAATTCTTTCTCCCTTTTCTTTTGCCCCTCAGCATTAAAAGGCATCTGGATGGGTACGTGAATAGGAAGGGTTTAGAGGGATATGGACCAAATGCTGGCAAATGGGACTAGATTAATTTAGGCTATCTGGGGGAAAAGAAAGGGGTGGCTCAGTGGCTCACAGTGCAAGGGTCCCAGGTTCAATTCCACCCTCAGGCAACTGTCTGTGTGGAGTTTGCGCATTCTCCCCATGTCTGCGTGGGTTTTCTCCCACAGTCCAAAGATGTGCAGGTTAGGTAAATCACCCATAGTGTTCAGGGATGTGTACCTTAGGTGGGTTATAGGGGGATGGGTCTGGGTGGGATGGTGTGGACTTGTTGGGCCAAAGGGCCTCTTTTGACACTGTATTGATTCTATGAGCATTTTGCATGGTTCAAATCTAATTTCTGCTTCCTGTTTAATAGCTGATTGATGATTCTTCCAGATATTGTTTAAAGAGCTCAGATATTTCATGTCATGTAGAGAGTGCCACACCAGCCCTGATGCTAGATTAGAACTAGTCTCCACTCTCTAGCCCACAAAGCCTTTGAGGGCAGCTGCCAATAGGGTTAAAAAAAAGGGGATGGCCTTTCACATTGACGGGAAAACCCCACCTATTATCCTGCTCAAAAAAGTGCAAACATAACAGGAATCGAACAACGGTTCTGTTTGTTCCTTATTTAAGTTAGTAACATCAAAATCATTGTCCAAGTAAAATTGAATTTGATTGTTCTTCCCCGCCAAACCTCACCTCTACAGATGGGTATGCTACCAATATCCAGGTTACCGTGGCTACCAGTTCATCATGGAATGTGATCGTCATGGCGGAGAGTACAAACACTGGAGAGAGTGGGGCTCCCATGCGCAGACTTTCCAGATTCAGTCCATCCGCAGGATCCAGCAGTAAAATGAACCCTGATGGCTGTGTCCTCGCAGCCCTGTTTTAACCTTCAAAACAACAGAGAGAAATGACAAAAATAAATAAAGTTTCCTTGTTTGTTAAAATGCACTAGTTTTGTTTCATGAGTGTCTGAACAGGGAATGGTGTAAAAATGGTCCTGCCACCAAATGAGACCAGTCTTCAGACTCCAAACCTGGTCATTTTAAATTGTAGCTCTGAAATGTAAGCAATGCTTACAGGAGACTGTCAGTGTGCCGAGTTCCTTACAATTGGTGATCCTGTCTCCTGCCCTACTTTTATATAAGAGGGCGGTTTGTCATTCCTTTACACGAACACTCCAAGCTCAATGCCATCCAGGGTAAAGCATCTTACTATACACCTCAAGTAAGTCACTTCACAGAATCGTTACCTTGTACAACATGAACAACATTTAATTATTGAGAAATTTCTTGGCTGTTAGTTTGTGGAATTTGCACATCGCCATCAAAGCCAGAGTTTACTAATTGGCATCCTATCCACCTTAAACACTCACTCCCTCCACCACAATAGCAGCAGCGTATACTATCTGTAAGGTGGACTGCAGTAACTCACCAAAGCTGCTGTGACAGTAGCTTCTAAATCCTTTCACATCTAAACATCCCCTCCAGCTGTCTATGGAACCCCTTGCCACAGTGGGCTGCGAGGGCAGAGTCCTTTGTGTACATTTAAGGCTGAGATAGAGGGATTCCTGATCAGTCGGGGAATGGAGGGTTACAGGGAAAACACAGGAAAGTGGACGTGAGGAATATCAGATTATCATGATCCTATTGAATGGCAGAGCAGGCTCAAGCAGCCGACTTTTGTTCCTATTTCTGATGGTCCTTCTGTGAGAAAAAAAAAATTAACAGCTCCCTTGCCCACAGAAAAATACAAGACAATTTCGGCCATTTTTCCACAGAGAAGATCTAGATGTTAGTTATTTGATAATTTCTATGTCTGTCAACGTTCGGTTCAGAGAAGTGAAGTTGTGTGCGTGCCTACAATTTTGAATGACCAGTCTGAACTTAAATGCCTGAGGACAATGGAAACATAATTTGACATTATAAACATTGTTCACACTCATTGCTCATCCTACTGTAGCAACTCATGTGATTTCAGTAGAGGCCGTTGACAAGTTGGGTTTGTGAGCGTAGCTTAGGGGGAGCGATATGGCTGTTGGAAGTGAATTGGGAGGATCAACTTCCATCAATAAACAGCTGGTACTTAAATCAAGCTTTTTAAGAAATAAAGCAAAGGCTAATAAGTCAAAGATAGGTCGCAGGGAAGATTGTTCTATTTTACTGAGGCAATCCACTGAAGCGACAAGAGTGAAGCATATTCTCGATTTTGGATAATTCTGCTAAAATAAGTCGCTCAAGGCTATCCTGATCAAGCTTAATGCTCCATAAGGTTTCACGCGATTGTGGAATAAAGCAGTTCAGATTCAAACCTAGCTCTGCATCAATTAATTTAACTCAGTCCACCGTCAAACAAAATGAGAAAGGCACAGAAGCTGTATCCAGGTTTCCATAAAGCACAGTTGTTACATTTCATAGACATCAAAGAGATAAAACACAATGACAGTCAATTTCTATCAAAACAAGACTCTCAGATCCCCGATGGGAGCAACAAGTATTAAACTCTTGAGGGTATGCATATCAGATTCAAATTTCACACACTGGCCAACTGATTCAACTTCAGTTGCCACCCCACCCCCCAGCAACCACCCCACACCCCCAGCTAGTCTAAGAGCTTAATGTCTCTTAGACTGCAGAAGGACGGCAAAATGTCTTATTTAAATGATTATTAAATGCAACCCAGGTAATGATAATGTTTTGCATTATTCAAAAGTTGATCATTTTCAGACAATTTGATGGCTATTGTTCTTGCTCTCTGTAGGTTTACCTAGAATTCGCAATGAAATAAAACATCTCGGCCCAGCCAGTCTCTTAAACAGGCATTCTTTCGTTAAATATTAGAATTTCCAGCCACAACTGTTTCACCATTCTGACACTTCTATAAAACTCTGAGTACCCTAAAGGGTCACAAATATCTGTGTATGTTTTTCTAAAGAGAGCAATTTCAAGCTTGGATTGTCTCTTGTATTGTCTTAAGCCTGAAGCTACCAAGTTTAAAGGACACTTTTCTTGCTGATTAAAAACTTTGAAAAGATTTAGCAAATTGCCTTGCTTTCGATACTGGTAGCCATCAACTCCATTGCCCCAACTTTCCCAGTGACTCAGACCTTGAAGATAAAACTCTAACAAAGGCATTAAAGGACACAAAACTATCAAGGGAAAAAGTCACCTACATTATAAACCATTACTTCAGGCTTCAAGCACAAAATGAAAAATCCATAAGAAAGTATTCTACAGATATCCCGGGAACCCACAAACTAAACTATGTGGTGAACTGGATTAACAACTGTATTCCCATCATAAATGTGGGCATGGAAATGAATGATTAAAAAGTTCACACAAACCTCAGCAGGAAATAAAATGTTGCCCACAGGAAGTGCATTTAATCATAACAATTTGAATATAAACACATGAACCTGCCAACCTTCTCTCTCATAAAATGATGGTTTATGCCATAGTGAACATAAGAACCTAAGAACTAGGAGCAGGAGTAGGCCGTCTGGCCCTTCGAGCCTGCTCCGCCATTCAATAAGATCATGGCTGATCCTTTCGTGGACTCAGATCCACTTACCCGCGTTCTCACCGTATCCCTTAATTCCTTTATTGTTCAAAAAAAACCTACCTTTTTTTTAGAAACATTTACTGAAGTAGCGTCAACTACTTCACTGGGCAAGGAATTCCATAGATTAACAACCCTCTGGGTGAAGAAATTCCTTCTCAGTTCAGTCCTAAATCTGCTCCCTCTAATCTTGAGGCTTTGCCCTCTTGTCCTAGCTTCACCTGCTAGTGGAAACATTCTCTCTACTTCTATCTTATCTATTCCCTTCATAATTTTATATGTTTCTATAAGATCCCCCCTCAACTCTGTGTTAACCTGGACCTTCGGGGGTGGGGGGGGCGCTCAGGATCCTCACCTCCACTTTCTGCTGATGAAGGCAGGGAGAGAGTGCAGATAGATGCCATTCAGCCCATCAAGTCTGCACCAATCCTCCAAAGAGCTTTCCACCCAGATCCATCCTATCCTCCCATTTCCCATGGCCAATCCAGCTAACCTGCATATTATGAGCAATTTAGCATGGCTGATCCACCTAATCTGCACATCTTTGGGCTGTGGGAAGAAACCAGAGGCCCACATGAGGAGAACATGCAAACTCCACACAGTCAGGTACCCAAAGCTGGGGTTGAACCTGGGTCCCTGGTGCTGTAAGACAGCTGTGCTAACCACTGTGCCACCATGCCTGGTACAGGAATTTGTGGGCCTCTGTTTATCTCTGAGCCCTATTCCCAGCTAGCTGAGTGATTCATTTCTACTTACCTGTTCCAACATCCTTCCAAACATTCCGTCTGTAAAGATCATGACTGTCAGCAACTGTCTAAGTCTGAGCCAGGTTTCTCCAGTAGTTTAAACAGACCACTCCTACTGACATGGTCAAAGACCCAGGTAAGATCGATGACAACATTACATCGCTGTCTCCTGTCTTCACAGCATTTCTCTTGCAGCTCCTAGGCTGAGAAGTCAAATCATCTGCAGATCATTCAATTCTGAAAGCACAAAAGGGTTTAGCATAGATGTATTCAGTCAGGATCTGAGACTAACAAGGGGAACATGAGTAAATACTCACCCCATGCTGCTCAGCAGGGACACACATCAAGAGATGCTGGAACTGTTGCCCATGTCCTTGTATGAGGTCACCCCTTTTGTATTAGTGTACCCTCGGCCCAGCAGAGAGAGGGAAGCAGGATTTCTGGTTTTCAGTGCTTGGTAAGTTCAGGTGGGATAGACAAGCACCTTGAGTTTTACATTGGGAAAGCAAGTCAATTGCTTTGCAAAACTCCTCTGATATAGGTTCAATGGCTAGCTCAACCATGAGAGGGCAGGCTGTCTATGATTCTCAGAGATTCCTTAGTGATAGCAAAGTTTACAGAGTTCCATCCATATCCCCAATTGTTTCTTGCAATGGATGATGGCTGTCCCAGCAGAACCATTTGCTCTAGTCATGGACCTATTGCCTTTTCGATTTCTTCATCCCTGCCTCTAGCATTCCTTGTGTTGAAGGACATTTGGATTTTCTGACAAAGTTTTAACCAAGAAAGCATTGGCGCATCGCCTAGCAGTCTGTTACTTTACATTGTGCAGCTCTCAGTTCGTTCAGAGGCTCCTCACTCAGATCTCTCTTATCATTAATTAGAGACATCTGACTTGCTTCAATGATAGATTCCATCTACAGTGACATTAGCTTCAATCCTGGACACACACACATATATTATATACATTTATGGGCGTACAAGGCCAAACAAGCTGCCTTAGGCCCTCAACAAAAGGAGAGAAAATGCAGGAAGTCTAGATGAAGCAATACACTCTGCTCTTTGGTGGTGTATAGTCAGTACAAGTAGATTTTTAAATATGGTGGCTCAGTAGTTAGCGCTGCTGCCTCACAGCGCCAGGGACCAGGGTTTGACACCAGCCTTGGGTGACTATGAGGAGTTTGCACATTCTCCCTGTGTCTGGGTGGGTTTCCACTGGGTGCTCCGGTTTCCTCCCACAGTCCAAAGAGATGCAGTTTAGGTGGATTGGCCATGCTAAATTTCCCGTAGTGTCCAGGGATGTATAGGTTAGGTCAATTAGCTATGGGGAATGCAGTGTTACAGGGACAGGGTGGGTTTGGATGGGATGCTCTTTGGAGGGTCAGTATGGATTAGATGTGCTGAATGGCCTGCTTCCACACTGTAGGGATTCTAATTAGGGGAATGTCGTTGTCAGCAATCACTTACTAATGAGTATGATTGTTCACCTAGGAAATTCCATGTCACTGGCCATGGGCTCTGTGGGTCCTCGTGTGGTTGATGAGCCTGATCCTAGAGCCACATCTCCAACCACACATTTGGGAGGTGGAATTGGTCCTTGGCCCTAAGATCACTGACATTTCTTTCTCCGGTTCCTTTTCTGAACTTCCTCATACTGACAGGTATTCTCAAAAAATTGTGTTCCTTCATACAGGAGATTCCTCAAATCGGATTCCTTTTCCTTTTTATGCATCAGGCAAGGGAATGTACATTTTTATAATTGCAGGCGAACCTATACCTAACTATGCAAAAAAACTAACATCAATGAGGGTTGTTGTGGCGCAATGGTAGTGTCCTTACCTCTAAGCTAGGAGTACCTAAGTTCAAGTTCTATCTGTTCCAGTGGTGTATAATAAAATTGCTGACCAAGGTGATTTGGAAAATATTTCAAAAACTCATATTGATTGAATTTACCATATAATATGCAAATTTTAAAGTAGGTTTGGCGGTGTGCAAGTTACAACATATGGAATGCAAATTACAAATGTTGATGGTGTTGTATAGCAACTAAGTGTTTAATTGTATGCAGAAGCTGGGAATTAATGGGGGATTAATTTGTGCTCCAATATACAGGAACAGATTGAAGCCGTGGTTGATAGGTTTGGAGATGCACATTTAGAATGTGTATCTCAATAAATAAAGCTTACAAAGTGTGCACATAATAGGTTCCAATTTTAAGCTTCTCTGCTTGACATTCTACAGAAGAGAAGCTCAGTCTACCTTCTTCAGAGGATCCCATTTCTTTTCATCTTTGGAGGCAGGACAGGAATCTGGAACCATAAACTGTGTATCAATGCAAGTGTAGCCCAGTGCCTACTAATGCTAAAGTGGTAATAAGTTACTCCTTCAGCTTAAAACCCAGCTAAGACAATCAAAATCAAAACTGATTAGATTGTGGAATGCTGCAATGCAGATGGCAGCCATTAGGCCTATTGTGTTGGTGCTGACTCTCTGAAAGTGTGATCCATCCACCCATTCCTTCCCCATAGCTCTGTAAATATTATTTTTCAAGATTCATATCCAATCTATCTTTCCCAGATCACAACAACATGCTGCATGTAAAAAAGAAATCTCCCTTCTGCTTCTTTTCCCAATTATTTGTAATCAGTGCCCTCTGGTTACCCATCTGCCAATGGAAACAGCTTCTCCTCATTTATTTGATCAAAACCTGATTGTCTGAGAAATCCTTTGAATCCTTGGCATCACATCCCAAGGTTCTATGCCAAATTCAGCTGTCTTTTTTTGTGCCAATGAACTGCGGGTGCTGGAAATCAGAAATGGAAACAGAAATTGCTGGGAAAACTCAGAACGGTTCTGAAGAAGGGTCTCTGATTCCAAAACATTAACTCTGCTTTCTCTCCACAGATGCTGTCAGACCTGCTGAGTTTTCCCAGCAATTTCTGTTTTTGCACTTTTTATGCTAAGGGTCTTGCCCATAAACAGCAGCACTGAACAAAGTAAAACTCATTCACATAGGGCCCTTATAGCTAGCAGAACAGGTTTATTACTACCTTTAGACCGGGTTATATTTAAATCCTGATCCCAGAGGTGAAATTATGTACAAATCCAACCTGCAAAACAGTCCCCAAAACATTACTTGTCCTATAGTCACTTATGGCAGAGTAGGAGGCCATACGTCCCATTGAAATTATGCAGCCTCTCTTTGGAACAATCCTGTTAATCCCATTCCCACCTTCAATCTGCGTAACCTTGCAAGTTAATTTCCTTCAGGAGCCCATCTAATTACCTTTTGAAATCATTTATTGTTCCACTGTCCTTAATCTGTGGGCAGCAGTTTCCAGATCATTACCATTTGCTGTACAAAATAAGTTTGATATCACCTGCCCCTTGCATCTCTATGTTCTCTGGTCCTTGAATTATCATGTGTGCCTTATCCAAACCTGTCATAATCTTGTATACTCCCTCCCTAACAGCGCAGTTGGACTGTGAATAGCACAGGGACTACAGCAGTTCAACAAGGAAGCTCACCACCACCTTCTCGAGGACAATGAGGGACAGGCCAATAAATGGTGGCCCCATGTACAGAAAAAAAACCATTAAACCTCTTCTCAAACGCTTAGCACAAGGAAAACAACCACAGTGTCTTCAATCCAATCTTGCACCCAAATCCCTCATCCTTGCAGTCATCCTGTTAAATCTAGTCTGCACCCTCTCAAGTAGCCTCACATCCTTCCTGAAGTAGACAAGATCATAGACAAGCTGTGGCCTAAGCAAAGCTTTATAAAGGTTTAGGATAAATGTTTGACCACTTAAGATAATATTCCAGCCTCCAACTCTTCCCTTTCTCCAAAAGGTATGGCCTCTTGCTTCCATCAAGTTCTGTGGGTGCCAATAGCTTGTGCTACCTCATTCCAAATTCTTCCTTCATTATCTCCAATCTGCATGGCCTTCACAGGTGAGGAGAGAGGGAATAAAGTAATAGAGTGTGACATGAGACGAGACAAGAATGAGAAAGCAAGATAGCAAGCATTAATACTCTGATTGAAATGACTGTGGAGAGTCTGATTTTCCTGGGTGTAGAGTGAATGCAATGGTTCCTGCCACATCAGCTCATGGGTAGCACAGGATCTTGTTGCTTGTAGCTACTCCAAGAGGCAAACTATCCGGGAGCTTTCATGAATCTGGTTAAATCCACTTATGCTATTGTGTAGATGTCTGAAGAAACGCATGTCGTAGAACCTGAGGCAGATGCTTTTGGCAAGCAAGCAGGAGGTTGGCGATCAGAAAGTTGCCCAAAGCGATTCTCAGCAAAGCTTGTGATAAACCTTTTCCTGGTCACAGTGTAACAAGAGGTAATTCCTATCGAACCACAAAACTGAAGAAGATGGGCACCCTAGGCACAGAATGGTCACTTCATCAAAACAATATCAGTGTGTACACCAGAAGATGAAAGAAGAGCTGAAATCAAGGTGGAAAATAGAGCACATTAGGTGCCAAAGAGAGCATTGCCTCTTTTTGGGCGAATCCTTTCATCAGGAGCTGCAGTTTCTAGTTGTTGCTCATCATCCAGAGATACCATTGACCTGTGGATTGCTGAAATAGGACACATTTTGTTGAAGTTATTCATCTTTGAACTCACTTGGACAATTCAGCAGAATTCCAAATCAAGGGGAAATCCAGCATTTATACTGGACAGGGGAAGAGGGGAGGTGATGGTTTAGTGGTATTATTGCTGGACAGTTAATCCAGAGACCCAGGTAATGACCCTGGGACCTGGGTTCAAATCCTGTCAGGGCAGAATTTGAATTCAATAAAAATCTTGAATTTACTAATAAGCATAATTCCATTGCCAATTTTTAGGGGTAAAATATCACCTGGTTTGCTAATATCCTTTCGGGAAGGAAACAGCCATCCTTACATGTGACTCCAGATCACAGCAATGTGATTTAATCTTAACTGCCCTCTGGGCAAGGAGAGATGGTCAATAACTGCTGGCCTGGCGAGAAATGCTCTCATCTCGTGAATGAAGAAAACAATAGTTTGACCAATTGTTTAGCAAGTGGACTCTGATTGGTAGAGATGTTACCATGGGAGTGTGCACCAGTTAATAATGATTGACTGTTAACTGCCAGCATTTGTTTAAATTTTCAACCAAGCATACTGATTCTGATTCATCAAGGCACTGCCCCAAGAAATGGGCCCACCAATAGCTGTGACCTATCTTGTTGAGATGAAACAGGTGCAGTGCACATACATATACCTGTCTTGTCACAAAGTAAATTGTATGCACTTAAAGATGGGATTGCACAATCAGTTGACCCAATTTATTTGTTAATATGGCCTTTTATTTGAATAGTGTTACCCTTGCAAGGTTTTGGACATCCAGCATCATGAATGATTCATCACTTAGATACTCACCAGACCATGTGCGGTATTTGCTTTCGGTTTTTTATTTTCACCCTTTATTCATTCACGGGATGAGGGCATCGTTGGATAGGCAGCATTTATTGCCCATCTGTAATTTCCCAGGTGGCTGTTAGGAGTCAACCACATTGCTGTGGGTCTGGAGTCACAAGTAGGGCAGACCAGGAAAGGATGGCAGTTTCCTTCCCTCAAGGACATTAGTGACCTAAATGGGTTTTTCCAACAACAGGCAGTGGATTCATCATTAGGCTCTTGATTGTAGATATTTACTGAATTCAAATTCAAATTCCACCATCTGCCATGGCGGGATTCAAATTCAGGTCCCCCAGAACGTTATCTGGGTCTCTGGATTAACATTTCAGCGATAATACCACTAGCCCATCGCCTCCGCCAATACGATTTCAAAGGTGTTTGTCCTGGAACCTCTTCGTTAAGGAGTTAGCAGAAGTGCCATTTTTGACACTCAAAGCGTTTGAGAACTGAGGTTTGAAATAACAGAGTTCTTTCAAAAACTGTTGATTAAACCAAAGAGTTCAAGGGGGCAAATCCTCCCTAGCAGTGAATGAAAATTTGATCCGAAGAGAACAAAGAGGATGAATTCACTAGGTCAAAGAAAAGGACTGTCTTCATTACTCTCTACATAGGTGTTCTAGCCTGATACAGAGCAGCTGGCCAATTTTATGTCTATTAAGATTTATTGTAGTTTTGGTATTTGCACCTCATTTTGCCACCTCTTTGTCAATAAAATAGCAGCTTTTGTTTTTGTAAATCACTCTTTGGTCCAGCATTTTAAACAGAATATGCATTGGTTGTTAAAGGCTGCTATGAACCCACTGAAACAAATTATAATAGGGCGATCATTAACGCCTCAAATAAACTAAGACAAGGACATAGACAAGGTACAAGCTATCAAGGGACAGATGCTCTGATTACAGAGCGGATGTTTGGACAGTCAGAAGAGAAGCAGCAGCTAAGCAGTCTAATGTTAATAAACACCCTGATTGGGACACTCACTTCTCCCTTCTTCTAGAGGTTGCTACCTCAGAGGCAAGTGAGATTCTCTTCGGAAGAATTCATTCTCCAGTGACAGCATAAATGTGGAGTTTATCTCCATAGCTGACAGAGTAGAAGAGAAAAATACAAGTGCTGTAATGAAATAGGAGGATCAGAGTATTCACCAATTTCTGTGATTTGATGCTCAGGAATAAAACATGTCTAGAAAAGAGAAAGAATGAAAGGGAAGCCAAATTCACCCACACGCCTCCTGTCTTCCCAGTGATGAATGCTTGACTATTACAGGGTTGGTAACTGCAGGAGAGCTTGAGCTAAGTAGAGGTGAAAGTATACCTTTCTTGGGTAATAACTGGTCTTTTCTACTCCTTTCATGGGGTCTCATAACTTAGCATTTTGAAATCTTAGACCGAGCGGTTCTGAAAGGGCCTATTACTTACTGTTGAACAACTCCACTCTCGGCCTTTCTTGGAATCACTCTGCAAACACTCTGGAGCTGCTCATTTACCAGGCTTTCTGTGCACTCGTGCTTCATTGCTCCTGACAAAGTGACACAATTGATCTCAATTTCGCAGTCAGCAATTGAATGAATGGTTGGAGCAACATCTGGATTGCTGCATTTAACAGTTGCAGATGACCTGCTTCAATATTTTCAGCTCCCCGGTTTTCTCCTCCCTCAGCCTAAGACCCCCAACGATTCCTGGGTTCAATCCTGCAACCCTGTGGCCCAAATGGTCATTCATCTTAAACTGTAAGTGTCACCACGACATTTCACCACAAAGTGACGTAAATGAACCAAATGCTACATTCACAAGACAACCTGCAGCATCCACCTCTCTGGAAATGTTCGTTGCATAATAGACTTGACAAGAAGCTGGCAGATTTTCACATCAAGTTGAGGATTTCAGCTCCAAGTGAAATATCATCCCTGACTCGTTAACACGGTCTTTCTCTTTCAAGCAGTAACCAAGAGGTTGGATGTTCCAGTGGGCTGTAAAATTAAGAGGTCAAATTTTGTGACATGCAGGACTCACCTATTTGTCTGAAGAAAACACTGCAGGCCCGAAAGAGTGAAGGGGAAAACCCTCTAGATGAATCATTTACCACTTGTAAAATTCCAGTGAGGCCATTCAATTATTCCAAATGAAAGAACTATTCTAATTCCATGAAAGAATAAAACAAAACTTCCCATACTTTCCTGGAACCTCTTCTCCCCTTCACACTCTCCCTTCCCACTATGACCTCCCCTTCTCCCTCCCATCCCCCTCACCCACTCTGCCTATCTTTTATCACACAACTAATCTGTCCCTCCCTTCCCATTCCCCCTCCAAGCCAGGAATTTGGGACAAATCAGCTAAATTCTCCTCAGAACGATGTCTGACCAGCATTATTAATTAAAATACTGCATCCAATTCACAGGAGTGTTATATCACAGAAGGAGGCCATTTGATCTGTTATGGGGAGACAATGGCCTAGTGGTACTACCGCTGGACTATTAATCTCGAGACCTGGATAGTGTTCTGGGGACTTGGGTTCGAATTCTGCAATGGCAGATGGTGGAATTTAAATTCAATAAAAAATATCTGGAATTAGCAATCTAATGATGACCGTGAATCCATTGTCGATTGTCAGGAAAAACACATCTGGTTCAGTAATGCCCTTTAGGGAAGGAAACTGCCATCCTTACCTGGTCTGGCCTACATGTGGCTTCAGACCCACAGCAATGTGGTTGACTCTCAACAGCCCTCTGGGCAATTAGGGACGGACAATAAATGCTGCCTGGTTGGTGACTCCCTCATCCTGTGAAAGAAAAAAAATGTCTATAATAACTCTCCCAATAAGCATTGCAAGTTAGTGCCATTCTCCTGCCTTTTCCACATAGCCTTGAACATTGAAAGATTGGGGTGGTACAGTGGTTAGCACTGCTGCCTCACAGCACCAGGGAGCTGGGTTCAATTCCACCCTCATGTGACTGTCTGTGTGGAGTTTGCTCATTCTCCCCGTGTCTGCGTGGGTTTCCTCCCACAATCTAAAGATGTCCGGGTTAGGTGGATTGTCCAGGCTAAATTGCCCATAGTGTCCAGGGATGTACAGGCTAGGTGGATTAGCCATGGTAGACATGGCATTATGGGTTACAGTGGGGAATTGAGTGGGATGCTCTTCAAAGGGTCAATGTGGACCTGATGGGCCAAGTGGCCTCCTTCTGCCTTCACTCTACGATTATTTGAATCAACCAATGCATCGAGTGATTACTTACACTGAAACAATACCATTTTGAAAGCCTCAATTGACAATATTCTGTAAGCACCATAGACTAAAGAGGCCAAATTTTGTGACATGCCGGACTCACCTGTTCGATGTGCTTTATCATTGCCGCTCCCCTGTGTGTTGCACTACTCAGTGATGACACATGCCAGCTTAGTGCGCCTCTCTTTGCCAGTCTCCAAGTTCTCACCTGCAATGTGAAGGGGACAATTACTACCACCTTTAACAAACATGACTGTGGGCATCAGTAATTCAATGTGTGAGGAGGTATCAAGATGGTTTCTCGCTTTTGCAGGAAAGAGCGAGACTCCTTTCACCTCTCGAGTTACAAATGGAATTCCCAAAATTGCTCCAGGCAAATAACAGCTCAAAAATTATGCTGGAGAAGGTTAATAATTAGGAAGCTAGGATCAAGAAAGACAGCCTGATGCAAAGTTTTCATCCAAGCCACTATTGAGTTGTGGATTATATGGCAGTGAAGTCTTGAGTTTTTCACAGCTTTAACCTCAAAGTGAGTTTCTGATCTCCCTGCTTCCCATACACTGCTGAATTCCATATCTATTATGTTTCCTATGGCAACAAGGGGAGCCTGCCTCCGTCACCAACAGTTTACAGTCGTCTTCTGAACAACATCCTATTCTCAGCTTTCCCTGAACTATAGTTCATCCAAGGCTCTGTCAGCCATATCTCCTGCCAATTTTTCCATTACCATCACTGGTCCTTAATGACCCAAACTCATTGCATGTGGTCAAACCATGATGAAAGATTTCCTTTGCTGTAATTTCATTTGCAAGTGCCCACATCTACCTTACTCCTCACATTGACACTGTGTCATCATCCCTTACGCATTACACATAGTATCGGTATCTACATGTACACATTACAATCACAAGCACTTGCAACTTAAGTGGGGTGGCACGGTGGCTCAGTGGTTAGCACTGCTGCCTCACAGCGCCAGTGACCCGGGTTCGATTCCACCCTCGGGCGACTGTCTGTGTGGAGTTTGCACATTCTCCCCGTGTCTGTGTGGATTTCCTCCAGGTGTTCCAGTTTCCTCCCACAGTCCAAAGAAGTGCAGGGTAGGTGGATTGGCCATACTAAAAATTGCCCATAGTGTTCAGGGATGTGTAGATTAGGTGGGTAATAGGGGGATGGGTCTGGGTGGGATGCTCTGAGGGTCAGTGTGGACTTGTTGGGCTGAAGGGCCTGTTTCCACACTCTAGGGATTCTATGAAATTCCTCTGTCAATGAAAGTGATTCAGCTACACTGTGCCATGTTTACCTCAGCACATCTTGCTGCAAGAGGACTCAGTAAGATGGAGATCAGATTAGATCATATGCTACAATATAGTGTCAACAGCCTGGGCATGTCCTTTAAAGGTATATCGCATATTTGCTGTGAGATATGACTTCACATTCAGTGAAAGGAAGAATGGGTAAGGTCAATAATTCCGACACCAGTTCAGCACAAGGCTGCCTCCAATGCTGGAATAAACCAGTTCCAGCCACCTTGAGCTCTAGCTCACGTCTCCTCAGAGTAGTTAGTCAACAGAGTTTACAACCGCAAGACAAGTCTCGCAAATAGAGATTCACAACATTTTACCAACAGGAATGAGCAAAACGTTACAGCAATTCATTCGGTCAAATACTAGATGAAGGCCCAGATATTCTGATATCCCTCAGAACAAATTTGACTGGTGGTAATTCTTTTTAAATATTCACTTATCTTTTGGTGATTTCTCTGGGCAAGATTCCACGTCTGTCGTGGTCTGAACACCCCCCTGTCAGAGATAAACAGGGAAACATCCACTCAATGCATTGCTGGCATTGCAGTCCAAGATACATCCCTATTTTTGTAGCTTAGCTGCCAAAAATCAGGAGTGAAATGTATCAGAGACACTTTGACCATGATGGATGAATGGTGTGCATGTGTGTCAGGTAACTAAGGTGGCATGGTGCCAGGTAGGGAAGGGGCCAGTGTGCCAGATGGGTGGAGTGGGTAGGGTGGCAGGTAGGCGAGAAGGATATGGAAGTGTGCATAAGGTGCCAGATGGTTGAGGTGCATAATTGCTTGGTAGGTAAGAGGAGTAGAGTAGGTGAGGGAGCAATTGAGAGGGGTAGGGTGCCAGGTGGTTAAGGGTCTATTAAATGGGGTAGGGTGCCATGTGAGTGGATTAAAGCTTAGAGTAGGCTTGGGTGGGGTGGGTGATAATGTGAGGTGTCCAATAGCATCAGGTTGGGTCATGTGCTTAGCAGGATAGGGTTGGCCCAGGATGGGGTTCACTGTTGACTGCAGCAAAGTCAAATCGAACTGAGGGGTTTATATTTGGGTGTCGGGGCTCAGGGTGTCAGGGGTTTGGGGTTGTAGATGGGGAGGGGATCTGGGGGTTAATAGTTTCCCAGAACTGAGAGCCAGTTTCTCATCCTCAAAAACATTTCCTGAGTAACTATCAACTGAAATGAGAGACAGAACCCTCTCAATTCTGTAACTTTAACAGGCTTTTCCAGAAAGTTCCAGATGGAGAGGAACTGCCCATCAGAAATTTCAATTTCATTGTCAACGGGGTCAGCTGTGCTGGGGAGTCTGCAGGGTCCTAATGCACGACTCCAGTCTACACCACTCTCTGACCACCAGACTATCTGGGCAGAAGTGCTTTGGGCATCATGTGTACTTATATAAACAGAAAAATGTACATGGAGCAATAGTGGAAGATTCACATCAAAAGAGATGACTTTTAAAATGTGAAGAGAAGCTCCAAGGTGGATTTAAGGTGAAGATCCAGAAAAAAGAGTTGCAATGGTAAATGTGATGTTGGAGCTGTCAGTGTGAGTTATGAGATTGCGAGAGAGAGTGTGTGCACGTGTGTGTGTGTGTGTGTGTGTGTGTGATTGCATGTGTGCCTCTGTGTGTTTAAAGTTTTCAAGATTTGTAGCTCGGGTTGTGGATGAGGTTGTAGACATGCTTGCCGAGCCATCGGGTTTGGTTGCAAACGTTTCGTCACCCTCCTAGGTAACTTTGTTAGTGCTCCTCTGGTGAAGCGTCAGTGTTCTGTCCTGCTTGTTATTTATAAGCCTCGGTTTGCTGGGATGGTCGGTATTGAAATCCCCCATCCTCAGAAAAAGACAACTACCATTACCTCCATCCATCACCACACTCTGTCTCCTACCTTCAGGTCAATTTTGTATCCAAATGACTAGTTTTCTATCACTTCACAGGCAATCAGGCTAATGTCCACAATATTGATGTCATGTAACCTTAATAGGATCTATTGATAATGAAGTGATCAACAAATGTGCGATGAAAGAAATAAAAGTGACAAGAGATAAAACTTCTTTATGCAGCGAGTGGTGATGATCTGGAATACACTGCCTGAGTCCGTGGTGGAGGCAAATACAATTGAAGCTTTTAAGACAGAATTAGATGGTCATTTGTAAAGAAACAACATGCAGGGTTATGAGTAGAAGACACCGAGGGATATGGTCATTTAGTGAGCTGACACAGACACGATGGGCAGAATGGTTTTCTTCTGCGCTGTAACAGTTCTGTGAGTCTGCGTGTATTAATTACAACATCTGGGATAAAAGTATACGGCTTCAAAGGCAAACATCAAAGAATGAAGGATTAGCAAAAATTAATCAATTGAGAGGCACTGCTGCAAAATACTTCAACTGAGGAAAAATGGGACTTTACAAATCAAATTTAGAATATATAGAAGCTTTGTGAAGTTTAGAGATTTGGATATGTTGGTTGGTTTGAGTACCTACTGCAACAGTCACAGCTATTTGTCTAAGGTTCATTGGCAGGTACAACAGTGGGAATGTTATACTTCACTTGGCTAAAGCTAATTGCATATTAATTATGAGATAACAAAGTGTGGAGCTGGATGAACACAGCAGGCCAAGCAGCATCAGAGGAGCAGGAAGGCTGACGTTTTGGGCCTAGACCCTTCTTCAGAAATCTGAAGAAGGGT